>NC_045972.1:48666618-49016618 GCF_010909765.2 Amblyraja radiata | reverse complement strand
CTAACAATTTAGTGCCAAACTCATGTTGTTCAATATCATTTCATATTATATTATGTCACAAGTTGGTGATGGTTGCACATCAGACTGACAGGACTGATTTACTCTGAAGAATTCATTGACATTTTGTGGAATTGATGCTGACTACATTTTGCACTGGTCCAGAGTGCGAAACATATCTGCACTTAGGTGCTATTAAGAGCTAAGTAGCATTTCATGAAGGAGTCACGACAAATACATTTGCCGTGTGCAGTTAACATTAGAAATAGTGAAACAACAAAAATGACAATTTAATTCAGGTCCCTGACTTTACCTGAGCAGGTGCCAGCGAGCTCCAGTGCCAGGTGAATTCACCACATACATGCGAGGAGTCTTTAACGAAACAAAGATAGATGAGCTTCAAGTGAAGAGAAGAAAAAGCAATTTCTTCCATTTTCTTGTTTTAGGGTTTTAGTACAAAGCAAAGATATGCCTGCAACCCCCCACTGTAGGTGAGCAGAGGGAGTCTGTAACAAATTCTTTAATGGGGAATGAAAACAAAATTGATCTTGTGTATTGTGGCATGCTCCTCGTTTTAATACACGCACACGCACAATTTCTAATACCTTAACTAAAATACTTACAGACAGGTCCCTTCTGCTTGAAACCCAGAGGATAACATGGTAGTGAAGCATGAATAAAAACTGCCACCAGCAAGGAGTAACTGGCAGGAGAGGAAGCCAGAGCTTGCAACCTGTCACATTGACTCTGCAGAGCTTATCAGGTTTATCAAATCCTAGCTGGCTAATTCACTTCTGGAGGTGTGCTGGCAACACAGCCCCTTCTCTCTCTCTTACATTACACAGAGGCCGATGAACAGGTCCCGGGGACAGACCGCTCCACATCGCTCCTCTTCAAGCATATGTCTGTCACTTCCACACAAGCGGCCTGGCTAATGGATCACATGCAACTGGGTATTTACAAGATGCAACACACACGCAAAATGTTTAGTGGAGGAAGGAGCTGCAGATGCTGGTTTACACCAGACATAGACACAAAACACTGGACAGGCAGCGTCTCTAGAGAGAAGGAATGGGTGACGTTTTTGTGTCGAGACCCTTCTTCAGATCTAATGAAGAAGCTGAAACTCCACGTAAAATGTTATCTGACATGAAGAGGTTTCGGTGGAGGCACCGAATGAGTGCTACACCAAATGCGTAGACCAAATGGGTGCACTAAAGTAGAGTACATTAAATGAATATACCAGCTGAGTACTATGGCACTTCTTGTAAGTCAGATTTTTTGAACATACAGGTTTGGTCCCAAATTGAAGTCCAGCAGAAAGGTTGACGTTTCAGTGCGTGTTTTCACCGTTTCCACGGCCACTATTTGTGGGTTCATTGTAGCCGTTCCCACTGTGGTGGGGAACACACTGGGTGGCTCCTGTTGACCCAGGAGCCTTGGGTCAGGGGTTCGATGGGTTACACCATCCTTGGTGGAGAAGGAGGAGGTCGAGAGGATGAACTCCTACACTGGCTGAGTTCACTATCTCCTTCCACTCACACCTTCAGGAAGGAGATGAGCGGGAATTTCTTCAGTCAGAGGGTGGTGAATCTGTGGGAATCATTGCCACAGACGGCTGTGGTGGCCAAGGCCAAAGCAGAGATGGATGGGTTCTGGATTAGTGAGGTTATGGGGAGAAGGCAGGAGAATGGGGTTAGGGGGGAGAGATGGATCAGCCATGATTGAATGATGGAGTAGACTTGATGGGCCGAATGGTCTAATTCTCCTCCTCTCACTTATGATGTTGTTGAATACTGGAAGGCAAGTTGACCGACTTCTGTGCTCACAGTTATAACGACAAACTAACTCTCAGCCCCAACTGGAAGAATAGTAAAAAGAGAAGGCATGTTCTGGCCAACTACATAAAGGTTGCATATTTTAATGCAACTGATTTCAGGATGTAAATGTGAATCACTGGATAATGCCAGAAGTGAAATTCTTGTTAACTCCAATTACGTTGCAGAAAAATCTGTTTTGTTCAAATGTTGATGTTGGGCACTTCCTGTTTGTAGCTGTTGTGGGAACTCTGCAGTAAACGTGTAATAATGCTGTTGGCCAACGCTCTGAATGACATCTTGTACGCACTCATTTACAACTGTCAGTAGGTTCTGCTATCAAACAACATTTGTGTTGTGTTTTCGTGACTGATTCAAGTCTGTGATTCAGTGAGTGATTTAAGGTAGACAAAAATTCTGGAGAAACTCAGCGGGTGCGGCAGCATCTATGGAGCGAAGGAAATAGGTGACGTTTCCGGTCGAGACCCTTCTTCAGACTGATCTAGGGGTGGGGAGGGGGGGGGAAGAAGAAAGGAAGAGGTGGAGACAGTGGGCTTGTGGGCGAGCTGGGAAGGGGAGGGGAGAGAGGGAGTTGGCAGGGACTACCTGAAATTGGAGGTCAATGTTCATACCGCTGGGGTGTAAACTGCCCAAGTGGGTGATTCTGTGATTCAGTTAACTATTCAGAAAGTACTCGAAATGTGTAGGAAGGAACGGCAGATGCTGGTTTGCACCGATGATAGACACAAGATGCTGGAGTCACTCAGCGGGACAGGCAGCTTGAAGGACAGGCAACTTTGTTCACCAGACAGTAACTATCACACATTAATATTAACAGTGAAGTGATGCATCAAATGACAGCAAATATCCAAGGTCTGTGTAACAACAATGCAGGCAGTATGTTGGTTGTCTATTTGGTAACTTCATAGGTGGACAAGTTCGACTAGGTGACTATGTTGGGGCCTGTGGCTGTGTAAAATGGTGTAGAGTGGTGCAGAGTGAGAGATATCAGATGAAAGCTGGGTGATAAATGTCGGGTGTGTGTTTGCCTACACTGGCCTACAATGCTGCCATTGGAGAAAGCTGCAGTTGGAACCAGGATGCTGTATCTGACTCGCTCTCTCTGCAGCAACTGTTCCACAAATGTGGTGTGAAAGCAGCAATTAACGGCGATGCGCTGGGTACATCTGATTAATTTTAGTTACGCTGCAGCTTTTAAATATATCTGCTTGTCGACTGCAAACTGACAAGGATTTAGTCCACGTACGGTGTTGGTGCAAGGAATGCTGCTGCCATCTGAGTGAACTGGCATAAGCCCATAGAATAGTCAGATGGTTTGGACAGAATGTGGAGATTCTGTGGAGTTCTTTGCCACGGACGGCTGTGGAGGCCAAGTCAGTGGATATATTCAAGGCAGAGATAGATAAATTCTTGATTAGTACGGGTGTCAGGGGTTATGGGGAGAAGGCAGGAGAATGGGGTTAGGAGGGAGAGATAGATCAGCTGTGATTGAATGGTGGAGTAGACTTGATGGGCCGAATGGCCTAATTCTGCTCCTATCACTTATGACCTGATGAATAGTGGGCCTTCACCCCGACTGATCCCTTGTGTTCGCTGAGTCCTGCTGCTCATGGCCTGTCATCAGGGTTCTCTATGTTGAGACTGGGGCACATGGGTCTTGAGATCCACCTGTGTGGACCAGCAGGGAGGTGACGGAATACACCAGCAGGGAGGTGATGGTACACCAGCAGCCATGGTCTAGGGTCGACTGCAGTTGAATGCACCAACCTCCCTGGCTGGGTTTTAGGTGATGCCGTTTGCTTGGTGCAAATGAAACAAGGGTGAACCAGGACTGGGGCAAACAGAGACCCAGGCACCAGCGGCTCAGCATTGGCCGAGGAGTAGGGGAGGATCGGATGCTGCCTGATGCCAGCCATCCTGGAGATGTCTCTGGGCTGATCCCTGCTCAGGACAAGGGCAGGTCCATGGAGAGGGGGGGCAGGCACAGGATTGGGGCTGGGTGGTCGTCAGGAAGAAGGTCACAGGGGGGTTAACATTGTGAAGGTCAACAGTGTTGTGGGGAAATAGACACAGAGTGCTGGAGTAACTCAGCGGGTCAGGCAGCATCTGTGGAGAACATGGATAGGTGACGTTTCACAGAGTGCTGGAGTAACTCAGCGGGCCAGGCAGCATCTGTGGAGAACAGGAATAAAAAGGCCAGAACCCTTCTTCAGACTGAAAGTAGAAGTGGTGAGGGTGCAACTTTCCTACCAGTTCCCACCCCCTTCTTCTCTCAGTCTATTCCCTTTATCCAGAGATGCTGCCTGTCCCGCTGAGTTACTCCAGTACTTTTTGTCTACCTTTGGTGTAAACCAGCATCTGCAGTTCCTTCCTACACACAGTGTTGTGGGGAGGTTGGGGTTAGGGGAGAGGGAGCACCAGGTCGACATTTACATGATGTTGTGACTGAGGCACCATCACTATACGATCAGTACTGACGTTGTACAACTGGGACCTAATGTCCAGGTGAGCTGCCTCTGTCACCCTTGCACCGCTGCAGACAGGTAACGCTGATCCATCACCTGGGTGAAATTCTACAACAGCTCCGTTTGTTCTGAAGAAGACAAACCCTTCCCACTGTCCTCTGGACTAAAGTGATTCAGCAATGTGTTTCACTGAAAAGCAAATCCCAGGTCAGACCCAGTCTGAAGAAGGGTCTCGACCCGAAACATCACCCATCCCTTCTCTCCAGAGATGCTGCCTGTCCCGCTGAGTTACTCCAGCTTTGTGTGTCTATTGGTGGTTGCAATGAGGTGGGGTTTCTGGGCGTGAGTGTGAAGGAACTGCAGATGCTGGTCTATCTTGCAGCAGATGCTGGGACTGCAGATGTCTTGTCCTATCTTGCGTGTCTGGCCGATGATCCTCGCCTTCATTGGCCTATGTTGCATCTTCCAATCCTTCAACATCGCTCTGCCCAACTGGCTCTTGTCTGGCAGTGTGATGCTCCATCCCTCCCACCAATGGCAGAGGCCAGCACAGCATCGCTGGCCAAAGGAGGGCGATCATAATGGACGCACAGCAGCATCTTTGGCCACCGTCCAGTCTTGCTCCGCTTGTAATTAACTCTTGCCCAGCGTGGCATCCTGGCACTGCCCAGAGCTGCCACTCACCGGCCCCTGCCCACCTTTGCAGTGTACGATAACCTCGGCATCTCTCCACAATCCCGACAGAGTTCTACACCTTGTAGCCAGCAGCAGAGAACCTGCAAAGACACCCCATACTCAGCAACAGAGAACATGGATAGGTGACGTTTCACAGAGTGCTGGAGTAACTCAGCGGGTGCAGCAGCATCTATGGAGCGAAGGAAATAGGCAACGTTTCGGGACGAAACCCGTAAGGGTTTCGGCCCGAAACGTTGCCTATTTCCAGAAGGATTTCGGCCCGAAACGTTGCCTATTTCCTTAGCTCCGTGGGTCAGGCAGCATCTGTGGAGAACATGGATAGGTGACGTTTCACAGAGTGCTGGAGTAACTCAGCGGGTCAGGCAGCATCTGTGGAGAACATGGATAGGTGACGTTTCACAGAGTGCTGGAGTAACTCAGCGGGTCAGGCAGCATCTGTGGAGAACATGGATAGGTGACGTTTCGGGGTAGGATCCATCTTGGCGTTCTTTATCATATTCTAAGTGATGTCCATGTCCATTAACCATGATGGAATAATGCCTGTGAGTGTGAGGCACAGTAGCTGATTTAACAAGTGGTGAGGTGGGTCCAATCACGGCGGGGGCACTCGGCCAGTTACCATGGTGTCTGTGGGGAGGGGCATGGACCTGCATTGAGGGTCAGGATGAACCTTGCTCCACCACCCAGGACCACGCACCCTCTGTTTCCTGCCACCCCGCTATCTGCTCTGGCACCACAATGCTTCATGGACATCAGCAAACTGAACAGTTCGATGAATTGCATTGATATGCCGAGATGGCATGCCGTTAATATGCCAGATCCCACAAGCGTGTGGAAATAGCCTCCATAATGTATTACATACAGAGCAGGGACTGTGATCAAAGGGCCGTGCGTCAGCTGTGTCAACACCTATTGGCAGGTGAGTGGGGAAGCATCAGCCCCCTGCTTAGTGGCTGTGTCACTCCCACCCTGCGGGAAGCCCGGAGACCCCCGAACCGTAAACCCCCTGTGACCGTCGCTGTGGATGGCCCACGTGTCACAACATGTAGCCCCCCCCCCTCCCTCTACCAATGATCAATACATTGAAGCTCATCGCCTTCAGTCAGAGGGTGGTGAATCTGTGGGATGCGTTGCCACAGGCGGCTGTGGAAGCCACAAGCAGTGGATATTTTTAAGGCAGAGATAGATAGATTCTTGATTAGTTCAGGTGTCAGAAGGTTATGGGGAGAAGGCAGGAAAATGGGGTTAGGAGGGAGAGATAGATCAGTCATGGTTGAATGGCGGAATAGACTTGATGGGCTGAATGGCCTAATTCTGCTGCTATCACTTATGACCTTGTGACATCAGTCATCAGCGTAAGGGTGACTTCCTGTTGCCTCTCACATCCCCCCACCCACTCACCCCCCACCCCTCACCCCCCACCCCAACACCCCCCACCCCCCCCCACCCCAACAACCCCTCACCTCCCCAACCCCTCACCCTCCTGCCCCCTCATCCCCCACCCCCTCACTCACCCACCCCCTCACCCCCCAACCCCCCCCCCTCACTCACCCACCCCTCACGTCACCCACCCCCTCACCCCCCAACCCCCCCCCCCACCCCTCACCCCCCACCCCCCACCCCCCTCACTCACCCACCCCCTCACCCCCCAACCCCTCACACCCATTGCCTCACCCACCCCACCTCTCATCCCCCACCCCCTCACCCCCAACCCTTCACACCCCCACCCCTTCATCCCCCACCCTCTCATCCCCCACCCCACGCCCCCCAACCCTTCACCCCCATCCCCTCACTCTGAAACCACAGCCTCCAGCTGTTTAACATTCAGTCGTGTGTCTTGGCAGACATTCAGATTCAAACCTTTATTTGTCAGGGATTGTATTTAGGCATTCAGTACAGTAAATTAACCACTAATGATGACGGAGGAATGGGGCCAAGAATGTTGAATGAGTTGGAGCCAGGTGTGTGCTGTTGTGGAGGCCAGGAGAGGCAGGAGGTCGCGGGGGTGGAGTGGAGCCCGTTGTGACACTGGTTGATTGGCAAAGTTGACTGTATCTTCCCAGAGAACCCTCCTCATGTACATCGACAGATCACAGCATCAGTGTTGTACAGCACCACATACGTCAACATGTAGCATGTTGTACATAACCACACGCATGTCAACATGTGGCATGTTGTACAAAACCACATACGTCAACATGTGGCATGTTGTACACAACCACATACATGTCAACATGTAGCATGTTGTACACAACCACATACATGTCAACATGTAGCATGTTGTACACAACCACATACATGTCAACATGTGGCATGTTGTACACAACCACATACATGTCAACATGTAGCATGTTGTAAAGAACCACACGCATGTCAACATGTGGCATGTTGTACAGAACCACATACATGTCAACATGTGGCATGTTGTACAAACCACATACATGTCAACATGTGGCATGTTGTACACAACCACATACATGTCAACATGTGGCATGTTGTACACAACCACATGCATACCAAACCTCTTGCCTATCTACACCAAGAAGGGTCTCGACCCAAAACATCACCCATTTCTTCTCTCCAGAGATGCTGCCTGTCCCGCTGAGTTACTCCACAATTTTGATTTGTCTATACTGACCCCACTGGCCTACACTACAAGAACCTTCTGAGCTTTGCCCATTGAAGAGTCCGTTCAAATGCCTCTTGAATATAAGAGTTTTATCTGATTCCACTCTGTGTAAAAGTCGAATCTATCATAAGCCTTTTAAAATTCCTTTCATTCACCTTAAAACAATGCCCTCTTGATTTTTATATTCCTGTCATAGGAAAAACGATTCTATCTACATGTCTATGACTATCATAATCTCACAAACTTCTGTCAGGTCACAGCCTTCTTCTCTGCTGGGACAAGCCCAGACTCTCCAGTCTCTCCCATAACTAGAGTCCTCATATTCACCAATGAATCTTCTCCATACTCTCTCCAGGGAGACCATATCTGTTCCATCTCTACACAACACTAGTTTGACTGAACTCGGATTTTAGCGTGCAGTACTGGGGTATCATAGAGACACAGACACACAGAGACACAGATACACAGAGACACAGAGACACAGAGACATAGAGACACAGAGACATAGAGACACAGAGACACAGAGACATAGAGACACAGAGACACAGAGACACAGAGACACAGAGACATAGAGACACAGAGACACAGAGACACAGGGACACAGAGACACAGAGACACAGAGACACAGAGACACAGAGACACAGGGACACAGAGACACAGAGACACAGAGACACAGAGACACAGAGTCACAGAGACACAGAGACATAGAGACATAGAGACACAGAGACACAGGGACACAGAGACACAGGGACACAGAGACACAGAGACACAGAGACACATAGACACACAGACACACAGAGACACAGAGACACATAGACACACAGACACACAGAGACACAGAGACACAGAGACATAGAGACATAGAGACATAGAGACACAGAGACACAGGGACACAGAGACACAGAGACACAGAGACACATAGACACACAGACACACAGAGACACATAGACACACAGAGACACAGAGACACAGAGACACAGACACACAGACACACAGAGACACAGAGACACAGAGACACAGAGACACAGAGACATAGAGACACAGAGACACAGACACACAGACACACAGACACACAGAGACACAGAGACACAGAGACACAGAGACACAGAGACACAGACACACAGAGACACAGAGACATAGAGACACAGAGACACAGAGACATAGAGACACAGAGACACAGGGACACAGAGACACAGGGACACAGAGACACAGAGACACAGGGACACAGACACACAGACACACAGACACACAGACACACAGAGACACAGGGACACAGAGACACAGGGGCACAGAGACACAGACACACAGAGACACAGAGACACAGACACACAGACACACAGACACACAGACACACAGAGACACATAGACACACAGACACACAGAGACACAGAGACACAGAGACACAGAGACATAGATACACAGACACACAGACACACAGACACACAGAGACACAGAGTCACAGAGACACAGACACACAGACACACAGAGACACAGAGTCACAGAGACACAGACACACAGACACACAGAGACACAGAGACACAGACACACAGACACACAGACACACAGACACACAGAGACACAGAGACACAGGGACACAGAGACACAGGGGCACAGAGACACAGGGGCACAGAGACACAGACACACAGAGACACAGAGACACAGAGACATAGAGACACAGAGACACAGACACACAGACACACAGACACACAGAGACACATAGACACACAGAGACACAGAGACACAGAGACACAGAGACATAGAGACACAGACACACAGACACACAGACACACAGACACACAGAGACACAGAGTCACAGAGACACAGACACACAGACACACAGAGACACAGAGTCACAGAGACACAGACACACAGACACACAGAGACACAGACACAGACACACAGACACACAGAGACATAGAGACACAGAGACACAGAGTCACAGAGACACAGAGACACAGAGACACAGAGACACAGAGACATAGAGACACAGACACACAGAGACATAGAGACACAGAGACACAGACACATAGAGACACAGAGACATAGAGACACAGAGACACAGAGACACAGAGACACAGACACACAGAGACACAGAGACACAGAGACATAGAGACACAGAGACATAGAGACACAGAGACACAGACACACAGAGACATAGAGACACAGAGACACAGAGACACAGAGACATAGAGACACAGACACACAGAGACATAGAGACACAGAGACACAGAGACACAGAGACATAGAGACACAGAGACACAGACACACAGAGACATAGAGACACAGAGACACAGAGTCACAGAGACACAGAGACACAGAGACACAGAGTCACAGAGACACAGAGACACAGAGACATAGAGACACAGAGACACAGACACACAGAGACATAGAGACACAGAGACACAGAGACACAGAGACATAGAGACACAGACACACAGAGACATAGAGACACAGAGACACAGACACACAGAGACACAGAGACACAGACACACAGAGACATAGAGACACAGAGACATAGAGACACAGAGACACAGAGACACAGAGACACAGACACACAGAGACACAGAGACATAGAGACATAGTCATAGTGTCATAGGGCGTGGAAACAGGCCCTTCGGCCCAACCTGCCCATGTTTACCAACATGCCCATCTACACTAGTCCCCCCTGCCTGCATTTGCCCCATATCTCTCTAAACCTGTCCTATCCATGTACCTGCCCCGATGTTTTACAAATGTTGTGATAGTCCCTGCCTCAACTACCTCCTCTGGCAGCTCGCTCCAATCAAAGGCTGGTGGGTGTATGGAACTCAATGTTTACTCAATGTGAACTATCTAGAGAAACTATCTGATGTTATATCTTTCTCCAACTCTCTGTGCTTCTCTCATTATTGATCTGATTAATTTGAGATCTAAGTACCTGGATCAAAAATTACATCTGAAATAAACGACGGTAAGCCTGAGATTTTACAGTGTTCAAGAACATGATGATCAGTTTCTAGACAGTTACTTTATTTACAGACACTGTTTCAAATTTACCATCTGTAGCTGTTTTAACCAAAGCAACTGCTCATATGGAGAGGACCTTTGATTATGTTTACCTGATAGAATTCAGAATCAGCAGTCCAGGCAAACGGCAGAGCCTTTGAGGAAACCTCTGCAGGTCAGGTCAGCACCTTTGGATGAGAAACAGGAAGGAACTGAAGATGTTGGTTTAAACCGAAGATAGACACAAAAAGCTGAAGTAACTCAGCGGGACAGGCAGCATCTGGTAGTTTATCTGGTGGAGCAGGTCAGTAATTATAGAGCGTGTGTCGGCACTGGGCCTGTACTCGCTGGAGTTTAGAAGAATGAGGGGAACCTCATTGAAATGTACAGAATAGTGAAAGGCGTGGACGTAGTGGATGTGGAGAGGATGTTTCCATTAGTGGGAGAGTCTAGGAACTAGAGGGCACAGCCTCAGAATTAAAGGAAGTTCTTTTAGGAAGGAGATGAGGAGGAATTTATTTAGTCAGAGGGTGGTGAATCTGTGGAATTCATTGTCTGAAGGCTGTGGAGGCCAAGTCAGTGGGTATATTTAAGGCACAGATAGAGATTTTTTATTAATACGGGGTTCAGAGGTTATGGGGAGAAGGCAGGAGAATGGGGTTAGGAGGAGATAGATTGAATGGCGGAATAGACTTGATGGGCCGAATGGCCTAAATCTGCTCCTATCGCTTATGACCTTATGATAAACTTTAACACCCTGGTGAAAATGATATCTGTAGAGTGTGGATGACAGTATCCAGGCTGGGGAGATTCCACAGAGGAGACCAACTTTGGGTGCAACAGTTGATGAGATGGAGATGGAGATGGAGAGGAGACCTCATGCATCATAAATGGTTGACGTAATCTAACCTGAAGAAAACCTGTATGGAATAACCTGGAAAATACCTGCTGCTGAGCCCGCCCGCCCGCCCACCTGCTCGCCCACCCGCCATCAGTGGTGGGAAGGTTATTATGGGGCATCTGGGAGAGGGATCTCGGGACATCTGGAAAGGCAAGGTTAGAGATAGTCACCAGGACTTTGTCCATGGGAACATATGTCCCACAGGGTTCCATCTGAAGGGTGCAGATTAATTAGAGCGAGTGTAGTCTGGGGCTTTTTATCCCCCATTTATTTTTAAAATCTCGTGTTGCGTTAATATTATAACTTCCTCACTGGTGATTTTCAGCCGCATGATATCCTGAATGCCTGTGGGCTCATTTGTTAAGATGCTGGAGCATACATCTGCTTGTACTCAGGATTCATTATAAAACAATGGTGTGCTAGAGACAGTAACAGGCATGCTTCCTTGAACACATTCTGAATTCCCAGATAGCCAGAGGGCAGCACTGTAACACGTAAGGGTCTGTCCCACTTGGTGATTTTTTTCGGCGACTGCCAGCATCAAATCAGGGTCGGCAAAAGATTTTGAACATTTCAAAATCCAGCGGCGACAAAAAAAATGTTGCGGCGCTTGAAAAAAACGCCGCACGTCAATATGTCATCACGCTGCACGTCACACGTCATCACGCCACACGTCATCACGTCATCACGCCGCGTGTCACACATCATCACGTCACACGTCATCACGCCGCGCGTCACACATCATCACGTCACACGTCATCACGCCGCATCACGCCATGTATTTTGCGGTGACCTGATACGTCAGTCAATGATGCCGGCAGTCTCCGAAAAATTCGGCAAGTGGGACAGGCCCTTTAGGTTCAGGTTTATTACTGTCACATGTACCAAGGTACAGGGAAAAGCCTTGTTTTGCATGCAATCTAATCAGAGCAGATAATACCATACATCAATTATCATCAATTATAAATGGACATGAATACAAGCAGGTCAGACTCAAGCACAGTGGCAACAGCAAATGGGGACGAGGGGAAAGGAGAGGATGACAGGTGAGATCTAATGGGATATGAACTCATAGAAACATAGAAAATAGGTGCAGGAGTAGACCATTCGGCCCTTTGAGCCTGCACCGCCATTTAATATGATCATGGCTGATCATCCAACTCAGTATCCTGTACCTGCCGTCTCTCCATACCCCCTGATCCCTTTAGCCACATGGGCCACATCTAACTCCCTCTTAAATATAGCCAATGAACTGGCCTCAACAACCTTCTGTGGCAGAGAATTCCACAGATTCACCACTCTCTGTGTGAGAAATGTTTTTCTCATCTCGGTCCTAAAAGACTTCCCCCTTATCCTTAAACTGTGACCCCTTGTTCTGGACTTCCCCAACATCGGGAGCAATCTTCCTGCATCTAGCCTGTCCAACCCCTTAAGAATTTTGTAAGTTTCTATAAGATCTCCCCTCAATCTCGTGACGGTAATGAAGGCACATCAGCAGCTGAAAGTGAAAGGAAAGTGAACAAGAGTCTCACACAACAGCCTGGTTTCAAGGCTGAACTCTGACCTTGCTGGAACCCCCTCTGGTTTGACCTGTGACTGTACATTCTTCAGACTCATCCATCTCCGCCACTTTATGCTGTATTTCAGACTGGCCATGCACCCTTGCAGATTCATCTCTTACAGTACGTTAACAACCTTGGAACTGATCAAATATAGAGAGCTGGCCCACAGTAGTTGGCCACTCGTCACTGGTGTGAGTAGAGTGGCTGGCAATATATCTTTGTGAGCTGCTGCAGTCTTTCAGGTGGAAGTTCCCACTGTGTGGTTGGGTGGGGAGTTTAGATGCAGTCACAATGGAGGATTAACGATATATTCCCTGAGTTGCCTGAAGTTTAGATCTATGATGTTGGAGACCTTGAACCAGCTCCACACTCACTGAGGTCAACGGTTCCATGGCCTCTCTCTAACTCACACGTTGATGGTTGTCCATTGCCACGGACACTGGCTGTGGCAGAAACAGAGAGATGGGGTCGGATCTGGTGGACGTGGGCCCATGCTCACCAATAGGAGAAGGAGCAGCAGAGGTAACACACCTGCCACAGGTGCTACAAACATTCAGCAACAATAGGGGAAGCAGAAGTAAAGTATGAGAACCCAACGCTAATGTCTATAAGTAGAAGATGGATAGGTGACGTTTCACAGAGTGCTGGAGTAACTCAGCGGGTGCAGCAGCATCTATGGAGCGAAGGAAATAGGCAACGTTTCGGGACGAAACCCGTAAGGGTTTCGGCCCGAAACGTTGCCTATTTCCAGAAGGATTTCGGCCCGAAACGATGCCTATTTCCTTAGCTCCGTGGGTCAGGCAGCATCTGTGGAGAACATGGATAGGTGACGTTTCACAGAGTGCTGGAGTAACTCAGCTGGTCAGGCAGCATCTGTGGAGAACATGGATAGGTGACGTTTCGTCTCCAGACTGTCACGTAACTCTGTTTCTAACACTGCGAGTGTTGATGCTGTGGACTATCAGGTACACATGGATTCCATTCTCTCGGCTCTGACCTCTGCAATCTTTAACATGGAAACACATCTCCCCCACCGCAGAATACTCGCTTGGTCCTGCCACTTCATCAATCCAGTGATGATAGTGAGGACACAGCAGGCACACGTTGTGTAGCCTCACGTGCCTTCCAGCAGCAAACAAGCTGTGCAGATCAATGAGAAGGAACCAGGACAAGCCAAACCTAACAAACGTTCCACCTCTATTGTCCAGCCCTGTGCTTCCTGTGTGAATGGTGAGAATTCTGCCACGCCAGCACTTCTGGACATTCCTTCAGGCGTGTGGAGAAGATTTGTTGGACAGATAGCAAACTGTTGCTGACAGTAATGTTGAGACGAGAGGCTCAAGGCAGTGCAGATGGTGTATGAGATGGTGAGAGGCTTTGCGTGGGACAAAAGATTAAGTGTACTTTAAAAAGAAAACATGCAGACAACTGTAAAGATGAGTGTGCGTGGGGTAATGTGACGTGGGAGTTTCAGTCGGTGCCAGTGTTTTGATGGAACTCACAAAGACATTCACTAGTTGAACTATGTGTAATGTTGTACAGAATACAGTACAAGCAAGGGTTATGTGAAGGCTTCAGGGGCTGTGAAATACATTTCAGTGTGAATCGTGGCTTTGTGTTCTGCGACGTAAACTATTCTTTGTTTCCTTGTGACATCATTTGTCGACTTGTGCTTTGCAGAAATCAAGATGCAATCCGATAAACTTTTAATAAGTGAAAAAGGCAAATGAGAACTTTGATGGGGTAGGCATGTTTCAGCAAACACATTGGTAGTATTCTGATCACTCACTCATTGTTAAAGGAACATGTCATAGCAACTTTAGCACACACATTTCATCTTTGCCTTTTGGGTCAGAACCTTATAAGATTTCCTGTCGTCGCCTGTCTGTCACATTCCCCTCTCTGCCTTGTACTTCCTCTGTTACCGGTTCAAAGAACCATTCCTACCGGCACTCTGCATATCCACACAAAGATACAACAAACCTTTTATATTGAAATCTTCTTCAAAGTGTTTACAAATACAAAGCATGGCAGTTCAGGTGGGCAGATGGCCAAAGTACTGCTCAAGTGCTGTTGTATAAGTGTGTGGCATTTTGTATTGTACTTCATAAAGGTCTTATCATCCGGGAAATGTTAGCTGGGAGTTGGGATCAGTGAGTCAAGTTACCAAGATATATAGAACCATTGTAACCAATACATTTATTGCAGGGTAAGTTTGAACCAGACATTGAGTCTAATGTTCATGGTTCTGTAATGATTCTGGGTTAGGGGCGCTGCTCTGGCGGCTGCCTTGTCAGCAGCGCGTCAGTTTTTTTCAACTTTTTCTTATTTTTAGTGTGTTTTAGAGTATGTATTTTGTGTTTCTCGGTGTGTTTTGTGTGGGGGGTGGGGGGGGTGGTGTGGGGGGGGGTGGTGTGTGGGGGGGTGGTGTGTGGGGGGGGGTGTGGGGGGGTGAGGGGGAAACCGCTTCGGGCGCCTCCTCCATGGAGAGGCGACTTTTTCCAGGTCGCCTCCCCCGTGGCCTAACATCAAGGATCGGCGCGGCCTTTCCCGGAGACGTGCCCGGGGCTTCAGCGGCGGGCGCAGCGTGGACTCTCGGCGTGGAGCGGGTGAACCCTCGCTGGGGCTCGCTGGAGGGGAGCGCTCCGTTTCGCTGGCCCGGGGCAGCCGGCAGCCTGAAGTCGCAGCCTGAAGCCGCGGTCTGCACAGCTCCAGCTGGTGCGGCGTCTACAGCCCGGGATCCCTCGTGGGGGACCCAGGGGAAGAAGAAGCCATCACTGCCAGCCCGCGGCCAACTTCTACCGCGGGCCCGGCATGGACTTACCATCACCCCTGGAGGGGAGCTTCGACCGCCGGCCCTGCAGTCTACGGTGCTTCTGGCTGCGGCGGGGACTTTAAATCTTGACCGCCGGTCTGCGGCCTACAACAACTTAAAGCCGCGGTCTCCGGTGAGGAAGAGCCGATCCTGGACTGACTCTGGACTCTGGTCCTGTACACGGGGGAGAAATGGAGGAGGACTGGCCAAATTTTTGTGCCTTCCACCACAGTGATGAATGCTGTGGTGGATTTGTGTTACATTTTGTGTGTTCTTTATTATTGTATCGCTGCTGACAACCCAAGGGGCGGGGCGCTACTCTGTGAGCGACTCGCGGCGCGCTGCTCCCGTATGTTTGTATGTGGAGCCGCGCCAAAGAAGATTTTCTGTTGCGACAGACAATAAAGTTTTCTGAACTGAACTGAACTCCATTACCCTCAGCTGGTTCAGTCACTCAGAAGGCAATTGTTATACATTCTCCATGTCATTTATAGATGCTTTTCCTATTATGTTAGTCAAGCTGGAACTACCAGTGACAGGCCAATACACACTGGCTCCATTACCTGGTCAAATTTACTTTACAGGGAAATGGAATGATACAAGTTTTAAAAAGAGGAACATGCAGAGTGTATACAATGTAGCAATGTTACAAAATTTTGAGATTTTAAAAATCAAATCTGTAATTTATCCCATCAGATAAAGCATAAAAATAAGTTTAATTTGACACCTAATTCACTTTCATATCTCAAGTATTTAAAAAGTTATGGCCATTTTCATACTCGGAAATGAGCATCTTGTTCCCTATTGATTTTCTATGGACATAACAAAAAAGCTGTGATCGTGAACAGTCAAAAGCCCATAACTTTCTTAAAAATTAAGAGAACTGAATGAAATTTTCAGTTATCATAGATTGAAGCATTCTGAAACAAATATAAAATAATCTTACTTGGATGACCTGAAATTAAAGCATATAATTAGTTAGTTACCTAATTGTAGCTAATTTCAGACTTCAATTACTAGATCTAAACATCTATCCATTTCTTAATAAATGATTAACATTTTTAAATAGCCTAAATGTCCAAATAATATTCACAAATAATTCACAATAAAACATGATTTTTAAATCTCATTTACATTAATTTATAGACCAAATGGAAGGAATTCAGTGTTCAATTGCTGTAAATAAATGCCCATTTAAATCAGCTTTCCAGTGGGTCCCTGTGGAACGCGCTGGTTTAGAACGTTCACATTGCGGTAGATTTGTGCCCCAAATGCCCAGATAAATACTGCGGGATACAATGGGCCCAAATTGAGCTACTCGCAATATTAAACTTTGTATAAAGGGATCTTTAGAAGCCCTTTTTAATGTAAAAATATACAGTCTAACTTCAATTATTTGCTTTATGAGACCTTGCGGTTGCTGGCGGTCGCGGGTTTAGAGATTGATTTTTAAACTACTATAACTATTATACGAGGCCTTTAAAACTAATAATAGCTTTTGCGACGGGGTCTTCCAGCGATTTTTCGTTAATAATTAACTAGGCTGAACATCTTCGATTTGAACAGCTTAGAGAAAATCGCGTTTTAAACCCGCCCCCTCTAAACGGCGCCAAAATCGCGCACACCGCAGCGGCAGATTTTCAACGACGCTTCAGGTAGGCTTTGCAACATACCTATACAATGCAGCGAAAACTGCAAAGTTTCACACCAGCAGCAGAACTATCTGGCACAAGGTACAGAAACTTGAAAGCGCGCATCACCAGACTCAGGTACAGCTTCTTCCCCTCTGTCATCAGGCTTGTGAACAGTCCTACCATAAGCTGGGGTACTGTCCGATCCACCTCTACCCCATTGCGGACATTGGACTTTGTCTCTGGAACTGATGCGCTACAATGCTGAGAACTATATCCTGCACTCTGTATCTTCCCCTTTGCTCTACCTGTTGTACTGGAGTTAGACCTGATTGTATTTATGTATAGTATTGTCTGATCTAGACACAGAGTGCTGGAGTAACTCAGCGGGTCAGGCAGCATCTGTGGAGAACATGGATAGGTGATGTTTCTGGTCAGAACCCTTCCACAGTCTGAGTTACTCCAGCACTTTATGACTATCTTTGGTATAAACCGGCATCTGCAGTTCCTTTCTACACATATTATCTAATCTGATTGGATAGCATGCAACACAAAGCGTTTCACTGTACCTCGGTACAGGTGACAATAATATATCTGAGTGTAAAGAATCTTCCCCGGGCTCACAGATGTTTTGCCGATCGGGTCTGGTGTGGATGGGAACAGACTTGTACGTGACACTGGAGAAAGATCCTGATGACCTCAGACACACCTAGATTTATGTAGCCACCACCACCACATGTCCCACATCAGACTGCAGCGTGCCACTGTCAATAATGTGTGGACACGACCAAGCCAGGGCCTGGGCTCAAGGTGAGGGGGGAATGGTTCAAGATTGGCCTCATTCTCCGGGATGTCCGGATCTGCAATGAGCTTCCCAAGGAAACTGTCGAAACAAATACAATTACGACTTTTAAAAGACATTTGGACAAATAAATGAAAAGGAAAGGTCTAGGGAACCCTGGGCCTAATACAGGAAAATTGGACTCACCCAATATGTCAATTTGGTCGGCATGGGCAGGATGGGCCGAAGGGAGATCTCACTCTACATATTACCAATTAATTTAATTGGATTGAATAATTTATTATCACATGTGACGTCACAGTGAAACACAAGGCATGCAAAGAGTCGCCATCTATGGGCATTTACAAAGTTACCACCAATCCCCTCGCCAGGTCCTTTGTTTTTCCCCCTCCTTTCCCCCCACGCCACATCCACCTTTGTTCTGGTAGAGTTGCTGCTTTACAGCGCTTGCAGCACCAGAGACCCGGGTTCAATCCTGACCATGGGTGCTGTCTATATGGAGTTTGTGCGCTCTCCCTGTGACTGCGTGGGTTTTCTCTGAGATCTTCGGATTCCTCCCACACTGCAAAGACGTGCAGGTTTGTTGGTTAATTGGTTTTGTATAAGTTTAAATTGTCCTTAGTGTGTGTAGGGTAGTGTTAATATGCGGGGATCACTGGTCAGCGTGGACCTGGTGGGCCGAAGGGCCTGTTTCCCTCACTCCCTCAGGCTCCTCCTTTTTCCTTTCTTCTCCCCGCTCCCCCCCCCGCCCCCCCCCCCCCCCCCCCCACCCCCCCCCCCCACCTGTCTGAAGAAGGGTTTTGGCCCGAAACGTTGCCTATTTCCTTCGCTCCATAGATGCTGCTGCACCCGCTGAGTTTCTCCAGCATTTTTGTCTACCAGTTATGTCTCTACATGTTTCTGGTCCTCAGTGCAAAGGGCCACCATGGTACTATCACCACCTCTCTGGCAGACTCCTGCCGTTTCACTGGCAAAACTGAACTATAATGCTTCAGATCCTTGGTCCAAACCTCATTTCTCAGCCCTGTGTGTTGTAATGACCAACTTTCCAAAATGTTATTAGAAACATAGAAAAATAGGTGCAGGAGTAGGCCATTCGGCCCTTGGAGCCAGCACCGCCATTCAATATGATCATGGCTGATGATCCAGAATCAGTACCCCGTTCCTGCTTTCTCCCCATATCCCTTGATTCCATTAGCCCTAAGAGCTAATTCAAACTCTCTCTTGAAAACATCCAGTGAATTGGCCTCTGCTGCCTTCTGTGGCAGAGAATTCCACAGATTCACAACTCTCTGGGTGGAAACGTTTTTCCTCATCTCAGTCCTAAATGGCCGACTCCTTGTTCTTAAACTGTGACCCCGGTTGTAGACTCCCCCAACATGGGGAACATTTTTCCTGCATGCTTGCGGATTGAAACTTACCTTCATGCAAAAGATGCCAGGAGCATCTGGCCATCCTGACTGCATTTTCCCAATGTTGCTTTGCTAAATGTGTGTAAAAAAAGTCAACATTTTCTGACCTTGAGATATTGGCAGCTAAAACACCATGATGAATAGGTGTACTGATTGATAGCATCTTTCTTTCCTTTTGCATAGGTCTCGCTTACATCAGCCCAACTCATCTGAGCCCCGTGGTCTCCGTATGTCTCATGTTTCTGTGTCATTTCTGACGCATTTATTTCCATTGTAATATTGCAACAAGAGAGAGTTAAGGGCCTGTCCCACTTACGTGTCCTTGGCATGCAAATTACGCGACCTCGTGGTCGCGTTGAGCCGAGACGGTCGAGCGAAGGTCGGGCGCGATTACATGCGTACGCACAGCCGTCTGGAGCGCGTGACGTCATTTGAAGATGGAAACAAAGCTGGAGTAACTCAGTCTGAAAAGAAGGGTCTCGACCCGAAACGTCACCCATTCCTTCTCTCCAGAGATGCTGCCGATCCCGCTGAGTTACTCCTGCATTTTGTGTCCATCTTCAATTTTCTTGGCCCAGCTCTGGGAGTAGAAGTGGGGGCGGAACCGGACCGCAACGGCCGTGAGCCCCAGGCCGAGCTCGGCGATCCTTTGCCTGCTTCTGCTGCTGGTGGAGGTGAGACGTTGCGTCGCGCCAGGGTCTTGGGCCTGTCCCACTTTGGCCGTCAGTTCCACGACAGGCCGTTGGCGCGCAAAGATTTAGTTCACTTCAAGAATTTCAGAGCCCCGCGTGATGTCGGGACCGTCCCGCACAACTACATGCCCCTCCGCGCTTCTAAGTGGGACCGCCCCCCGCACGGCCATACGGTGCCTGTATGCCTCAAGCGACCAAGAGGCCGCATAATTTGCGAGCCAAGTACGCGCAAGTGGGACAGGCCCTTTAGATTTAGCTCTTTGGGCTAAAGGAATCAAGGGATATGGAGAAAAAGCAGGAATGGGGTACTGATTCTGGATGATCAGCCATGATCATATTGAATAGCGGTGCTGGCTCGAAGGGCCGAATGGCCTACACCTGCATCTATTTTCTATGTTTCTAACTCGTACTTTATTCAGCATTTACTCATCCCAAGTGGTGCATTCTTCGCTGTTGTGGCTCTATGATGCTGAGATAGGTATTTGATACTTTAGTTGGTCTAGGCCACGTGGCCTGGCTGGTCATGGAAGCCACTCGCCTGGATCTAGTGGTGGCCCACGTATGGAGCATCTTGCAATGTCCTGGAGATGTGATGTTTATACTGGCACAATATTCAAGGCTGTTTATTAATTTAACTTCTTAATTCCAGAGACAGCATCCTAAAAGGTTACCAATCTCAGACTCTTTCAAGACCTGTGTTATGCCCCTGTCCCACTTAGGAAACCTGAACGGAAACCTCTGGAGACTTTGCGCCCCACCCAAGGTTTCCGTGCAGTTCCCGGAGGTTCCCAGAGGTTTCTGCTTCCTCTACCTGCAACCTCCGGCAACCACCTGCAACCTCCGGGAACCGTATGGAAACCTTGGGTGGGGCACAAAGTCTCCAGAGGTTTCCGTTCAGGTTTCCTAAGTGGGACAGGGGCATAACACTGAGGAAATGTGGAAAGAATATAAACTAATAGTCCAAACCTGGGGCCCCAACATTAGATCAGATGTTGGGAGGTTTTGAGTTGTTTGTTGAGCCTCATCCATCCAGAAATGGGACTGGCATTTCCGTTCCCAATTGAATGCGTCTGCCTTTGGGCAGGAGGTAGTAGCATTCACAGCAGATAGACACCAAGTGTTGGCGTAACTCAACGGGACAGGCAGCATCTGTGGACAGGTGGTTCTTTCATTAACTCACAACAAAAATTGTAACGAGGGGTTGTAAATTAAGATCTTGCCACTTCCCTCCCAGTTCAACAATGAGTACATCAGGCTGAAGTGGGAAACTACAGGTATGCATCGTTTAAAGTGTGCCCTGACATATCATTTGTACCTGTGGACAATCATCCTCGGCCACTCTATATACCTGTGAAATCTGTGGGCAACTGGCCACTGCTGGTCGAAGCTTCTCTGAACACAGTGGTCACAGCAGGTCACGCATGGCTTCCTTCATGCTGCTGGTGAGTGCACATCTACCTTGCTCATGCTCAGGGTAGTCCTCTCGCCGGCCAAAGCAGCCGCTGTTCCTTGGTCTGTTTCTGTGTGGACTCCAGCATCTCTGAAACCTGCCAGTGAAACGGCAACACATCATGAAGGGACTAAACCAGGCTACCACGATTCAATGCAAAGATATCCCATCTACCATTTACTGGGGCGATGTTCTGTCCAGCATTAGTGCCACATATGTTTACATTAAATACACAGAAATCCAAATTCTAGATGTATTAACGAACGAGAAAATGATACATTATCTATGCCAACGGTACAATTCCAGCCCTGAGCTGGAGAAGCAACAAACAACAGTATCTCTCGCAGCTGCTGAGGATAATAAGAATAATTTTTTCATATTACTTTCAAAGTATTATTTAGCAGCATGAAGTGCACACAAACCTCTTTTTCAGTACATTGAGTTTGCGGTTGGAAATAGAGCAGCGGCCATTAACACCAGTTCCCAAGGGGATTTACTTTGCAAGATAGATACTCTCGGCAGAAGGATTTTTCACATTAAATCATAGTCACGTGCATGTACAAAATAAAAGCTTTATCACCAAAAATAATTTATCTTTCTGAATCATTGGAAAAGGAAAAGATATTCGAAAGTTTAGAATCAGGGCTGCGATGTCTAATCTGACCGAACCAGACTCCACACTGGTTTAATCTTGACACCACTATAAAAAATGACACTTTTATTGTCTGCAATACGTATTCATCAATTTCGTACATATTTATGTACTGAAAAAAAATCACATTTTTAAAGCTGTTCTCCGCTCACTGAAATAAACGACAGTTTTACTAAAGGAATAAAACTCAACATCTGCATTTGAGCAGCAGTCAGTGCGGAGTGTGTGGATTCACCAGGCAGGGCTGGCTGGCACCATCTGAAGAAGGGTCTCGACCCAAAACCCCACCCATTACTTCTCTCCACAGATGCTGCCTGACCCGCTGAGTTACTCCAGCACTCTGTGAAACGTCACCTATCCATGTTCTCCACAGATGCTGCCTACCCCGCTGAGTTACTCCAGCACTCTGTGAAACGTCACCTATCCATGTTCTCCACAGATGCTGCCTGACCCGCTGAGTTACTCCAGCACTCTGTGGAACGTCACCTATCCATGTTCTCCACAGATGCTGCCTGACCCACGGAGCTAAGGAAATAGGCAACGTTTCGGGCCGAAATCCTTCTGGAAATAGGCAACGTTTCGGGCCGAAACCCTTACGGGTTTCGTCCCGAAACGTTGCCTATTTCCTTCGCTCCATAGATGCTGCTGCACCCGCTGAGTTACTCCAGCACTCTGTGAAACGTCACCTATCCATGTTCTCCACAGATGCTGCCTGACCCACTGAGTTACTCCAGCACTCTGTGAAACGTCACCTATCCATGTTCTCCACAGATGCTGCCTGACCCACTGAGTTACTCCAGCACTGTGTGTCTATCTAGGGCTGACACGGTGCCATCTCAGAACAATGCCGGCTGACACGGTCCACACATAATCCCACAGATAGACAGACAGATGAAGCTGTTCATTGTACCTCGGCACACGTGACAATCAACTAAACAGATGAAGACGGGGCAGTTTGACACAGGCTCATGGACACAGGGAACAAAGTGTACGAGAATAATGCCTGGATTAGAGGCTTTCAGCTACAGGGAGAGAGAGGTTGGACAGACTTGGATTGTTTTCTCTGGAATGCCGGAGGTCGCGGGGAGACCTGATCGAGGTTCATCAAATTATGAAAGGCATAGATCATAAGGTCAGTTCCACGGTGTCAAAGTCGGCAGTCCCAGCATTCCGGGATCTCCAACACGGCGACCCCTGTAAGGCATCGCTCTCTCGCTCCGCGATGGAATCCCGTGCTGTGCCGCCGCTGCTGAAGCTGAGGCTCTGGCTGGTCTCCGGCAGGAAAGGCCGCGCCAATCCAGGAGGTAGGCCGCAAGGAGTGGGGGGGGGGGAGGGGGGCGAAGATGCGGCTCAGAGAATAGTCGCATCCTCAACCAGGTAGTGACAATGTAAACAGCTTTCCCACCACCCCCCACCCCCACATAAAAAAGGCTAAAAGATCTCCAAAAACAAACTTTAAAACAGACTAAAAAGTAACAAAAAGAATGAAAGGACAGACAGCTGCAGGCGAGGCATCCACACTCGATGGTGCCATCTGTCAGGGTCAGATAGGGTAGACAGTCACAGTCTTTTGCCCAGGATGGAAAATCAAATATTAGAGAGCGTAGCTTTAAGGTTGGAAGGGCAAAGTTTAAATGGGATGTGCATCATAATGTTTTTACACAAAGGGGAATGGTCTGCGGGGGGTGGTGGTTGAAGCAGGTAGGTTAATGGCATAGAGAAGACTTTTAGATGACCACGTGGATATGCGGGGATTGGAGGGATATGGGCCACGTAAAGGCAGATACTGTAGGTGGTTTAGGCATCATGTTCAGCGTGGACATTGTGGGCCGAAGGGTCTGCTCCTGGGTTTATAATAATAGAAAAGGGAATGATTCTGTCTCCCAAACATCTCGCAGGCATTGGTGAAAGTTTGCTCATTGCTGCATGGTTTGGTGGGGCTGGGGCTGTGTTGGCCGTTTGACCGGAGAGATGCAGGAAGAAGGTTTCCCTGGTGAGCAAGTCTCGAGCAGTGATCCTCAAACTATTTCAGAGCCATTCACCCTTGAGACTTTATCACAAAATTTCATTCACCCTCGACTAAACTTTCTTATGTTTCTTGGTAATTTTCACCTTATTTTCACTTGTGTATAAATAATCTGAATAAATTAAGTCATTCACCCTTCATTCACCCTTGGGTGAACCATTCGCCAGTTTAAGAAGCACTGGTCTCCAGCTAGGAGGCAGAGTGGTATTGTAAGGGATTACTCATTTAAGGTCAGGTTGAGGGCGAGTATCTCACCCTAATGTTGTGGGTTGTTAGAATTCTGCACAAGTGCAGGCTGCCTCATTGAGTGCATTCATTCATGGCTGAGGTGGGCAGATGGGGAGACAAGGGTGGGTGTGATGATCAACATGGTGTGGAGTAGATGGCCAACTCTATCCAATGCCTTACATTGGACATCTTCACCAGAAACAAGGCACCTCCATTTTGCCTTTACCTTCCCCCCCCCCCATCTAATAGTTTAGTTTAAGGTAGACAGAAATGCTGGAGAAACACTACCGGGTGCGACAGCATCTATGGAGCGAAGGAAATAGGCAACGTTTTGGGCTGAAACCCTTCTTCAGACTTTAGTTTAGTTTAGTTTAGAGATGCAGCATGGGATCAGGCCCTTCGGACCAACGAGTCCACATTGACCAGCGATCCCCGCTAACACTACCACTACACACACTAGGGAACATTTACAATTATACCAAGCCAATTAACCTACAAACCTGTACGTCTACTGCTGCCGCCCGACAATAACTACAACACAAGAACTATTATTTATAAGGTTCATTGTTGTCGAGATGTTGTCGAGTGAAAAGCTTTCGTCTGCGTCCTATTTCAGTCAAATCAGATAAAACTGTAAATGAACACTCTTGGCCAAACGCACAGCAGAACCATGGGCCGTTGCCAAACCCCTGCAGGCACAGGCCCGGCTCACCTGCCACTGGGTAGTCACCTGGACCCACTGTGGAACAGGGTAGCCCACCTGGAGTGGGTCTGTGGCTCGACTCCTGCTCACTCAAGTTCAAGTTCAAGTTCAAGTGAGTTTATTGTCATGTGTCCCTGTATAGGACAATGAAATTCTTGCTTTGCTTAAGCACACAGAAAATAGTAGGCATTTACTACAAAACAGATAAATGTGTCCATATACCATGATATAAATATATACACACATGAATAAATAAACTGGTAAAGTGCAAATAACAGAAAGTGGTTATTAATAATCAGAGTTTTGTCCGAGCCAGGTTTAATAGCCTGATGGCTGTGGGGAAGTAGCTATTCCTGAACCTGGTTGTTGCAGTCTTCAGGCTCCTGTACCTTCTACCTGAAGGTAGCAGGGAGATGAGTGTGTGGCCAGGATGGTGTGGGTCTTTGATGATACTGCCAGACATTTTGAGGCAGCGACTGCGATAAATCCCCTCGATGGAAGGAAGGTCAGAGCCGATGATGGACTGGGCAGTGTTTACTACTTTTTGTAGTCTTTTCCTCTCCAGGGCGCTCGAATTGCCGAACCAAGCCACGATGCAACCGGTCAGCATGCTCTCGACTGTGCACCTGTAGAAGTTAGAGAGAGTCTTCCTTGACAATCCGACTCTCCGTAATCTTCTCAGGAAGTAGAGGCGCTGATGAGCTTTCTTGATAGGTGACGTTTCACAGAGTGCTGGAGTAACTCAGTGGGTCAGGCAGCATCTGTGGAGAACATGGATAGGTGACGTTTCACAAGGTGCTGGAGTAACTCAGTGGGTCTGGCAGCATCTGTGGAGAACATGGATAGGTGACGTTTCACAGAGTGCTGGAGTAACTCAGCGGGTCAGGCAGCATCTGTGGAGAACATGGATAGGTGACGTTTCAGGTCGGGACCCTTCTTCAGAAGGGTTGACTTGTCTTTATCAACCTAGAATTGCAACCATTGGTCTGGGTGGGATTCAGTCACTACTATATTTGAACTGCCACTTTGCTAGTTTTACCATAACCCTAATGCAAGGCATGGAAGTTCAACATTCTCATTTCATTTTAATGTTTAAATGAAATGAACAACAGCAGCCTTACTTATCCTTGATTACAACAGACTTTTGTATGCAGAGAACTAAATGGCATTGTGAATTAAACTCAGTGAAATGCATGGACTATGTTCATTTGTATGTTTAATATCACACATGGCTTGACGTGGAGCAGCCAAGGTAGACTGCAGATGGATTTCAATGTACAATGAACCGTCTTTTTACAGTCAAACTAGTTTCACATCAGTTCATCTAAAAGCAGGATAATTAGTGAGTATCAATGGGTCTGTTTGCCTTGCATATGGAAGATATTATAGCCTCTTGCACAGTTTGTAATATTTTGTATTATTATACAAAAGGCTAGTCATGAGATAAATTGCAAGAATGAGCCGTTAAACGGGAATATATACTTTGCACATGTGTGAGGTAATGAACAAATGCTGATGGTTTTTCCTTTTAGATTGAGCCACGGAGTCATAGATTAATACAGCACGGACACAGGCCCTTCGACCCAACCTGTCCATGCCTGCCTACCAAGATGCCCCATCTACACTAGTCCCACCTGCCCATGTTTGGCCCGTATCAATCTAAAGTTTTCCTATGCATGTACCTGTCAAACTGTCTTTTATATGTTGCTATTGTACCTGCAAAGTCATTGGTGAAGTACTTAAGGTTTTTTAATTTGTTTTAATCAGTAATTAAATAAACCATGATAATTCCTGAGGTGTAGAACAGTCTGATCACAGTTCTTAACTAACTCGGTGAAGTTACGGAAACTCTATCAATGTGTTTATTGATGAGGTTTCAAAGGAATCTTTTGCTAATTTAACATTTAAATGCAGGTTACCATGTTCATTGTATCAGTCGTACAGAATTAAACAATAAGTAAGATACAGTTAATTGAAGCATTAATCATTTCAGAGCCAATCTTTGTCAAAGATCATTGGAGATGAGCCATTTATTCATATTTACAATGATTTTCACTGCACAAAAAATCAAAGCAAGATACAGTATAAGAATTGGAAAGCTGAAATATAGTTGCTACAGATGCTGCCTGACCTGCTGACTAACTCGTGGGCATTGTGTCATGGTACCCCACAGACATTGTGGGCAGAAATAACTCGCAATGATTTACAGATTGTGGGACATAAACCACTTCTTGAAATGATTTCCATAATCTTATTTGCTTTCCCATAAAGCTGTCCACATACACCTTGACCAGTAAAACCTAATGCCTTCACCGTCTGGCAGCTGCAAGCAAGCGGTGATTTGAATGATTTCATACGCAAGAGGAAAACGACTTCAGATTGATAAGAAGCGAGGTTGTTCAGAAAGCAACGCAACGGCTGTAAATTGGTCAGTAAATCAACTGGCTATTTACAATCAGATTCAACCTGATAGATGTTTGCACTGAGCCTCCGATTTGAAATATTGACTTAGGTTAACCTATATTAAGCATCAGGGAACAGAAGATTTCAGACATAACATGACTTGTTTAGACATTGTGAAGTATACATCAGTAAACAGGAATGGAAAGATAGAGGGAAGTCAGTAAAGTATGCTTAGCCCTTGTTTGGCCATGTGCCATTGCTGTAAAGATGATGCCATTTAGGATATACATGGCCGTGGTGAGTGAGCACTCTTTCTTACTAAAGTTAAGTCATTTTGACAACTAACTCATCTACAGCCATTCCACACAGCTTTTTTGTCATTTGCATTCTCATTATAATAATGTGATTTTACAATGTGGAAAGTGGAACTACTCTGAGCCCTGCAAAATCATTCCATTCTACTCAGAGTGACAACACAACACAATCTGACAGCAGACGGGATGCAAGATCCATGATTGGCATTTTAACCAACTATAAGTGAATTGTGAATACCAACTTCACATCACAAATCATAGCAATAAAGCAATTGAACTTCCTCTTTTAAGTTGATTTGATATATGCTGGGTGGTACTGTAAAGGACATTTACATCCGATAGAAATGTTAGCATGATCTTGGTTCTGCAGGAGAGAGTGAATTTGGGGTGCTTTAAAAACAGGAGTTTTTTTTAGGTGGGGGGGAGTTACAAATACAAATGGAACACAGTCTCCACGAAGCATGAAAATAAACGAGACCACTAAAGGATCTTTATTGCTGCTAGTAGCAGGCATCTTCCCTTTGTCTGTCTAACAGGCAGGCAAAGCCATGCCTCGCTGTAGAGACAGTGCAGTCCCTGAGCTCGAGTGTGAGTCTTATACAACAGGACAATAACACACCACTGAAAGAGGGTTTTTTCAAAGCCAAAACAAATCTTATAAATGCAATTTTAATAATGAAATAACAAAACTAAAATGAAAAAACAACAAAATAAAGACAATAACTGCACAATTAATGTATTGTACTGATCATTTGTCCCCCCCCCCCCCCCCAAAAAAAAACAACATTTTGATATTTAGAACGGCCTTTGTTAAAGTCAAGATCTTGTAAAGATTTAAGCTATCCAATTTTATATTGTTTCAATGGAATCAGGTACCTGACGTTTAAAAATCTGTACTTTTGCTCCATCATCATCCTCTTCACCACAAAGTCCTCATTATTCCAAAGTTTCCCATTGTTGGGAGTGTTAGGAAAAGATTGACATGTTAGCCTGCGATCAGAAATGGCCTCGAAAAGGTGCAAAACCGTGACACAAACGACGACCGTACAAAATGAGGTTCTGTTTAAGAAGGAACTGCAGATGCTAGAAATACGAAGGTAGACAAAAATGCTGGAGAAACTCAGCG
The DNA here is from genome assembly GCF_010909765.2 of Amblyraja radiata. Classification (NCBI taxonomy): domain Eukaryota; kingdom Metazoa; phylum Chordata; class Chondrichthyes; order Rajiformes; family Rajidae; genus Amblyraja; species Amblyraja radiata. The sequence continues at coordinate 48,987,291 of NC_045972.1, read as the reverse complement.
GGTGCAGCAGCATCTATGGAGCGAAGGAAATAGGCAACGTTTCGTCCCGAAACGTTGCCTATTTCCTTCGCTCCATAGATGCTGCTGCACCCGCTGAGTTTCTCCAGCATTTTTGTCGACCTAAGATAAGGTTCTGCACGGCCTGGTCGAATAGATTTCACACAGAGAGTGGTGAATCTGTGGAATTCTCTGCCACAGAAGGTAGTTGAGGCCAGTTCATTGGCTATATTTAAGAGGGAGTTAGATGTGGCTCTTGTGGCTAAAGGGATCAGGGGGTATGGAGAGAAGGCAGGTACGGGATACTGAGTTGGATGATCAGCCATGATCATATTGAATGGTGGTGCAGGCTCGAAGGGCCGAATGGCCTACTCCTGCACCTATTTTCTATGTTTCTATACAAAAGCAAAGAGGTTGGGGCATGATCTTCATCGCGGAATACAGCCAAGTTTCTGAAAGACACCAAAACTCTTCCACATGTCCAGTAATGAAACCTGTATACTGTGGCTGCTTTAGGACACAGTGAAATGTACACATACCACTGTGAAACATGTGCCACAAGCCAGAAGCCACATGCACTCATTTTACACCGATGTGGAGAATTGCGACTATTAATGAGGAATTATCTAAGAGGAACTACCAATGCAAAAAGGGGTTAGAACAGATCAAGTTAATAGTTTCTGAAATCCCAACAGCATTCAGGATGTAACAATGGAATAAATTAGGAAACAGACTATTTCCCCAGCATTGCCCTGAAATTAGGAAGACTAATATTAGTCCAAGCGATTGATTTCATTTGGCAATATCCATACATTCAGTCCCTGCTACCAGGATATTCTCCATGCCTTTCTGTGCCTGACATGTACATTTCATTATATGGTATGTGTGATGTTGCTGCTTGATGCCTGCATCTGCTGACTTTCAATTTAAAAAGTCTTGAATGCTGCCACATACTGTTCTCTCAATTTCCAGCCCGCATATACCCCTTGTGGATGCTTTTGAAGTTAAAGCAGTCACAAGCGGTTTTCAAATGAATCCATGATTTGTGATGGCGGAAGAAAAATCTCGAAATAGTCCTTGCTGGAGTGCGAGGGCCAGGTGCTGGAGTGCGAGGACCAGGTGCTGGAGTGCGAGGGCCAGGTGCTGGAGTGCGAGGGCCAGGTGCTGGAGTGCGAGGGCCAGGTGCTGGAGTGCGAGGACCAGGTGCTGGAGTGCGAGGACCAGGTGCTGGAGTGCGAGGGCCAGGTGCTGGAGTGCGAGGGCCAGGTGCTGGAGTGCGAGGGCCAGGTGCTGGAGTGCGAGGACCAGGTTGCCCACAAATCCTGACAGGTTTTTAAAGAACATTTCTGGATAATTTGTGGGGTTAGTGCCGAATCTCGTGGCCTTCCTGTGTGGAGAGATGTGTCCACCCCAGTATCTAGACTACATGTACATCTATTCTTCCTGAGCCATTAGTCTTCTGAACTCCAACCCCTGAGCAGCACTTTCTACAATGGCGCTCTTTATATCCTTTACTCTGTGAAATACAGAAAGCAACAAGTGTGTTCCAGGGTTTATACCAAGGTGCAAAACCCTTCCATGCACACGGTAATATGAAGCCTCAGAGACCACGTGAGATCCATTCTAAAGCTCAAAGAAAAGCATTTACAAAGATAGACGCATACAGCCCTGAAACTGGCCCTTCACCCCCAACTCCTGCATTTTGACCAAGATATCCATCTGAGCTGGCCCCATCTGCCTGACTTTGGCCCATATCCTCTCAACACATTTTATCCATCTATCTATCCCAATATTGTTCATGCTTCGTAATTGTAGCTGCCTCCACAGCTTCAGGTGGTAGCTTGTTCCATATACCCATAATCTCTTAGTGAAAACATTCCCCTCAGGATCCTTTTAAATCCTTCCCCTCTCACCTTAAACCTATGCTATCTAACCTTAGACTCCCCTATCATGAGAAAAAGACTGTGGACATCTACCTTACCTATGCCTTTCATGATTCGATTCACCTGTATAACATCACCTCTCAACTTCCAACTCACCAGGGGAAGATGTCCCAGCCTATCCAGCCTCTCTCTAAACCCACCGGATAATGTCTTTGTTAATCCTTGCTGCACCTGTTGCAGCTCATGGCATCTCCCTACATCAGGATGACTAGAACAACAAATCAGTGTCCACGCCAATTCATAGTAAGCTTTGCAGAGTACGGTCTCGCTGGTGCTGCAGATAGTTCTGTTCTTATTAACATCTCAGTTATTAGTTAACCTTCGAGTTTATTTAGAATTCCCAACATTGGTAAAATGTGTTCTCTCCTGAAGTTATGATATTTGACGTGAAGAAACTTTGGTCTCATTAACAGAGTGTAGAATATTTCACTACGAGAATCTTTTAACTCGTTAGCTGGAAATTAGTAGTTTACAAATGTTGCAAGAGATGTCTCCAAAAAGCAATTGGTTTATTCATGGTCATGTTCTGACATCAAATGAAACAATATTAGTTTGATAAGTTTAAGGTGAGAGGGGAAAGATTTAATAGGAACCTTTTTCACACAGAGTGTGGTGGGATTATGGAACGAGTTGCCAGAGGTGGGTGAGGCAGGTACTATAACAGCATTTCAAAGACATTTGGACAGATACATGGATAGGAAAGGTTTAGAGTCAAAGTCTCACCCAAGTCACACCAGCTTCTCATTCTCACCTAGAAAACAGCTACCAATGGCTTGTTTCCTTTATCATTGTTACTTTTTTTGCATTCATTTGTTCTATATCTCTCTACATCATCGTCTATATCTCTCATTTCCCTTTCCCCTGACTCTAGTCTGAAGAAGAGTCTCGACCCGAAACGCCATCCATTCCTTCTCTCCAGAGATGCTGCCTGTCCCGCTGGGTTACTCTAGCTTTTTGTGCCTATTGAGGTTTAGAGGGACATGGGCCAAATGCGTGCAAATGTGATTCGAGCAGATGGAGCATCTTGGTCAGCATGGATGAGTTGTGGGCTGAAGGGCCTGTTGCCATGCTCTGTGACTCTGTGAGTACGACTCTGATACCCATTACTCATTCAGAAATCCAGAGGTTTGCGCAGGACATGCATAAATAGACATTTGCTGCTAAACACATTTGCATCACTTTGCAGAGATGAATTTGCATAATTGTAACTTGATAGGAAAGCTAAGAAGTTTCCCGTAAAAGCCAATGTAGAAGATTTGCAGATGGTAAATCAGATAACAAATTGAATGACATTTAGATGGAAAGTAAAAATGCATTAAAATAGATATTAAATTATTGTCATGCAGGTTGTTACAACATCGTTGACATGAGTGTGTCTTGGCCACATGCAACTCGTAACTGAAGAAGCAGCTAAATGAGTGATTAATACATATAGAGGAATCAAGTCATTGCAAGCTCCTATAACACTCCAGTTATAGCATATTTTTACCTTCATGTCATTAGACTGTGATTACTGAAGCCAAGAGAAGATGATCTCATGTCTGACAATATATATCGTGTATAAAGGTGATCAGTAAAATAGACATGTGGATCCCTGCAGAATTACACTTGTAACTCTTTATTTCCCAAATAAATCTGAAAAGACTCTTTTAGCTGTAGAAACATTTGAATTACTCATTCACTAATCACACTTTTACAACCTTAAACTTGGTGTGCTAATAAAACTGTAATGTTGACATTGAACGTACCTACATTTAAAATCACTGTCACCAGTGACATCACAAGCTGGGCAGGCTGTCAATTTTGCAAATAATTTTAATTGGTCATTCTCTTTGTCCCCAACACATACTTCCTTATTTACATGAAGATGTTACTGGGATGTTGAGGTCCAGATTGATCTGAATATCACATCATTCCGTGACTTTACTGTACACTTTGGAGCAGCGTTCCAATATAAGAGTTTTATTACATCTGCATAAACTATACACGTCCTTTAGATAAGATTATTTTTTGCAATGCTATAACGGTGGCTTATTTTATCCATGTGACTGTAAAATCTGTGACGTTAGATGTGGGGTGAGCAATCACAGGGTTACGATAACTAATCTGAGTGAGTTTAATGGAAAAACAAGTAGTTCTTTCAGCTTACAAAAGAACTCATGACATTTGATACGACGCTGAACTCCACACAGCCTAGTACTTCCACTACACTTTCTGCTCCATTTTTCAAACAGAAACAGACTTTTCCTGTCAATGCTTAGAACAGATGACTAATGGAGACCATGCTATATGTTCTGTGTGTGTGTATATATACACAACAGGGCTGCATCTGATAAGCTGGGATAGCCCCAGCAGTAAAGAAATGCGATTAGAAAATCTTTAAAATTACCTTCATTCCATCAATCCAAAACACATAAAATCACTAAAGACTTTAGTATTCTGCTTTCACGAACTAAATGCAACCTGGGTAATGTGGACGCATATGATATGTGCACAGAAATCGAGGAGAAAAAAACTTCAAGCATATAAATAAGTCAATTTATCATGAATTTTCTACAAGAATAAACTCTAATTTACTTTGCTATGACCCTGACAAATGTTTTGGATTTACAATCTCTAAATGTGGTCATCTGTAGTGTTGTAGAGCTCCTGCTTCCTCTGTTAGTCTGCTTAATAAACAGCACATGTCAGAAGAGTTGTCAGTCCATTCTTTGCTTGTTTAGGTTCATCTAGACTGGGGAAGAAAGCTTGTAGTGGCAGTGCAGTGTGACTTAGATAGCTAGGCTGACATTATTGATTCCTATCCACCGTGTACTTTGTCAAAAATCAAACGCCGGCCCCAGCGGACCCCTCCGTCTAGTCCGACACGCACTTGTGTATTTACAAGAGCAACAAATTACCCCGGCTATTATTATATTATTAATAATAATAATACAACAACAGGTTTTGTGCGGGGACAGATGAAGGCACATCACACGAGAGGGTACTGAGGGTGAGGGGTGTGTGTGGTGAGACTCTCCGCACCTCCGCCCGTCCACAGACACTGTACCTCCTGACACAGGGAAGATATTATGCAGTGACTCGCTCCTAGTGAATCTGTGTGATTCATTGCCCAATTTTAAACTGCCAAGCTGCTAAATTGCATCAGGTCTGCCAAAATTCATTCCAGGACCACGAGGAGATATGAAAAATTAAATGTCATCCTGCTACAGTGGAAAACTTTTACCTTTCAGAGAGCAGAATATGCTACATTCTGTAATGATGGATGATTGCCCACGGCTATACTTAACCTACTTAGTAATGTCATGTAGTGTAAAGCATGTTTACCTAAAAAATGGCAGAAGACATAAACTGTATGACGGCCTGACATCAATGCATTTCTTCCCCAAATAAAGTGACTTATTTTTTATGTTGATTCCCTGATAGAAAATAATTCTTCTCATCAGAGTTTGTAGATAAAGCATTGTGTTAGGAGGCTCAATATGGAGAATGCTTGATTTCACGAGGCACGGTGCTGCTGCTTTGTGAGTTCTGACTGGCGTCCTGCAATAGGGCTTCATCAAGTAATCCCAAAAGAACAAGAAACAGCAAAAAACAAAACAAAAGGAGGTTGAATTTGCAGAAAAAAAAGACCCAGAGCGTACCCGCAACTGTTTCAGAAAAGAAACACTTTGCATAAGTACTTCAACTGCTCACTAATGTTTCTCTTGAGCCCTGAATTTCAGTGACAGCTTCATTTGTTTAAGGCAGTCTCACTAGCCTTACGTCCAGATTATGATGCGCTCTTCAGTGCATTATTATAGCTTAGAAAAGGATGAAATCTGGGAATAGCAGCTCTCTGTTGCCTGTGAAATATACAGTCACACTGCGTTTACTGCAGTGCTTATTGGTCCCTTGTCCTCCTAGCTTGTAGAGTGCAGTTCATGGCTAGAAACACTAACCTCGGCAGAGCACAACCTTCACCAGCTTCACGCTGGGCTTGGTATTTATTATTATGAATATCATTTGTATTAATCATGGCGATAAATGAGTGGTTTGGCTATCTGAATGCCTCATTTAGAGCAACTTCTCTCCGATGTCATTGTTATAAATGACAAGCCAAGCATTGTTTCACCCAAGGCAGGCTCATTCACTCCTTCATATTTTTATGTCGGGGATGTTATAACCATCATCAAAGCAATCATCAGGGAGGGCAGTAGTTGTCATTGTCGCCGTGCCCCGGTGTACAAACACAAGACTAATTAAACACCACAATTATTGTATTATTCCTCACTCAAAACTACAATCATCCTTGATTAGAAATATTGCAAATGTGAAATAATTTATCATTCACCAGGATTTTTATAATTCATGCTTATATTCTACTCTGCTTTTTTTAAATAGACCCTACATATATACTTAAGATAGATACAATGTGCTGGAGTAACTCAGCGGGACAGGCAGCACCTCTGGAGAGAAGGAATGGGTGACGTTTCGGCTCGAGACCCTTCTTCAGACATATATACTACTTGGCCTAGAACGTTGATGCTGGTTCAGCGTTACAGAGCGGTTTGTTTTGACTTCATTATTGCTAAAGAGAAACATAACCTAAACCCCAAAAGGACTTATTGAGTATTCATTTAATTTGATTTTGCCATCGTTGGCCAAATGATTTGCCATCATTGCCATCACCGTTGTGTATAAAATAATGACAGTGGCAAAGTGGGAAGGTGAGGTTGCTGGGTTCCCAGGATCATCGTCACCTTGACATTCAAAGCATGGAGTGATAGAGTCTGGAAACGCATTGAGTACAAACTTGTCTCGATTGGACTCATGGCCACAATCTGACGGGCAACGTGAAACCCCACTCATCGGCATCAACAATCTTTAAGCTTTGGTTGGGATTCCTGTTGATTTATGGAGAAAGAAAAATAAAAGTCGGGGCTGTACACTGTGCATGAGCTGAGATCCCACACCATGAAGCCAGGTATTAGAACACAAGCCACCGGAACATTCCTGACAAATAGGCTCATAATGAATTTTAATCTTCAATTAATATTATTCAAGGATTTCAACTAATGCCACATCCCTCTCTGTGGATTTTTAACCCTTTTACTTTCCACACTTTTGCCGGCTGGAAAATGAAAGAGTTTCGTGAAAATGAAGGAAATAGTAAAAATCAGGTTTGATTTGCACTTACAAAGTTATTCATATTTTTACCGTTCTCTCTGCAGCGTGAGGGTCATTTCTTATTCCTTGACAGGTTCACCAGCCATCATGCAAAAGATTAAAACAGAAGTTACTGTAAACTAAATTCAATTTATTTCAAAAGGCCATCTCCACAGTTTTAAGTCTGCTTACCATTGAATTCTGAGAAATGACTGGCTACTTTAGCAATTAAAATCCAGGGCAAAGACACAGCGCTTTAGTTTGGCTGAGAGACTCCTCCATTCATCATCCTAGCTGCCATAAAATAGCACTAGATGGAATCTTTGATTTTAGCTTTAGAAGAACATAAATCAAAATCTAAAGCATGGCTGTCAGGAGGATCTTCAGAATTATCCATTTGAGAGAGGGATGGAGTACAGGGCACTCTCCCTTATTGGTGAGAGTCTAGCCCACTCTTTCATGCATACAGAAAATAACCTACACTAGCACTTGTTACTAGGGAGGCAGTTCATCCTAAATGACCCATGAAGGGCTGGCAACATTCAATAGCTGGAACTACAAATTCAGTAATTGCATTTTTCATATAAATGAATAAGCCTTAGTGGATAGCATAAAAAGCTCAGGGTTAGGTTGGAAAGGATGCACCCAAAATCTTTATTATATTAGTTTCCTTTTTAAAACTAAAGTTTAAAAATGCAAAGCAGATTTTTGCTTCTTTAAATCACTTGCCACAAACAAGTAGTGGGTTTAGACTACACAGATAGCAAAATGATATTTACAGGCACATGTTCACAGGAAAGAATTAAAAGAACCAGTAATGTTAGTTACGCCACCTAATTGGAACAATTTATGAAGTCTAAAAGCTGAAGCAGCCTCCACGATACAGCAAGTCACAGCGAGAGAAGTGAGGGAACTATGGAATGGAAATCACTCCTTGTCACATTAGCAGCTCATTTACTCATTGGGTAAGATTTACAAAAACACTCGACCCTATTAATGCATTCACCAGTAAATAAATTCATGCATCTGCACTCTCACCAGAACAGTGTGGAAAATACTTTACTGCTTTAACTTTGAATGTATTTTATCCAAATGTTCAGTCAAAATGCAGTTAAGTGGGAGTACGTATACATACAACATACATGACCTATGCATGTTCCCCACAGATGCTGCCTGACCTGCTGAGTTACTCCAGCACTCTGTGAAACGTCACCTATCCATGTTCTCCACAGATGCTGCCTGACCCACGGAGCTAAGGAAATAGGCAACGTTTCGGGCCGAAATCCTTCTGGAAATAGGCAACGTTTCGGGCCGAAACGTTGCCTATTTCCTTCGTTCCATAGATGCTGCTGCACCCGCTGAGTTACTCCAGCACTCTGTGAAACGTCACCTATCCATGTTCTCCACAGATGCTTCCTGACCCACGGAGCTAAGGAAATAGGCAACGTTTCGGGCCGAAATCCTTCTGGAAATAGGCAACGTTTCGGGCCGAAACCCTTACGGGTTTCGTCCCGAAACGTTGCCTATTTCCTTCGCTCCATAGATGCTGCTGCACCCGCTGAGTTACTCCAGCACTCTGTGAAACGTCACCTATCCATGTTCTCCACAGATGCTGCCTGAACCGCTGAGTTACTCCAGCACTCTGTGAAACGTCACCTATCCAAGTTCTCCACAGATGCTGCCTGACCCGCTGAGTTACTCCAGCACTCTGTGTCCCTTTGTGTAAACCAGCCCCTGCAGTTCCTTGTTTATAGCTGTAACCGTTATTGAGCGGTGTTGATTTCCATTCCTCAGTGTGTGGTCTTTACCAGGTGGGCCACTGTACGAGTCGCAAGCATGATAAACTCAAATCTCACATTCACAAAATCACAACTTCATGGAGAAAGGACATCAACATCAAAGATGAGGGATTAGTTTAAAGACCATCTGCAATGAGTTCATAACACATTTAAATAGAACTAACAAGAACTGAACAATGTAATATATCTGGAATATAATGAACCATAATCATTGTTTTCCAAATGAACGGACATAATAAGAAATGGGTAACAGAATGAGTCCATGCAAGAAGCAACAATGCTGCCAGCACAAGCTATTCTACATGTGCCTTGATCTCCATCCCCTTTGTCTCATTTTCACACCTTTTACTTCCTTATCTTAGTATCTCCCACCCCCTTAACTCAGTTTGAAGAAGCGTCTCGACCCGAAACGTCACCCATTCCTTCTCTCCAGAGATGCTGCCTGTCCCGCTGAGTTACTCCAGCATTTTGTGTCTGTGTTTGGCATAAAGCAGCATCTGCAGTTCCTTCTGACACCAGAAGTATGTTGCCCAAGAAGATACGCATGTGAATCAATTGATGCAGCTTCAGCTGCCTCTCACATACCCCTCCATGCAACGTCAGTTGGCTGGAATGATGGGGGAAGGAGGAGTGGGTGGGGGAGTGAGTGGGGGAGTGGGTGGGGAGTATGGGTGGGGGTGTCGGTGGGTTAGTGGGTGGGAGTGGGGGTGGAGTTTGTGTTTGGATTGGTCATTCACCGAGATGACTAAAACTTGTGATTGAGTGAATAAAACAGAGAAACGGCCCCAATGAAACTGTGTTGAAGACATTGGGGGCCAGAGCTTCACCACAACAAGGTCTATAGTTGTGAAGATGATTTGTTGAATGACATGAATCTGCGAGTCTGTAGATGGGCTTTGTAAAACATCTCTGTTGCTCAGCAGGGTTGTGATGGCATTGTGGTGTCTGGTCTATTGCTCATTCCTGATGCGGCAAAAAGTGGTGGCTGTCCATTTCCTGCAGAGCCTGACACCGTGAGGTGACGATGTTCGTGCCATGATGATTCCACAACATGGATCTGGTGATGAGGAAGGATCAGTAATGTACAGGATGGCCACACGTAGCGAGAGAGAATCCGACCTCCGTCCACATTCCTCCGCTGGTGGTGTCCAGCCCAGGAAACGCAAGAGAAGTTCAAATTTCACACCTGAATTTGTGCCTATCGCAACGCAGGTCAGAGCAACGCGTTTAAACCCAGAATTCGAAACAAAGTTGGTCCAGGCTATGAATAAAAGTTATGAATTTAAAACATATTATCAACATTTCTGTTTAACACATTAAGTAGCGTTACAGAAATACTGGGTAAAGAAAATGGTCAAAGAAGCAAAGATTACAGCAGATGGACAGAGCTGATGTGCAGCGTGGAATAATGTGGAAATATTTATTTATGCGGCAGCAGTATTTACTTCTTTATCTTTCACCAGTGAGTAATGCTATTTATTTTCATAGAATCAATCACAGGACAATAATCTCTGGGAGAATGTCCAGGAAACATTGTTGCAAGTGTATTCATTACAGTGATTCTACACTGGCCACACCCATATAACCATATAACAATTACAGCACGGAAACAGGCCATCTCGGTGCCGAACTCTTACTCTCACCTAGTCCCATCTACCTGCACTCAGACCATAACCCTCCATTCCTTTCCCGTCCATATATCTACCCAATTTATTTTTAAATGATAAAATCGAACCTGCCTCCACCACTTCCACTGGAAGCTCATTCCACACAGCTACCACTCTCTGAGTAAAGAGGTTCCCCCTCATGTTATCCCTAAATTACTGTCCCTTAATTCTCAAATCATGTCCTCTTGTTTGAATCTTCCCTACTCTCAGTGGGAAAAGCTTATCCACGTCAACTCTGTCTATCCCTCTCATCATTTTAAAGACCTCTATCAAGTTCCCCCTTAACCTTCTGCGCTTCTACCCAGCCTGGACTGGGGACCACGTGGCCACACATTTCAACAGCACCATCACCAACTTTACCCCCTAAACAAGATGGTAACATGACATGAAATAAAAATAACAGGGAAATTATTAAAATCACACCTATCAGAACATTCTTTTGTGTTTTTAATAATTCAATCACTTGTCGTGCTTTGTAGGTGATGGATAATTGTCGACCCCACAAGGGGTAGTGACTGTGACATCCTTACCCCATTAAGGACAACACAGGCAGAGCGGTAGAGTTGCTACCCCTCAGCTCCAGGGACCCGGTGCTCGAGCGCTGTCTGTGTGGAGTTTGCACGTTCTCCCCAGGACCTTGTGGGTTTCCTCCGGGTGCTCCGGTTTCCCCCCACACTCCAAAGACGTGCAGGATTGTAGGTTAATCGGCCCCTCTGTAAATTGCCCCCTAGTGTGTAGGGAGTGGATGTGAAAGTGGGATAACACAGAACTAGTGTGAGCGGGCGATCGAGGGTCGGCGCCGACACGGTGGGCCGAAGGGCCTGTTTCCCTGCTGTATACCTAAACTAAACAAATCACCGGTGAGGTTATTGCAGACTTTCTGCACACACTGTCACGCGAGTAATTGTGGAGAGCCTCTACCTGCCCAGGTAATTGTGGAGAGCCTCTACCTGCCCAGGTAATTGTGGAGAGGCACTACCTGCCCAGGTAATTGTGGAGAGGCACTACCTGCCCAGGTAATTGTGGAGAGGCACTACCTGCCCAGGTAATTGTGGAGAGGCACTACCTGCCCAGGTAATTGTGGAGAGCCTCTACCTGCCCAGGTAATTGTGGAGAGCCTCTACCTGCCCAGGTAATTGTGGAGAGGCACTACCTGCCCAGGTAATTGTGGAGAGGCACTACCTGCCCAGGTAATTGTGGAGAGGCACTACCTGCCCAGGTAATTGTGGAGAGGCTCTACCTGCCCAGGTAATTGTGGAGAGCCTCTACCTGCCCAGGTAATTGTGGAGAGCCTCTACCTGCCCAGGTAATTGTGGAGAGCCTCTACCTGCCCAGGTAATTGTGGAGAGGCACTACCTGCCCAGGTAATTGTGGAGAGGCACTACCTGCCCAGGTAATTGTGGAGAGGCACTACCTGCCCAGGTAATTGTGGAGAGGCACTACCTGCCCAGGTAATTGTGGAGAGGCACTACCTGCCTAGGTAATTGTGGAGAGCCTCTACCTGCCCAGGTAATTGTGGAGAGCCTCTACCTGCCCAGGTAATTGTGGAGAGCCTCTACCTGCCCAGGTAATTGTGGAGAGCCTCTACCTGCCCAGGTAATTGTGGAGAGCCTCTACCTGTCCAGGTAATTGTGGAGAGGCACTACCTGCCCAGGTAATTGTGGAGAGCCTCTACCTGCCCAGGTAATTGTGGAGAGCCTCTACCTGCCCAGGTAATTGTGGAGAGCCTCTACCTGTCCAGGTAATTGTGGAGAGCCTCTACCTGCCCAGGTAATTGTGGAGAGGCACTACCTGCCCAGGTAATTGTGGAGAGCCTCTACCTGCCCAGGTAATTGTGGAGAGCCTCTACCTGCCCAGGTAATTGTGGAGAGGCACTACCTGCCCAGGTAATTGTGGAGAGCCTCTACCTGCCCAGGTAATTGTGAAGAGGCACTACCTGCCCAGGTAATTGTGGAGAGGCACTACCTGCCCAGGTAATTGTGGAGAGCCTCTACCTGCCCAGGTAATTGTGGAGAGCCTCTACCTGCCCAGGTAATTGTGGAGAGGCACTACCTGCCCAGGTAATTGTGGAGAGGCACTACCTGCCCAGGTAATTGTGGAGAGCCTCTACCTGCCCAGGTAATTGTGAAGAGGCACTAAAATACGACTCTGTGAAGCTGGCAACTTTGGGGAAGAGTTCCTGCCCGTCTGTCCTTTCAGCAGATTGCCTGATGCTGATGTCCCAGTGGCTTCTCATTGGGCCGATGACAGAGGGGAGGCTGCCGTGCCCACCGCTGTGGCAGAGAGACACAGGCTGGAATCCCAGCGCACAATGCTGGGTGGCCCCGCTCCCGACACCCAGCAACATGGGCAACTAAGTGGCAAAGTTGTGTCTTTGAACATTGCTTCTTGATGGCTCAGCTGATGAAGGTTTGACCCAGTACGGGGCCAAATGAGACCCACCCTGTGAGCTGATGGAGGATGAGGCAAGGTCAGTGCTTTTACAGTCAGTCGCACCACAGATTGGGCAGGGACTACAAACTCTCCCAGCGTTGGAGCCAAGAGTAGGTGAACAAACACTGCCTTTGTGCAGTTTCATTATTTAGCTTCAAATGTAGGCTAGTTGTGTGAAGTATTCGGGACAATCAGTGGCTTTGAAACGGGTACCTTCTGGAGTGGAGCAGCCTTACATGGGAAAGGCAGTCAGATATTAACAGTCATTGTCATGTTCACAGATATTACATCAAATAAAGACATTTTTACAATTTTCCTTTATTTGCAATAGCTTTTCCTCAACAAAGAAAAACAGGTGAAAACAAAACTGATTGATCACTGACATAATTGGCTATATTTAAGAGGGAGTTAGATGTGGTCCTTGTGGCTAAAGGGATCAGGGGGTATGGAGAGAAGGCAGGTACAGGATACTGAGTTGGATGATCAGCCATGATCATATTGAATGGCGGTGCAGGCTCGAAGGGCCGAATGGCCTACTCCTGCACCTATTTTTCTATGTTTCTATAATTTGTCTGTATAAAGTTGCTTGGAAGGTATTCCCTCTGACTTCCCAATGTGGAGTCTGGAGATGCTGATATTTACAGAATGAGAGCATTAACAAAGCACCTCTGCGGCAGGCGAGGGAATTGAAGCCAATGCGCAGACCAAACCATTCCGGATGTTTCCGTGAGTCGCTGGTAAAAGATTGACAGAGGATAACTCCATCCCTCTGCTTGCACACAGGCCACACCGCTGATACATGTTGAAGATCTGGCCATTACACGGTCAAATTCACAAAACTGCAATGAATCGCACAGCTGTATAATTCTTACCTTGCAGTCAAAGTGCTGCAGCCTGCAGCAGTAAAATATTACTCCCAGCTGGTTAAAAATTACAAAACAATATTGTGTAGGAAGGGAGACAAAAATGCTGGAGAAACTCAGCGGGTGCAGCAGCATCTATGGAGCGTAGGAAATAGGCAACGTTTCGGGACAAAACCCTTAGGAAATAGGCAACGTTTCGGGCCGAAACCCTAGGGTTTCGGCCCGAAACTTTGCCTATTTCCTTCGCTCCATAGATGCTGCTGCACCTGCTGAGTTTCTCCAGCATTTTTGTCTACCTTCGATTTTCCAGCATCTGCAGTTCCTTCTTAAAAACATTGTGTAGGAAGGAACTGCAGACGCTGGTTTAAACAGAAAAAGCTGGAGTAACTCAGCGGGACAGGTAGCATCTCTGGAAAGAAGGAATGGGTGACGTTTCAGGTCGAGACCCTTCTTCTTCAGTACAAAATAACATTGCTTTACATGTAATATAGCATCAATTTATGTTAAAATTGTCCAGCAAAGCCTTGCTTTACAGTCGCTTTGGTTACTTATGTTGCACTGGCATTTTATTATCTGACAACTTTTCATATAAAGCAAACTTTACAGATAATCTGATAATGGCAGTGTGACCCCTTGAGCACTAACAATATTAGTGGGAGCAGCCGTAGATGCATGCAGCAATAATTATGTCTGTCTAATTGCAGAGGAATCTTGAACACGACATCAATAGGCTTTGTGTGCAGAATAATATTTCTGCCTCACTCCGCCAGCATTTATTTCCCTGCGAAATATCTCACCTGCATTTGCTAAATTATACCAATGAAAGTCTTGCTTGCAAACTTAACACATATGGCTTAGCTTCACTCACCAAAACAAACACATCGTACCTTCTTCTTTAACCAGCGTGTGGGAAGCACACATATAGAGCTGTTTTTCCTGCACAGGCATGTTAATTGATATTGTTCACACAAAGATAACATGCAGTTTGCTGCCATTTAACGCAGGCCTCAGTAAACAATACATATGGTGGCTCATGCCTGGGATCAGCAGTCTTTCTTCAATATCAACAGCGGCATTGGTGAAACAGAAACAATCTGCCTGTCCCGCTGAGTTACTCCAGCTTTTTGTGTCTGTCTACAAGTAGGCAAGGCTGCAGCACATGCAGGGGATGCCCTGTGTAGAAACTGGAGGTAGCACTATGGTACACTGTGCTGCATCACAAGTGTGGACTACAGACTCCCAGTCTAACTCACTCTACACCAGAATTGTAAGAATCAAGACAAGCAGAGCAGGATGCCCCATGAAAGGCTGGAGTTCTGACATCAGTGTTCAAGAAGGAACTGCAGATGCTGGAAGATCGATGGTACACAAAAATGCTGGAGAAACTCAGCGGGTGCAGCAGCATCTATGGAGCGAAGGAAATAGGCGACGTTTCGGGCCGAAACCCTTCTTCAGACTGATGTCAGTTACTGCCTGATCTTGACAACTAAATCAAAGACGTTTCTGGACTCGGATCACACAGTAGAACAAAGCACATTTTTCTAAAACTATGTTGAGATAAACAAGTAAGAATGCAAAGTATGCCGTTTGATAGTGTGTTATAGTGTTATAGTACGTGTGTTATAGTCTTGTAGTGTGTTATAATGTTATAATGTGTTATGGTGTGTTTTCGTGTTATAGTGTGTTTGATATGGTGTGTTACAGTGGGATAGTGTAATAGTATGTTGTAGTGCGTTA
Source organism: Amblyraja radiata (assembly GCF_010909765.2). Classification (NCBI taxonomy): domain Eukaryota; kingdom Metazoa; phylum Chordata; class Chondrichthyes; order Rajiformes; family Rajidae; genus Amblyraja; species Amblyraja radiata. The sequence continues at coordinate 48,971,704 of NC_045972.1, read as the reverse complement.
TAGTCATTATAGTCATAATGTTATAAAGTATAATGTTCCATGACTCAAACACTTTGATCTCATAATGTTTCATTTTACATATATGTGGCATGTAATTATCAGGCCATTTGAAATGAACTGATATTAAAGTTGGCCAGAATCATTCTGGCCATGATCAACGAGTTCTCAGGCTGGGCAGACAAAAATGCTGGAGAAACTCAGCGGGTGAGGCAGCATCTATGGAGCGAAGGGATGGGTGACACTTCGGGTCGAGACCCTTCTTCAGGCTGGGCAGGTATGTTGGCAGACCCAGATACTTTGCTGGACTAGTGGGCATATGGGGCAAGACCAGTGTACACAACTCTCCCTACCTGCCCTTAACAATGGAGTGGTGAGTATCTCGGAGTCATGGAGCACGGAAACGGGCCCTTCGGCCCAACCTGCCCATACCGACCAAGATGCCCCATCTACACTTCCCCTGAAAATCTTTTTGCTCAAAATTGCAGCATATGCAACCCCTTCCAGTGTTTGTCCCTTATCCCTCCAAACCTATCCTATGCATCTACCTGTCCAAGTGTCTCTAAATGCTGTTATAATACCTGCCTCAACTACCTCCTCTAGCAGCTCGTTGCATCCACCCACCCACCACACTGTGAGTGCCTCTTGAACAGCTGCTGTTATATTCTACTGGGCTTATATTCACTGGAATTTAGAAGGATGAGAGGGAATCTTATAGAAACATATACAATCCTTAAGGGATTGGACAGTCTAGGTGCAAGAAAAATGTTCCCGATGTAGGGGGAGTCCACAACTAGTGGTCACAGTTTAAGAATACGGGATAGGCCATTTAGGACTGAGATGAGGAAAACCCTTTTCACCCAGAGAGTTGTGAATCTGTGGAATTCTCTGCCACAGAAGGCAGTGGAGGCCAATTCACTGGATGTTTTCAAGAGAGAGTTAGATAGAGCTCTTAGGGCTAATGGAATTAAGGGATATGGGGAGAAAGCAGGAACGGGGTCCTGATTTTGAATGATCAGCCATGATCATACCGAATGGCGGTGCTGGCTCGAAGGGCCGAATGGCCTACTCCCGCACCTATTTTCTATGTTTGTATGTTTCTAGTGCGTGTGGTTGTAGTGTGGTCAGGGGCTCCATGGCAATTTGCCACGGGTGACGTGATGGCTGCTTCAGAGGGTAATAACTGGTTAAGGCATTGTGTAGGAACATTCTCTAAAGGTCATTGTGAACCGGATGTGTTTCACTACAAATGCAGAAGGTTCATGGTCTCCATTAACAACAGTGGCTGTTAGACCAACATTCAGAATATTTAATTCACTGAAATTTACATTTTGCTGCTGCCATGTCAGATTTGAACTTGCCTCTCTAGTCTCGGACTCTAAATTACTGTCCAAGTAATTCAATCACCATGCTAATGTTTAATTTAAACAAGGTCATTCTGTTTTAAAAGGCTCAACCAAAGCTCTCCTTTACTTCTAGTATAAAGTCCGTGCCCACTGCCCAGACATCAGGCAACACAACTGTAAGCTGCTTCACCGCAATAGAGTTTCACTGCCAGTCCTTGCCTCACACAACATTACAGTATTTACACGGTTCATCTGCAAACGATGCATTGTCCAGGAAAATGTGTGGAAGTCAGTGTAGAGAAAAGGTGAGTGAATCTAGATATATCTGCACACACTGAAATGTAGTGGACAGGAAAGACCGTGTGTGAGATGGTCTTGCCTCACGCACTGTGGTGAAGACACAGACACAGTCACTACTTAACCAACTCAGTCACTGACTAGTGCTTTAACATTAAACAACAGTTTATTTGTCGACTAGGTTTTATCCCAAATTAGATGTCAAAGGAAGATGCAGTATAATGTGGATAAATGTGAGGTTATCCACTTTGGTGGCAAAAACAGGAAAGCAGACTATTATCTAAATGGTGGTCGATTAGGAAAAGGGGAGATGCAACGAGACCTGGGTGTCATGGTGCACCAGTCATTGAAAGTAGGCATGCAGGTGCAGCAGGCAGTGAAGAAAGCGAATGGTATGTTAGCATTCATAGCAAAAGGATTTGAGTATAGCAGCAGGGAGGTTCTACTGCAGTTGTACAGGGTCTTGGTGAGACCACACCTGGAGTATTGTGTACAGTTTTGGTCTCCTAATCTGAGGAATGACATTCTTGCCATAGAGGGAGTACAGAGAAGGTTCACCAGACTGATTCCTGGGATGGCAGGACTTTCATATGAAGAAAGACTGGATAGACTCGGCTTGTACTCGCTAGAATTTAGACGATTGAGGGTGGATCTTATAGAAACATAAAAAAATTCTTAAGGGGTTGGACAGGCTAGATGCAGGAAGATTATTCCCAATGTTGGGGAAGTCCAAAACAAGGAGTCACAGTTTGAGGATAAGGGGGAAGTCTTTTAGGACCGAGATGAGAAAAACATTTTTCACACAGAGAGTGGTGAATCTGTGGAATTCTCTGCCACAGAAGGTAGTTGAGGCCAGTTCATTGGCTATATTTAAGAGGGAGTTAGATGTGACCCTTGTGGCTAAAGGGATCAGGGGGTATGGAGAGAAGGCAGGTACAGGAAACTGAGTTGGATGATCAGCCATGATCATATCGAATGGCGGTGCAGGCTCGAAGGGCCGAATGGCCTACTCCTGCACCTATTTTCCATGTTTCTATGTTTCTAGTCAGCTGGGCCGAACCACGGCGCTCACAACTAGATGGTCCCAACTCCTCATCTCCGCTCCTTGCTTCAAACACCCCTTTGTTTTGCTTAACATTAAACAACGGTTTATTTGTTGACTAGGTTTTATCCCAAATTAGATGTCAAAGGAAGAGCAGACCATACTTTAAAAATGAAACAAAAATAGACAAAAATAACACCCATAGAGCACTAACAGGACTGCCCGAATCATTGACAATCCATACTCTGACACTGCAAGAGAACATGCAGGTTTATTTTATTTAAGCCAAAACTAACATCGGCACATTTGAATGTCAAGGCTTGAACCCCGTATAGATTGTTTAACAATGATACAGAGAATGATTGTCCACTACAGTCTCTGGTGAAAGTGCTTTGTGTCTACATTTGTAGTCAGTAGTACCGCAAGTCAATAACTCGCAGTGTAATATGTCTCCTGGCTCTGTGAACAAACTGGTGCTGCTCCTCCTCCATGGATTCCTGCTATAATACAGGCCACATCCACTACATCCTGTGTTCCACAGACTCACACTAACACAGAGTGACCAGGGTACGTACTCTTACTACTGATGGTTAAAAATATACACAGAATGTGTCCCGATGCAGGGATAACATACCAGCTGGCAAAAACAGGTTCCATTATGAAAGCAGAGCCTTTACCACAATAGAGGGGGGGGGCAAAATAGCGATTTAAAAATATTTCATTAAAAATAAATTAATAGTCAAATGTGTGGTGCCAATTGAAATCAATGAGTGAATAATGTGTGATGAAGATAGCTAGTGTGACGGAAAGTTAGCAGTAAGTCGGGGCCAGCTGCACAGCTAAGGCAAGGCTGTCAGTTTTATGGGAATGTTGGGAATACTGTACCTTGTGGTGAAGGTAGCTATCAACTGTGAGTGAACAATGGGCAAGACAAGACAAAGAGATTAACTTCACAAATAGTCTATTACTGGACAAGAAAAACACATACGGAGTCTGACACAAGATGAAGAAATACTTCATTGTGAAGTAATGGGGCCACCTCACAACAGCGGCTGAGCAATTGTGAAGGCAAAGAGATCATTTCTCGAAAGAGGAAGCCTACAAACGTCGGTGTTTCTGTGTCAGTGGGAAAACTAATAGGGAGTGTGTTGATAACAGGCGGCGTTTAATGCCCGTTTTAAGTACAGGGAAGCACTTGTGGATCGTGAGATTAAACGTGAAATCTCCAGTAAATGGGAATCTATTTCTCTGCAGCTGGGATTACTTGTCATAGAGTTACAGAGCCGTACAGTAGGGAGACAGGCCCTTCGGCCCACCGAGTCCATGCCGACCAGTGACCACCCGTTCACACTAGTTCTATGTTATCCCAAATTCACATCCACTCCCTACACACTGGGGGGCAATTTACAGAGGGGCCGATTAACCTACAAACCCGCACGTCTTCCGGATGTGGGAGGAAACCGGAGCACCCGGAGGCAACCCACGTGGTCACAGGGAGAACGTGCAAACTCCAAACAGACAGCGGCCAAGGTCAGGATCAAACCTGGGTCTCTGGCGTTGGAAGGTCATATACCCGCACTCCCGGCACAGCCCAAGGCACACCTATACGATGTTCGAGTTCGTCCCCACATTCATCTGTCCACACTGTTCCCTGGAGCTTGCATTTTGTATTCATCTGAGATTCAATACGAGTCATGCAGCTTCAGTGAAAGTTGGGCGCAGCGGTAGATTTGCTGCCTCTCAGCACCAGTGACCCAGGTTCGATCCTGACTACGGGCGCTGTCTGTAACGGACTTTGTACGTTCACTCTATGACCGCGTGGGTTTTCTCCGGGTGCTCCGGTTTCCTCCCACACTCCAAAGAAGTACAGGTTTGTAGGTTAATTGGCTTTGGTAGAAATTGTAATTTGCCCAGTGTGTGTAGGATAGCGCTAGTGTGCAAGATGATTGCTGGTCAGCGCGGACTCGGTGGGCCGAAGGGCCTGTTACCACATTGTATCTCTAAAGTCTAACATCACTGGATTATGTTGAAGTGCAGCTTTGAATGGTCATTTAGACCCAGAGAAAACAATCTGCAATAGTGTGTTCCCACAAACTAGCGATGGGGGGGCATGGAGGGTCACCAGGGGACCCCTCAACCCCTCCTGGCCTGGTCCTGTACCTGTAGTTACAGATAATCCATGCGGTAGACGAAATGTCACCTATCCATGTTCTCCACAGATGCTGCCTGTCCCGCTGAGTTACTCCAGCACTCTGTGAAACGTCACCTATCCATGTTCTCCACAGATGCTGCCTGACCCGCTGAGTTACTCCAGCACTCTGTGAAACGTCACCTATCCATGTTCTCCACAGATGCTGCCTGACCCACGGAGCTAAGGAAATAGGCAACGTTTCGGGCCGAAATCCTTCTGGAAATAGGCAACGTTTCGGGCCGAAACCCTTAACGGGTTTCGGCCCGAAACGTTGCCTATTTCCTTCGCTCCATAGATGTTGCTGCACCCGCTGAGTTACTCCAGCACTCTGTGAAACGTCACCTATCCATGTTCTCCACAGATGCTGCCTGACCCGCTGAGTTACTCCAGCACTCTGTGAAACGTCACCTATCCATGTTCTCCACAGATGCTACCTGACCCGCTGAGTTACTCCAGCACCCTGTGTCTATATTTGGTTCGACACTCAGCAGGTCAGGCAGTGTCTGTTGAAAGAGAAACAGGGGCAATGTTTCACGTTGTGGACCCTTTGTCAGAAATGAGAACGAGAGTAAGCTTATGATAATTACCTCTGTCTCTCTTTCCATCTCTTTCAGTGTAGAACACAGAGTGTTGGAGTAACTCAGCGGGTCAGGCAGCATCTCTGGAAGTAATGCACAGATGACTTTTTGGGTCGAGACCCTTCGGCCCATCTTGCCCACAATGACCAACATGCCCCGTCTCCCACCTGCCTGCGTTTGGCCCATATCCCTCCAAAATGTCCTATCCATGTACCTGTCAAAATGTTCCTTAAACATTGGGATAGTCCCAGCCTCAACTTCCTCCTCTGGCAGCTTGTTCCATACACCCACCACCCTCTGTGTGAAAAAGTTACCGTTCAGGTTCCTATTAAATCTTTTCCCCTCACCTCCCCCCTGCACCTTTGTGTCTCCATTTTAATTTCAGATTTGGGGGGGGGGGGGTGTTGCTGAGGTGAGAATTTTTTTAAGGAATCTTAACAAATACTGAACAAACCTCACCAGTGGCGAGTTTGCAGTCTTGTCTGTTTTTATTTCAGACGTCTGGCAGCTGCATGTTGTGATGAAGTGTTTGACCCTCAGACTAGTAGCACCAGTCACATCAGGTGTGGGCCTGGGGTATGTACTTGTCCCGGTCAGGACCAATGCAGACCAGATTGGCTGCTGCCCCAGAGCAGATCTGACCATCATGTCATTATACTGCTGCCTGACAGATACTTGTTCAGTTTGGTTTAGAGATACAGCGGGGAAACAGGCCCTTCGGCCCACCGAGTCCGTGCTGGCCAGCGATCCCCGCACACTAGTTTAGTTTAGTGATACAGCGCGGAAACTGGCCCTTCGGCCCACCGAGTCCGCGATGGCCAGCGATCCCCGCACACTAACACTATCCTATACACACTAGGGACAATTTACATTTATAACAAGCCAATTAGCCTACAAACCCGTGCATCTTTGGCGTGAGGGAGGTAACCGAATATCTTGGCGAAGACCCACACAGTCACGGGGAGAACGTATAAACCCCGTACAGACAGTACCCGTAGTCGGGATAGAGCCCGGGGTCACCGGCGCTGCAAGCGCTGTACGGCACCAACTCTACCGCTGCGCCACCGTGCCGCTAGATAAATTATAAATGAATGGATCGGAATACTGAGGCAGTATTGGGAGTTTTTAAAATGTGAGATTCCTTTGGAAAATTCTCATCTCCACAATCCCTTACATCTGAAGTTAGAATAGATGATTTATTGCAGAATGTGACATCTTTAACATATTTGACTGTGAGATTCACCACAACATACTCTGAATGTGGAGGATAAATAGATATCCAAAACCTGCTTCTAATTACGTGTGAGTGGGCTTCAGAGACCTGGGCATCTTTCATATTCCTAGAAAACACATTTAAAAATAATCAGAATGGAGTGAATAATTCATTCAGCCGGTTTAACTTGTGCCTTTCCTGTTTTTATCTAAGTCAGTGCAAGGCCCTGGCAAGCATTGTATCCTTCAATGATGAGAGATTTATTAATGTCACCACTGGATAACCTTTCCATGTTTGCTTCCTATTTTACCTTGGTGACGAAGGCCTTTGTTTGCAAGCAGCGTAAACCATCATCAATTCATGCCACCTTAGTATGTGTTAGCTGCTACTCGCTGGGCCAATATGCAGTGCGCTGGGACTGCTTGTGATACTCACTGCTCCTTGCCAAGAAATAGCAATAGAACGATGTTACAGATGTCTAACGTCAGTCAACCTCAATCACTCAACTCTAATGGCGATTACCTGACAGGCTACAGGACGTAATGGGATTCTAGAACATTCTGTGTGCACTGTCAAATGAGTGTGGGTTAGCGAGAACATGGTTTTGTCCTGACCTGCAGACAGCAGGCATGGAAAATCTGTCCGTAACGTCTATCAGCTGCACCTCACACCAATCACAGCGATGCAGATATTCACTTTGGCGATCTTTAGGAAGATGTCATATCGTTGCATAAAATTCAGCGTGTAAGTGCACGCTATTCAAACTCATTAACTTTCTGTTGTAAATCTGTTTGGGAGAATAGGTTTGCATATTCAGACAGCACCTCACCTGATAATGTGGCATAATGCTGCTCTCTGATTGATGTGATCCAGGCTGATGTGTAGGTTTATAATTTTATAGCTCGGCACTCTGCATTAGTGTGCTGGCTGCTAATCTCAGGAATGAAAATTAAAGTGGACATTTTCCACCAGGGCCAGCTGTCTCACGTCTGATGTTCTAGCTACGCCCAGGACCAGTAGGGAAGAGCGCGGCGGTACAGGCGAGCAGTGTGCCCGTCACCTTTAGTCAGAGGGCGGTGAATCTGTGGGATTCATTGCCACAGACGGTTGTGGAGGCCACGTCAGTGGATATTTTTAAGGCAGAGATAGCTAGATTCTTGATTAGTACGGGTGTCAGGGGTCATGGGGAGAAGGCAGGAGAATGGGGTTAGGAGGGGGAGATAGATCAGCCACGATTGAATGGCAGAGTAAACTTGATGGGCCGAATGGCCTAATTCTACTATACCTTATGACCCTATGGTCTGTGCCACTGCCATCAGGCATTGCGGACAAGACCTGTTTAGCTAACAAACCTATCCTCACAACGGACTCGTCACACATGACAGCATTAGGGTAACAGTGATGGTTAACAAGGCTTTGCCAACAATGGTCACATCCCACGAACCAATATATATATTTAAAAATAATGGCCACAAGTTGCTGCAGAAGAAAGCAGCGAGAAATCTGGCTGCACCGCACGCTGGGAGCCAGGAGCAATCCGTGCTAGAGACACAGAGTGCTGGAGTAACTCAGCGGGTCAGGCAGCATCGGTGTAGAACATCGATAGGTGACGTTTCACAGAGTGCTGGAGTAACTCAGCGGGAGCAGCAGCATCTATGGAGCGAAGGAAATAGGCAACGTTTCGGGATGAAACCCGTAAGGGTTTCGGCCCGAAACCGTGCCTATTTCCAGAAGGATTTCGGCCCGAAACGTTGCCTATTTCCTTAGCTCCGTGGGTCAGGCAGCATCTGTGGAGAACATGGATAGGTGACGTTTCACAAAGTGCTGGAGTAACTCAGCGGGTCAGGCAGCATCTGTGGAGAACATGGATAGGTGACGTTTCACAGAGTGCTGGAGTAACTCAGCGGGTCAGGCAGCATCTGTGGAGAACATGGATAGGTGACGTTTCACAGAGTGCTGGAGTAACTCAGCGGGTCAGGCAGCATCTGTGGAGAACATGGATAGGTGACGTTTTGGGTTGATACCCTTCATCAGATGGCAGTAGGTCCTGATCCAAAATGTAACCTATCCATGTTCTCCACAGATGCTGCCTGACCCGTTGAGTTACTCCAGCACTCTGTGTTCTGCGCAAGATAACAGCATTTCTTGATTAATACGGGTAAGGGGTTATGGGAAGAAGGCAGGAGAGTGCGGTTGAGTTGGAAAGATAGATCATCCACGATTGAATGACGGAGTAGGCTCGATGGGCCGAATGTCCTGATTCCTTGTATCTAAATGTTCCTGGAGTTTGGTGACAGATTCCTTAGCCAACCCTTCTCCTGAAAGCTGTGTGCTAGTGCATTGGGCTGTGTGTAGATGTTGGGTACCCAAACATCCAACATCACTGCCTGCAGTACTTCTACTTGTGACAAAGAACAATCCTGACCTTATTGCTGCTGAACAGTCCATTCAGCTGGATCATGCTGCACTCCCTGTCCCACATGGGCAAGGTTCTGCAAGGAGCCACCTTTGAACACAAGTCAGTCGATCAGTTGTCCACAAGGAATGCCCTGCAGGAGAAGAGGCAGTGGATTGTGTTGGATAGTCCCCCCAACGCTCAAGAAGGGTCTCAACCCAAAACATCACCCATTCCTTCTCCAGAGATTCTGCCTGACCCGCTGAGTTACTCCAGCACTTTGTGCCTAGCCTCCGTGTAAACCAGCATCTGCAGTTCCGTTTGGTGGCTCTCGGCCTCAGCGCTGGTGGTGAAAGGGTCTATCTCTGACAGGTCCTTGGAAACATAGAAACATAAAAAATAGGTGCAGGAGTAGGCCATTCGGCCCTTCGAGCCTGCACCGCTATTCAATATGATCATGGCTGATCATCCAACTCAGTATCCTGTACCTGCCTTCTCTCCATACCCCCTGATCCCTTTAGCCACAACGGCCACATCTAACTCCCTCTTAAATATAGCCAATGAACTGGCCTCAACTACCTTCTGTGGGAGAGAATTCCACAGATTCACCACTCTCTGTGTGAAAAAACATTTTCTCATCTCGGTACTAAAAGACTTCCCCCTTATCCTTAAACTGTGACCCCTTGTTCTGGACTTCCCCGACATCGGGAACAATCTTCCTGCATCTAGCCTGTCCAACCCCTTCAAGTCCAAGTTCAAGTGAGTTTATTGTCATGTGTCCCTGTATAGGACAATGAAATTATTGCTTTGCTTAAGCACACAGAAAATAGTAGGCATTTACCCCTTAAGAATTTTGTAAGTTTCTATAAGATCCCCCCTCAATCTTCTAAATTCTAGCGAGTACAAGCCGAGTCTATCCTGTCTTTCTTCATATGAAAGTCCTGACATCCCAGGAATCAGTCTGGGATGGCCATTCACACAGCTGGAGCCCCATCTCCATCACCATCCACACTTCCCTGGGCAAGACTTGGGCTGCCCGCAGATTCACACCCACCATTGTAATCTCCCTGAGACACACGCTCTCCTCAGCACAGACCACGTTCACACTGGCCACTCCACCACCATGTGCACCTCCTGTGTACACCAAACACAGGTACATTTGACACACTGCCTCCCTCCCCACCTGCAAGGAAGGAGACTAGACCCAGCAGCACACAAGTGCGAGGTGTGGTGCCAAATATCAGGGTCCTGGCCAGGATGCCTGTGTTCCACACCCACACCACCCAAGCCTCCACTCTCACTGTGTTTGTTCTCACAGCCAGTGTAGAAACAGGAGCAGGCCATTCGGCCCACAACGTCCATGCCAAACATGATGCCAGGTTAAACTAATCCCCTCTGTCTGCATATAGAGTCATAGAACAGTATAGAATACAGTATGGAAACAGGCCCTTCGGCCCCACTTGCCCATTCCAGCCAACATGTCCCAGCTGCACTGGCCCCACTTGCCTGCGCTTGGTCCATATCCCTCCAAACTTGTCCTATCCATGTACCTGTCCAACTGTTTCTTAAACGATGGGATAGTCCCCACATCAACTACCTCCTCTGGCAGCTCGTTCCATACGCCCACCTGTGTGAAATCGTTACCCCTCGGATTCCTATTAAATCTTTTCCCCTTCACCTTGAACCTATGCCCTCTGGTCCTCGATGCCCCTGCTCTGGGCAAGAGACTCTGTGCATCTACCCGATCTATTCCTCTCATGATTTTGTACACCTCTATAATTGGATAGGCATATGGATGAGAAGGGAATGGAGGGTTATGGTATGAGTGCAGGCAGGTGGGACTAAGGGAAAAAAGTTGTTCGGCACGGACTTGTAGGCCCGAGATGGCCTGTTTCCGTGCTGCAATTGTTATATGGTTATATGGTTATAAGATCTCCCCTCATCCACCTGCGCTCCATGGAATAGAGACCCAGCCTACTCAACCTCTCCCTATAGCTCACACCCTCTAGTCCTGGCAACATCCTCGTAAGTGTGTTTGGGGGGGGGGGGGGGGGGGGGGGTAGGGGTTTGTGTGTGTGTGTGTGACACCGCACCCCCCTCCCCCGCCCCCCCGCCCCCCCGCCCCCCCCCTCCCCCCCGTAACCGCGCGTTGAGGGGACGGGACCCAACGGGACTCCCTTGTTCTAGTCTCCTTTAAACTCAGCCCTCTCACATTAAAGCTGTGCCCTCTAGTCTTTGAAATTTCCACGCTGGAAAATAAGGTTGTGACTGTCTACCCTATCTACGCCTCTCAAGATTTCTCCATATTTCCATCAGGTCTTTACATTTTTACCAGGTTTATTTATTTTTATTTGACAGCAGGTTGCTGATTTTTACATTGAAACATTTACAGAAAAGGGAACTGCTTAAGAAAATAGGTAAAACTTGACTTCACTTGCTGGCTCTGCTGTTATTTATTTTAAAAATTAAGCAAACCCTAATGCGGTTGCATAAGATACAATTGCTGCAAGTGGATGGTTCTCACTTTAACTTCTAGCCAGGGCTTATTCAGCAAAGCAAAATGTCACTGCAGTTTCCCACCCCACAGAACTGTCTTCCCACACAAAGATTTACAATCAGGTATTAGCGAGCTGAAGCATTTTCCTCATTAAAAGCAAAGCCGGTTTGGAAACACAACTAAAACATGTAACGGCAAATGCAAGCGGATTAAAAAAAACAATTGCAAGAAGCAATTTTCAGCTGATCCTGCTGATTTGCTTCTGCGTGCTGGACTTGATTTACATCAATTAAGTCTTACACATAAGGTATCATATCATATCAAGGCTAATAACCCAGAAATAACCTCATTAAAAAAAGACAGCAGATCGGTCTAAACAGCCTGAACTCTGAGCAGAAAAATTACTGACCTGGAAAGTGTCGGAAAAGCTAATAGTGCTGCAGGAAAGGAGATCATTTTTTATCTCTGAAACACAACAGAATTTTCTAGAAGTTAAGTGACACAACAAGTAAGTTAATCAATTTCTACATCTTAATCTATAAATATAGTGGCGTGGTGTGTGTGTCAAAGGAACAGTGCTTTGGTCTTGTCAATCATAAGCCTGTGATTTAACCAACATCAGAGCCCGCAAGTCTAATTTATGATCCATAAGGTTTAAAACAAGCCTGAAAGAGCAGGCGGTATTACAATTAGTATCAATATGTAACCACAGTGAAATATGAATTATTACGGTCCTGATCTTCCATAAATTTTTACATGTTTTGTTTAAAATTACTGAAATGTTCTACTAAAGTGACCAGTTTGAATACACTTAATGCTAATATTTTCTTGGCACCTTCCAGCAGAAAATTCAAAAAGGATATTGGCTTTATATTGCTTGTTGTGGAGGTTTATGACATTTCCAATAGATACTTTGACTATTTTAGCTGTTGTACACGAGACTAATTGGATTTCCAGGTATTTTAAAGTAGTGGAGCTGAAACAGCAGGAGTCTGAAGAAGGGTCTCGGCCCAAAACGTCACCCATTCCTTCTCTCCAGAGATGCTGCCTGTCCCGCTGAGTTACTCCAGCATTTTGTGTCTTCCTGAGATTTAATCCAGCACCTGCAGTTCTTTCCCACACAGTCGGAGTAATGTTTGTTACTGAGCTCAGTCATTCCACAGTGGCATTTTACAGCAGAAACATCTTCATACTGCGACCTACAGTTGGCCACGACAAGTAGAGCTGAGGCTTTGGCCACATGCAGTGGCTTGCAAAAGTATTCATACCCCTTGACCTTTTCCACATTTTGTTACGTTACAACCACAAAAACGTAAATGTATTTTATTGGGATTTTATGTGATAGACCAACACAAAGTGGCGCATAATTGTGAAGTGGAAGGAAAATGATACATGGTTTTCAATTTTTTTTACAAATAAAAAACTGAAAAGTGTGGCGTGCAAAAGCATTCAGCCCCCTTTACTCTGATACCCCTAAATAAAATCCAGTGCAACCAATTGCTTTCAGAAGTCACCTAATTAGTAAATAGAGTCCACTTGTGTGTAATCTAATCTCAGTATAAATACAGCTGTTCTGTGAAGGCCTCAGAGGTTTGTTAGAGAACATTAGTGAACAAACAGCATCATGAAGCCCAAGGAACACACCAGACAGGTCAGGGATAAAGTGGAGAAGTTTAAAGCAGGGTTAGGTTATAAAAAAAATATCCCAAGCTTTGAACATCTCACGGAGCACTGTTCAATCCATCATCCGAAAATGGAAAGAGTATGGCACAACTGCAAACCTACCAAGACATGGCCGTCCACCTAAACTGACAGGCCGGGCAAGGAGAGCATTGATCAGAGAAGCAGCCAAGAGGCCCATGGTAACTCTGGAGGAGCTGCAGAGATCCACAGCTAGGTGGGAGAATCTGTCCACAGGGACAACTATTAGTCGTGCACTCCACAAATCGGGCCTTTATGGAAGAGTGGCAAGAAGAAAGCCATTGTTGAAAAAAAGCCATAAGAAGTCCCATTTGCAGTTTGCCACAAGCCATGTGGGGGACACAGCAAACATGTGGAGGAAGGTGCTCTGGTCAGATGAGACCAAAATTGAAGTTTTTGGCCTAAATGCAAAACGCTATGTGTGGCGGAAAACTAACACTGCACATCACCCTGAACACACCATCCCCACTGTGAAACATGGTGGTGGCAGCATCATGCTGTGAGGATGCTTTTCTTCAGCAGGGACAGGGAAGCTTGTCAGAGTTGATGGGAAGATGGATGGAGCCAAATACAGGGCAATCTTGGAAGAAAACCTGTTAGAGTCTGCAAAAGACTTGAGACTGGGGCGGAGGTTCACCTTCCAGCAAGACAACGACCCTAAACATACAGCCAGAGCTACAATGGAATGGTTTAGATCAAAGCATATTCATGTGTTAGAATGGCCCAGTCAAAGTCCAGACCTAAATCCAATTGAGAATCTCTGGCAAGACTTGAAAATTGGTGTTCACAGACGCTCTCCATCCAATCTGACTGAGCTTGAGCTATTTTGCAAAGAAGAATGGGCAAAAATTTCAGTCTCTAGATGTGCAAAGCTGGTAGAGACATACCCCAATAGACTTGCAGCTGTAATTGCAGCGAAAGGTGGTTCTACAAAGTATTGACTCAGGGGGGCTGAATACTTTTGCACGCCACACTTTTCAGTTTTTTATTTGTAAAAAAATTTGAAAACCATGTATCATTTTCCTTCCACTTCACAATTATGCACCACTTTGTGTTGGTCTATCACATAAAATCCCAATAAAATACATTTACGTTTGTGGTTGTAACGTGACAAAATGTGGAAAAGTTCAAGGGGTATGAAAACTTTTGCAAGCCACTGTACATCGAGCTTCTCAACCAGTGCATGGCCTCTCGCGATCAATGCATTCTTATGTCTTCAGAACACCCGTGCACAACTATTACTTTAAACGCTGTCATTTTGTCAGCATCCAAAGGCCACCATTTGTGAGGCAAAGTAGCCCAAAGTCATCCTAAGCACAAGTGAAGTTGTCCTCAATGGAAATATAATTTGCAAAAGAACTGGCAATAGGGAGGCATGAACCTCCGTTTATATATACAGAGTAACTCAGCGGGTCAGGCAGCATCTGTGGAGAACATGGATAGGTGACGTTTCACAGAGTGCTGGAGTAACTCAGCGGGTCAGGCAGCATCTGTGGAGAACATGGATAGGTGACGATTCACAGAGTGCTGGAGTAACTCAGCGGGTCAGGCAGCATCTGTGGAGAGAAGGAACGGGTGATCAAGAATGGTCAGAATGATTAAGGTCCAGAGACAAGGCAGATTGTAGAACAAAGCTGGTGCATGAATATAGGCAAAGGTGATCAAACAGTAACCCCTCCACTGACAGGGTGCCTGCAAGTAAATGGATGTGGTTGATGAAGGACAGTCATCGTGCGTCTACCATGTCACAATGGGGACAACCGGAGCATCTCCCCCCCCCCCCCCCCCCCCGGGGTTAGGCATTGGGCCCTTAGCCGTGGATTGCAAAGTGCTCTGTCCCATCTCAATGAGTGAGGTTGATGGATCAATACATAGAAGAGTCCTGCACATGAACACTCAGGCACAACAGATCAGTGACAAGTAACCGTCATGCCCGGCATAACTACCTGGAGACAGAAGTAGTTGATTTAGTGGTGTCCATCGACACGTCAATACTGAGCTTCAGCACGGCAATAATGAGGATAGAGCTTGCAACGGGACATCATTTACTGAAGGCAGCCAGGCAGTGCTGGCTTGAAGGGCCGAATGGCCTGCTCCTGCACTTATTGTCTATAATACTCATCTACGAGCAGTCTCTAATGTAATCTTGCAAAGAATAAGGTGAAGGTGGTCTCTATAAATCAGCATGGCCACATTAGCAATAAAGACTGTTGCAATGGGCATGGCACAACCGAGTTTTACTGCCCTTGCTTTATGCTGTAGGTTCCACCCACATGATCAACGTTGGACGTGAATTCCATATTGCCAAACATGTTAAAAAACCTGGTTACAAATGACACCTTGTGACTGGATCCATGTTGATATGAGGAGTCAGATTCACACTGATGAACTAGTTGTCATGGCATCGTGCCAATGCTAGGTTGTACCAAGTACCTCCATCGCATAATCTTACTTTGATTTTTCTAAGATGGACATCTTAACCCAACTGTTTAAAGGTGGGTTATTACAATATTCATCCAGAACATAGGGATAAATGCGCTTTCTTCCTGGAATTAATCTACCCCAGGAAGATCTACCACAAAAAATATTTTGCTCACCAGCTGTTTTGGACCCTGTGGTGATCAATGTAACTATTGTTTTCTGCATTTGGATGTAAATTGCCATTTCATTCACAATCTAAAATGAAAAACAGTATCTCGTTGGTCCAAGAGCTTGTACATGTCTGGGTCAGCGCTGAACCAGGCTGCTGTGTGACTGGTGTGGAAGGTCAGGCCTTTGATGCAGACACCTCCATTTCAACATGGAATATGCCAACTGGTCACATGTTCATTCTGAAGAAGAGTACATTAATGCCCTGGCCAAATATGTTCCCTGTACAAACACCAATGTCCATCTAACGTGCCAATCAGGGCCACGTAGGGAAGTCTCCTCCACCATTCCGTGTAACTGGCTGCTGAGTTTTCTCATTACTCATTGGGAATGAACTATGAACTTCAACATATGTGAGAGGCTTTTGGGGTGGCATGATGGTAGAGTTGCAGCCTCACAGCGCCTGAGACGCGGGTTCGATCCTGACTATGGGTGCTGTCTGTACGGAGTTTGCATGTTATCCCTGTGACTGCTGCAGTGTTCTCCGGGTGCTCCGGTTTCCTCCCACACTTCAAAGACGTAGAGGTTGGTAGGTTCATTGGCTTCGAGAAAATTTGTAAACTGTGCCTAGTGTGTAGGATAGTGCTAGTGTACAGGGATGGCTGGTCGGCACGGACCCGGTGGGCTGAAGGGCCTGTTTCTGCACTGTATCAATACAGTTTAAAGTCTAAAGGTGCTCCTGACAAACCATGTTCACACAGTTCTCATTACCTTGTTAAGTGTGGATGACACTGGATTTCAAAAGCCCTCTCAACATGAAGCTGTTCTTCAATCAATATGAAATACTGCAGCTTCACATTCCAGCTTGCAAACCCACTCCATCACCTCCAGGATCGGCTTCAGGAAGCTGCATCTCTAATGCAAACAGTAAAAAACCTTAGCTTCACAAGATTCCACGCCCAGCCCAAAATATGACAGAACCTACTTGTGGCCACTCTTGAAAGAAAAGGAAATACAGCAGAACAACTCATGCACTGCAGCGTTTTAGAAATAAATCCTGAGTTAAAGGACTTGGTATATTCTGGTAGACACAAAAAGCTGGAGTAACTCAGCAGGACAGGCGACATCTCTGGAGAGAAGGGAAAGTTGATGTTTCGGGTCGAAACCTTCCTTCAGACTCTCAGGTCTCGACCCGAAACGTCACCTATTTCTTTTCTTCAGAGATGCTGCCTGACCCACTGAGTTACTCCAGCAATCTGTGAAACGTCACCTATCCATGTTCTCCAGAGAAGATGCCTAACCTGCTGAGATACTCCAGCACTCTGTGAAACGTCACCTATCCATGTTCTCCAGAGAAGATGCCTAACCTGCTGAGATACTCCAGCACTCTGTGAAACATCACCTATCCATGTTCTCCACAGATGCTGCCTGACCCGCTGAGTTACTCCAGCACTCTGTGAAACGTCACCTATCCATGTTCTCCACAGATGCTGCCTGACCCGCTGAGTTACTCCAGCACTCTGTGAAACGTCACCTATCCATGTTCTCCACAGATGCTGCCTGACCCGCTGAGTTACTCCAGCACTCTGTGAAACGTCACCTATCCATGTTCTCCAGAGAAGATGCCTATCCCGCTGAGTTACTCCAGCACTCTGTGTCTATCTTCGGTTTAAACCAGCATCTGCAGTTCCTTCCGACACACTTGGTTTCTTTAGGTGATGTTTCTGATTTGATAAATGTTGATCTGAATATTAAGAGGCCTCGCTACTCTCCTTGGAGAAGATAGACAAAGGTTCCGTTTTACATCTCAACTCAGGGACTGTAACACCACCAGTGCAACACTCTGTGAATATTGCACTCTCACAGTCTACAATACAGGTTAATATCTCCAGCATCAGAACTGCACGGGCACTGTTCACATTCACGAGGGTGAGCTGAGGTGAGGACTAAAGCAGGCAGTAGAGGGCCAGCTGTTGGTCTCCCCTGTCATGTCGGGGAGTGGGGTGGCATCAACTTGTACCCCATCTTTGGTGGAGTTTGCTTGCTTGTCGGACGACCATGGCTCACACAATCACACATTCCCCCACAAGTGTTGCTGGTGCTGCCCAGCAAGTCTTTGTCCCTTCTGCATCTGTCGTCACTTTGCAGAGGAACAACACAGCCCACATGTGAACTGACTCAGACCAAATTAGAGGACTCCAACATAACAAGACTCATCTCAATTACACCTAATTAATTTGATTTGAAATAGATTTAAAAACCAGATAGATTATTTGCATTCATTTCCCTTTTGTAAAAATACCATGTTGTGGACCCGTGTTAGATCTGGGAAAACCAAATGCTGTTTGTGTATTTTAGTTTTATTTTCCAGTTGACATGTGATAGCATTCTCCGCATAATTCATATTGCATGTCAGCACCGTGTTCCATGCTCAATACTAATCAGTTTATATTATATAAATGGCATACTTATTTTTATAGAGCTTGATGGTTTTATTGAGATATAGTTTATGAATTGACTGTTATAATAAGCGGGTTATGCAGGTAAGTAGCCAGCTCTGGTAAGCAGAAGGAGACAGTATTTGTAATTAAAAACTGTAAGAATGACATTAGAGGATGAAAATTATAGGTTTATTCCAGTGCGCGTTCAGAGATCAGAACATGAAAATTATAAGGTTCTTTTTCTCCTTTGAGAAAACACCCAGGCGTGTGTAATGTGCTGTAGATATGACAGTATATGAAGAATACAAGTGGTAACAGCAAACAGGAATAAGTATTGGGAAAAATAGCCCCAGTTCACCCCCTCCTCTGCGTTCCTTACATTGATTTTATCTTACAGTAGGAAATTCAAATGCAATTATCAAATCAGTTGTGCCCTGAAACAAAGAAAGATACGTTTTTCATGTAATACCCTCGATTCCAAATACTGAGTCAACTGATAGGAAACGGACAGAGCTCAGTTTTCAATGGACGAGTCCAAAACTCACAATTAAATTCACCACAAAGGATTCTAAGAGGCAAGGGTCCATTAATCTGCATCTATTAGACAACTAATCAATTAACATGAGAAATTCCAAAATTAGCTCGATTGTAATGAAGTATGAAACATAGATTAATTTACAAATTTTTCAATGCTTAGTGCACAACTTAATAATTGCTTACAATGCATAGGAGACATTTCTCCAAATGTCACAATGTTCAGGATATGAGATGAGATGTAAAAGATTGTCTGGTCACCAGAATGAAACATCAGCGTGTGTTAAATGCATCAGGTAAGCGACACAATCCTGTACAATTCACCCTCTTAGTAACACACAGCTTCTCCCTGGCCATACAATCGCTAATGTTGATTGAATTGTAAGATGAAAACCCCATCTCCCTACAGATGAGAACATGAAACATATACCAGTACATCCATTTGCCAAATCTTCACCAAAACACAAACGTCGGCATGTCCCCTCCTGAGTAGGGCTCTGCCACAGGCATATTTAAATATCCAGTCAAATGCAAGTTGAATTCATCCAAATTAATTACCTTAACGACAAGAAAATGATTCACTTGACCTTTGAAATCGCATCTTGTGCTGATTCTGTCGCAGTAAGCAGTTGAAGATGGCTGTGCAAAAGGAAAGAGGATAAACAAACGATAGGAGAAGAATCACACCTGGACTTTAGAAAAACATGCTGTTATATTCCTGCACCCGCTTAGGCTTCAGAATAAGTTCTGATTCCATTCTGGTGCCATTATATTGTCAGGACAGGAGTAGCAAACATTATTGGCCAGCACACAAAACTGAAGATGGTGGAAATCTGAAATTAAAAGAAAGGAATAGTTTGGAAACTCTCAGAGACCCGGGCTTCCCCCACGGGGATAGAAACTGAGTCAACGTTTCAGGTCTAGTTTAGTTTAGTTTAGAGATACGGTGCCGAATACGATGCCTTTGGCCCACCGAGTCCATGCCAACAAGCATTCTCCACACACTAACAGAATCCTACACACACTAGGGATAATTTGTACATTTACACCAAGCCAATTAACCTACAAACCTGGGCGTGTTTGGAGTGTGGGAGGAAACCGAAGATCTCGGTGAGAACCCACGCAGGTCACGGGGAGAACGTACAAACGCCGTACAGACAGCACCCGTAGTCAGGATCGAACCCGGGTCTCCGGCGCTGTGAGGCAGCAACTCTAACCGCTGTGCCACCATGCCAGCGAAAGATTAGTCTAAGAACATTCAACAGACATTCTCTTCCTTTAGATGCTGCCTGACCTGTTGGGTATTTCCAGCAATATGAGAATGATTAAGATATTTAGCCAGTGGGCATGTGAAGAAGCTGACATAGCCAACATTTCACAGTGCTGGGCATCTCAACAAGGCAATGGTGAGGAAACTAGTTTCAACAGCCGTGGGACAGTGCTGGCACAATTGGCTCTTCTAGTCAGAGGGTGGTGAATCTGTGGAATTCATTGTCACAGATGGCTGTGGAGGTCAAGTCAGCCGATATTTTTAAGGCAGAGGTTCTTGATTAGTACGGGTGTCAGGGGTTATGGGGAGAAGGCAGGAGAATGGGGTGAGGAGGGAGAGATAGATCAGCCCCGATTGAATGGCGGAGTAGACTTGATGGGCCGAATGGCCTAATTCTGCTCCTTTTACTTATGAACATGAACTACATAGGAAAATAAAGTAGTTTCCCAGCACGGCAGTGACAGAGACTGTCGGCCCAGAAACAGCCTCGCCGATCCACAGTGAGTATCCAACATCAACCAACACCGTCAAATAACAAAGTTGGACAAAAAAGCTGGAGAAACTCAACGGGTGAGGCAGCATCTATGGAGCGAAGGAATAGGTGACGTTTTCGGGTCCAGACCCTTCTTCAGGTTTACCTTCGATTTTTCCAGCATTTGCAGTTCTTTCCGAACCATCAAATAACATAGTCCTTGGTGATTTTAATAAAGGAAATTTAGAAAAAATAACACAATAGCTTTTAAACCCCCTGATTGCTGCCAGATTAAAGATTCTGATAATTAACATCGAGATATAAATTTCAAAAATCTTATAAAATTCAACTTCTTCATATAATGGCAGTCAAAACTAGGCTCAAATGAAATGCATGTGAATAAGAGTGTACAAAGTGGTAGAGACATGGGTTACTCCACAAGACTCCACACCTCACAGAGGTCAGCACCAGGCTGCTCCATAGTACTGAACTTACAATCAAACTCAGTTGCAGCATTTATTATTCAAAGTGAGTAGGTAAAGCATATTTTGTGACATTGTTATGAATGTCAGCAAACAGCATCTCGGAGTCAGTTTAAATGGTGTGATTCTTTGATTTACAGGCTATAGCTTGGAGCAACAAAATACTCTTGCATAACTTTGCATATTATAAGTACTATTCCAGTCAAATGAACTGTTGGGGCATAATTATTAGATTTTGCTCGCAAATCTTTTTTTTATCAAAGTTATCATTTTTTTGTTTTTATTTGTATTTAATGAATAATTAAAAAGAACAGATATGGTGATCATTCCATGTTTAATTGAGCAGATTCACTTTACCAAAGTTAATGTTAATGTATATTTGATATTGAACATAGAACGGTAGATGCCAGGACCTGATCCCTTGGCCCAGAGTGTCCATGCCGAACACAATGGCAGTGGAATGAATCACCTTTACCTGCATCTGCCACTTCCTGACTCTAATACTCAATGCCCCAACTGATGAAGGCAAGCAGAACATGTGCCTATCTTCACTGCATTATCTACTTGTATTGCCACTTTTAAAGACTCATGTTCAATTATTTTCTTAGCAGGGAACCGAGCCAATACTCTGGAGGAGGAGCTGTGAGCATTTGCTGCCATTGTTGATGTTGCACTTAGACTTCTACCCTCACTCACTCCCACCAGATCTCATTTGGAACTGGCAACATCTATGGATGACTTGGTTCCCTTCTCTAGCCATGGCCACAGGTTTTAACCCAGTTCACCACACACTGCCAACCAGCAAAGAGCTGCTACTGAATCTGCATCAAATTAATTGTGCACAAACCAAGAGAAACATCATGAGCGATTGTATCATCTGTGTATGAAATGACTGGCTGTGAAACGTGCGACAGGCAAGAGATGAATCACTTAAGATCAAGAGAATGTTATAAATAATTATTCAGACCTGACAAGCCTCACTTATTGTGAGTGAGACTCAGTCATTATTTAAATGTGGGACCTATTTTGAAAAATATAACTGGTTTTACATTGTCAAAAGATTAACTTGCTTTTTTCACAATAAATAAAAGTTCAGAAATGTCACTTTTGGTTTCTGCATCATTAACACAAGTGATATTGTTTAAATAAATATAAGATGCTATTTTAGAAAGTGCAGCGATGAGCGTAGCTGATGGGTAAATGTACGTTGGTGTGTACCGCGGCAACAATGATGTCCTGCCCCGCAACATCTCTGATTACAGTGGATTGAGTTCACTAACTTGTCTCAGTTCTCCCACCCCCACCCCCTCTACCTGCTGCTTGCAGTGTCGTTTTTCACCTAAAGTGACTCCCAATATTTGGTAGAGCATTTCATTCCACTATTAGGGGACAGGCAGCATCTCTGGAGAGAAGGAACGAGTCTGAAGAAGGGTCTCGACCTGAAACGTCACCCATTGCTTCTCTTCAGAGACGCTGCCTGTCCCACTGAGTTACTCCAGTATTTTGTGTCTATCTTTGGTTTAAAGCAGTGTCTGCAGTTCCTTCCCGCACACTGCTTCGGCTATTCGGCTATCAGACATTGGGGCCCTCCACCCTGTACATGTCCAGACCGTTTCTGGAGACCTCTTGTCCAGTGCTGTAACATTGACGGCTAACCAGGCTCGCACTGTGTGTGTTTGTCTACACTGAGCTCCCCATCATCACACCCTTCTCCCTGTGTCTCGTCCAACTCTGCAATCTCTGAGTGCGGACTCGCGATTTATTTTCCATTTCTTTTCTGCCATTTTAAATTTAATCTGTGGCAGACTTTTATACCACCCATGCATAATTTGCATATCGTTAACCCTCAATTGAAGGTTTCTCCCTTGATTGGCAGCTGCAAAGTAGGAAGGTGTCAGAGCGAGAATGTGAAATTTGTGTCTGACAGAAGATTAGACAGAAATTGCCCCATTGTCTGTTTGTACAAATGGTGGCCTAATCACTGTGACAGAAGCTGGCAACCTCTCCAACAAGCAGGTACATTGAAACACAGTTGGTGTGTGAGCATCATTCCGAGCTGAGCCTCACCGCTCCTCCACACAGTTCCGTCCACATCTTGTCATACAAGCCAGCAGCAATATGAGGCCACACATGGTACTGAACGAAACACCCTGAGTCTCCAGACTCCTCTAAGTGAAAATCTCTTTAATACCCCCACCCCCTCTCCCCCCCCCCCCCCTGGACAAAGCAAAGTCACCTGGCAGAGCCATAGAGTGACGCAGTATGGAAACAGGCCCTTCAACCCAACTTGCCCATACTGGCCAACAATGCCCCAGCTGCACTAGTCCCACCTGCCTGTGTTTGGCCCATATCCCTCCAAATGTGTCCTATCCATGTACCTGCCTAAATGTTTCTTAAACATTGTGATAGTCCCTGCCTAAACTACCTCCTCCAGCAGCTCGTTCCATACACCCACCACCCTTTGTGCAAAAATGTTACCCCTTAGGTTCCTATTAAACCTTCCACCACACTTTAACCCATTCTCGATTCCCCGAGTCTGGGCAAGAGACTCTGTGCGTCTACACGATCTATTCCTCATGATTTTATACACGGGATATTGTCAGTTATGAGACATCAGGCTTTTGTTTGGCATTAATATTGGATTTTGTCCTCAAGAAGATAGCCAATATCATCAGAGACCCTCATCACACTGCCCCCCTCCCCTCTCGCTGCCCACCCTGTCTCTACCTCTTATAATTTTATCTAATTTCATGGGGGGAGAACCATTACACTAGCCGGATTTAGACTTTCATTTTCTTGCCCCCTAAAACTTTTAAATCCATTTAAATGTCATCTCCTAAAGCTGTTAAAATGGCCACAGAAAATGTTCTCTAAGCTATTGTAAATTATAAAGAAAATTCACAAAGATAGACACAGAGTACTGCATTGTGTTGTCCCTGTACTGTACATTACACAATGACAATAAAGTTGAATCTGAATCTGAATCTGAGAGCTGGAGTAACTCAGCGGGTCAGGCAGCATCTGTGGAGAACATGGATAGGTGACGTTTCACAGAGTGCTGGAGTAACTCTGGGTCAGGCAGCATCTCTGGAGAACATGGATAGGTGACGTTTCACAGAGTGCTGGAGTAACTCAGCGGGTGCAGCAGCATCTATGGAGCGAAGGAAATAGGCAACGTTTCGGGACGAAACCCATAAGGGTTTCGGCCCAAAACGTTGCCTATTTCCAGAAGGATTTCGGCCCGAAACGTTGCCTATTTCCTTAGCTCCGTGGGTCAGGCAGCATCTGTGGAGAACATGGATAGGTGACGTTTCACAGAGTGCTGGAGTAACTCAGCGGGTCAGGCAGCATCTGTGGAGAACATGGATAGGTGACGTCTCGGGTCGAGACCCTTCTTCAGACTGAGGGTCAGGAGTAAGGGAAGCGAGAGGTAATGAAAAAGTATTGAACAAACCAGACACATAGTTCTCCTGCATGGATCACCACTAATATCGCACCACTCTCGATACCATCAGCTACTCAAGAGCTAGACTGTTCTGGGCCTGTGGACCAGGTCAGTTCTGCTTCAATCACCTTCACCCATTGGTCTTCCTCCTTGCCTGCCTGCCTGATGGCTTCATTATTCCGAGACCACCCCGCAATGCAAAGTCCACATCAAAGGGTCACCTTACACTGGACACTCCAGCCCTTCACACCCTCACCTTGACCATGCGTGAGGATGTTGTGGGTCTAGTTACACCCATCACCTTTGTGCTGCACCTGCTGCATCACCCACTGCCCATCCTACCTGCATCCCTCAAACCATGAGAAAGGTTTTTATTCTCTGCTCCTTGAACTTTCTATCCAACTCGTTCTCTCTCTGTTCTCATCATGAGTACAGGACCCACTTCCTGCTTTTCAGATCCTTTCTGAAGTGCTAACCACACAAACTGATATTGCAAATGAATCTAGACTTTAGCTTAGTCTTTAGAGATACAGACCCTGTGGCCCACTGAATCCACACCGCCCAGCGATCACCCCATACATTAGCACCACCTTACACACGAGGGACAATTTACAATTTTTCCAAAGCCAATTAACTACAACCCTGCACGTCTTTGGAGTGTGGGAGGGAAACCAGAGCATCCGGAGAAAACCCACGCGGTCACATGGAGAACGTACAAACTCCATGCAGACGGCACCCATAGTCAGGATCTAACCCAGGTCTCTGGTACTGTGAGGCAGCAACTCTACCGCTGCCTCACCGTGTGTAGAAACAAGTAATAACAGATGCAGGTTAACAAAGAAAGGCACAGAGTGCTGGAGTAACTCAGCGGGTCAGGCAGCATCTGTGGAGAACATGGATAGGTGACGTTTCACAGAGTGCTGGAGTAACTCAGCGGGTCAGGCAGCATCTGTGGAGAACATGGATAGGTGACGTTTCACAGAGTGCTGGGGTAACTCAGCGGGTCAGGCAGCATCTGTTGATGGGTGAGGTTTCAGGTCTGGACCTTCTTCAACTGTAATCATTCTCTCTTGGCTGACTGTTGACAATTGGATGTGTTATAGTCAGAGAGACATAGAAACATGGAGACACAGAGACATATAGTGTGGAAACAGAGCCTAGACATCACCTATACTTTTCTCCAGAGATGCCTCCTGACCCACTGAGTTACTCCAGCACTTTGTGTCTATCTTTGGTATCAACCAGCATCTGCAGTTCTTTGTTTCGGCAAGTAGAATTCTCAGACAGCTTACATATGTTTTCAAGAGAGATTTAGATTTAACTCTTAGGGCTAAGGGAATCAAGGGATATGGGGAGAAGGTAGGAACGGGGTACTGATTCTGGATGATCTGCCATGATCATATTGAATGGTGGTGCTGGCTCAAAGGGCTAAATTGCCTACGTCTGTACCTATGTCTCTATGTTTCTATATCTATTTCTGATGTTAAAAACAGTAAACTGCAATTAGATTGGGTCAGCAACTACTTTTATGTTCAGTTGGTGATAGATTCTGGCAAAGAGATAAACTATAGGCAAAAATGCTGGAGAAACTCAGCGGGTGAGGCAGCGTCTGTGGAGCGAAGGAATAGGCGACGTTTCTGGTCGAGACCCTTCTTCAGACTGGTGTCGGGTGTGGGGGGGGAAGAAAGGAAGAGGCGGAGACAGTAGGCTGTGGAAGAGCTGGGAAGGGGAGGAGAAGGAAGGAGAATTATATACTGTATATACTGATATAATGTATGTCACATCTAGATGTTCTCCAAAACTATTACCTGGAGGGCCCACATTAATCAAAACATTTTTGATAACATGAAAGCCCCAGTTCTAGTTCACAATAACATGGTCCCAAGCATCTAAAGGGATATTCTCTTTCATAAATAATGAAACAAGTGCAGTCCCCCGAGCATCATAGTTCTAATTTCCACTGGTTTTCTGAGTCAATTTACATAACTTACTATAATCTGAAACAATTCAACAATGGTTAGTAAAGTCACATCCTGATGACCAAACACTTAGAGGGCAACACAATGTGATGATGTTTATTCAACAGTTATTCAACATATTCTTTGGGGAAAATGAAATGCACACCAAAACTGAGCCTTAAGGGCCTGTCCCACTTGTATGCGATTGCATGCGTTTGGCGCGACCAAACGGAAGTGTAGTTCACGCGAAGTTTGTGCTAAGTACGCGTTAAGTTCGCGTTAAGTTCGCGCGTGACGTCATTTGCGTCATACTTACCAATCAGCTGGGCAGGAGGCGGGCCGACTGAATTTGGGCTTGCACAGCGTCGGGCGGTGACGTCATCATGCAACGCCACGCCGGGCGGTGAAGTCATCGCGCAACGCCACGCGCTAGGCGTACGCCATCAAGGCGCTGCATACGCCCGCAATGCGACTGCGTACGACCGCAATGCGCCTGCGTGCCGACACTGGCATAATTAGGGGCCAGAACACCATCGCAACTTTCCAACTTGCATTTTAATGGTTCGTTTTTCTTTTCTTTGTGCCACACAGTATCACACAAATCCAAAGGCAGTCATGTGTTTTATTGTCATGTGTCCCAGATAGAATAATGACTTTCTTACTTGCAGCAGCATAACAGAACATAGAAACATAGACAATAGGTGCAGGACTAGGCCATTCAGCCCTTCGAGCCAGCACCGCTATTCAATATGATCATAGAAACATAGAAACATAGAAATTAGGTGCAGGAGTAGGCCATTCGGCCCTTCGAGCCTGCACCGCCATTCAATATGATCATGGCTGATCATCCAACTCAGTATTCCGTACCTGCCTTCTCTCCATACCCTCTGATCCCCTTAGCCACATGGCTGATCATCCCCAATCAGTACCCCATTCCTGCTTTCTCCCCATATCCCTTGATTCCATTAGTCGTAAGAGCTAAATCTAACTCTCTCTTGAAAACATCCAATGAATTGGCCTCCACTGCCTTCTGTGGCAGAGAATTCCACAGATTCACAACTCTCTGGATGAAAACGTTTCTCCTCATCTCAGTCCTAAATGGCCGACCCCTTATTCTTAAACTATTCTCCGTGGATTGTCACCTTGTCGTGGTGGAGAAGCTTGTGTGGACCTGAGATCCTGAGAGCGATGCCGTCTGGAGCGATGCTCCTGGTAGGGCCACCCATGGCGGTAACGTCGAGGGGGAGATCTCTGACAAAGAGCCAATCCAACCAAGACCTCAACGGTGGAACAGGCGGAGGACGATGGCTGACCTTAGTGAAGCGTCACAACGGCTGGGAAGGCGGATGAAGGCTGCAGCAGAAAAGGGTCTCCGGTCGTCTTGGACTCCATGTCACTGGATCCTGACCCAGATCTGTCAAGGACCGTGGGGTGGCTGTCTGTGCCCCAGTCTCCCCACGTTAAACAAAGTCACGCACAGGTGTCCTCCATATAGGGAATAGCACCCTGGACACGCCCATGGTCAGCCATAATCTCTGGACTTAGGGAGTTAGATGTGGCCTGTGTGGCTAAAGATATCAGGGGGTATGGAGAGAAGGCAGGTACATGATTCCGAGTTGGATGATCAGCCTTGATCAAATTGAATGGCGGTGCAGGCTCGGAGGGCCGAATGGCCTACTCCTGCACCTATTTTCTATGTTTCTATGTCTCTATAACTGAGGGGGACCTAAGACATAAGGCCCCTGGTTCTGGACTCCCCCAACATGGGGAACATTTTGCCTGCATCTAGCCTGTCCAATCCTTTAAGGATGTTACCGTCATGTTGCTCAGTGCCACAGGTCCCTGCATAGACGGTGCTGCTGTAAGAATTTAACTATTCCATTTCGGGACATATGACAATGAAACACTCGTGATTCTCACTTCTCTCTGATCTGTAAACAGGCCCTGTGGAACCATTGTGTAAGGTCGTGCCTGACCTGACGTTTACCCTCTGTGCAAACCCCAGGACCTCACGGACACTTCATGGGCCTGCAGATCCATCGACGGAGGTGTCACTACCTCTATCTCCACGAGACCACACCTTGAGCAGCACCAAAACCATGAGACATGCACTCAAGATGCCCAGTCCATACCTGCCTGTGATCTGAAAGCCCTTCCCACAGCATCTAAACACCTGCCCGAAGCACAGAGTTACATTTCAACAATCAAATATTTTAACAAATTAAAGAATATAAATACACCTGCTGAATTAGGAGAGAGGAAGAAGGGTCTCGACCCAAAACGTCACCTTCCTTGTGTTTAGATGCTGTGGGAAGGGCTTTCAGATCACAGGCAGGTAGGGACTGGGCACCTTGAGATGCTGTCAGGCCCGCTGAGTTACTCCAGCACTCTGTGAAACATCACCTATCCATGTTCTCCACAGATGCTGCCTGACCCGCTGAGTTACTCCAGCATTTTGTGTCTATTTAAGATCAGGAGACATGGAATTTCTAAATTCATCAAAAACTGAGATGAGGAGAAATGGCTTCACCCCAAGGTGATGAATCTATGGAAATCTCAAAGACTGAACTCCGCTGAACCCAGATCATGAACCTTCTGAAGAAGCAGTCAGCTATGGTTCCCTGGCTGAAGGGATCGGGCAGATGGGAAGAGGGCAGGAGCAAGATCCTGAATTTGGGTGGTCAGCCATGAGTATATGGAAGGACAAGGCGGGCTCGAAGGGCTGAATGGCCTCCTTAGCTACTAACTCCGTCCGTCCCTACATTTCTAAACAGGCATGGGGAAACCACATGTGTTTTCACATTTTATATTTGGTTTAATCTGACTAATTAGTACAAAATGTTTGGATTTTCTAACAATTTTAATTTAATTGGTTGAAAAGTCCAGACTACTCTGGATATATTTTATAAATAATAATGTGGTTTTGTCTGTGATTAGTTTAACGGCATGAACAGAATGCTTGGAGATAGTCATCTCTGTTACCAATTAAAAATTACTCGAAATGTCACAATTTCACAAATACAACACGAGGGCTGGATTTTCCATGGGCGTTTACCTCAAACGTGAAAAGCCCAGATCAGGGAGATGCTGCTGCAACTCTGATAGAAGTTGATCTGTGCCTCTGAGTGTGAAGAAACTTTGAAGTAGAATAAAACTTGTGTGTTCTCAGCAAGGAGCACAAACTCCCATCTATAAGACAAAAGCCCTCTCCAAAGTGCATCTTTGCATGCAAAACCAGATACTTTCAATGTTTAAAACTCCCAGGAACTCGCTGTGATTATTCTCCCATCTATCCCCTTGTACGGTGCTGGCAAAGGGAGCCTGTCAATTTCAGGATAGCTGTGATGTTGATTGCTAAGTTTCACATCTTGCCTGGGATTCTTCAACCAGCATGGTGGAACTGCAAAGGTACACAAAAATGCTGGAGAAACTCAGCGGGTGCAGCAACATCTATGGAGCGAAGGAAATAGGCAACGTTTCGGGCCGAAACCCTTCTTCAGACTGATAGGGGGTGGCGGGGAGAAGGAAGGAAAAAGGAGGAGGTGCAAATGCTGGTTTACAAAATAATGCACAGCGTGCTGGAGTAACTCCGTGGGTCAGGCAGCATCTGTGGAGAACATGGATAGGTGACGTTTCACAGAGTGCTGGAGTAACTCAGCGGGTCAGGCAGCATCTGTGGAGAACATGGATAGGTGACGTTTCACAGAGTGCTGGAGTAACTCAGCGGGTCAGGCAGCATCTGTGGAGAACATGGATAGGTGACGTTTCACAGAGTGCTGGAGTAACTCAGCGGGTCAGGCAGCATCTGTGGAGAACATGGATAGGTGACGTTTTACAGAGTGCTGGAGTAACTCAGCGGGTCAGGCAGCATCTGTGGAGAACATGGATAGGTGACGTTTCACAGAGTGCTGGAGTAACTCAGCGGGTCAGGCAGCATCTGTGGAGAACATGGATAGGTGACGTTTCTGGTCGGGACCCTTCTTCAGATGGGCAGAGGTCATGGAGAAGTGGTTTGTTGTCATCCTGAAGTTCTGTTGTCTGCTGTGCCTCACTATTTCATGTTCTCCTCCCCCTCTTTGATCCACTCCCCAAACACCTCAATGGTTTTTCCTGGTTTCACCTCTCTCGCTGCCTTATGTCTGTGTCTTAAATTCCGACAGAACTTCACAAGAATGTGGGGAGGATGATTTCCTTGTCGAGGTGAGGGAGCAAGGGGTGGGAGGGGGCATTTATACTGGTTATCTTCCCTACACACTCACTCTCGACCCATAAAACCATAAGACATAGGAGCAGAATTAGGTCATTCGGCCCGTCGAGTCTGCTCTGCCATTCGATCATGGCAGATCTATTTTTCCCTCTCAACCCCATTCTCCTTGGTGTGGGGATGCCGGCCATCCCTGTACTTTCACAGATGCTGTTGGATCCAAGTTCCTCCAGCAGTTTGGTCTTGTCTCCAGATCCCAGCACTTGCAGTCTCTATCCCCACACTGGGTCTTGCTCTTTGCTTCCTCCGTTCCACTATTGTCAACACGTGACACCCGAGCTTTCCCTTTACCCAAGCCTCCTGCAAATCCCCTTGAACCATCCCCGTATATATTCAGCTGCGGCTCAGATCCCAGCCACACTTGGTTTCCTCATTCTCCAACCTTCACCATTCATTCCCACCACAAAGCTAACCAGATGCCCAGCTGAGGAGGCAAGATATTGGTGAATTTGGATCTTATTTGTTCTCCTAAAAACAAACAAAAGATGGGACAAAATGAAATATAATCTGTAGCAGTAAATATTTCTTTCAACTAGGGAAAATAAAACTGAGAAACCAGTCGGGATATGCGTCTGACGGATACGGAACACCCATTGTTTCTGAATGCTGGTATATTCAGCATCCAGGCTTTATGTAAATTAATCATAGAATGCCAATTGACTATCAAATTAAAATAAATAGTCTTTCAGGCATGAATCAGTAAATACACTGCAGATCCATCCACAATCAGTATGCATGACTCAAAATAACATCTTTAAGAAAAATCTAAATGGGCCACAATCTCCAAAAGCATTTCAATTGACGACATGTTAGATAATATCTGACTAATTGGTTCTAAAAAAAAATGAAGCACTTTCATAATTAGATTTACTTTAAAATGTGTGAACTGAGTGTAGTCTAGTTGCTCGTTATCTTGAACTGTTTTATATTTTAATTGTTAAAGAATAAGAGGTAAACATGGATTACTAAAGGCCACTGATCTTATCACAAACTGTACACGCTATTTAATCTCCAGATAGAAACTTATACTTGTCTGTGACAGCCAAACTAAACCCTGCAGAACCCACCTCCATCTTCCAGCTCACTCATTCAGAGCTGCCCATAGACTTGCAATTGATGGCATTTCCATAGTCTTTATAACCTGGAGACTACCATGTTCCATGGAGTTCTTGATCATCTCCACCCAACAGAAGGGTTAGTAATGGGACGACAGATGGCACAATGGGCTAAGTGTTCGGCTGGCAACCGGAAGGTAGCTGGTTCGAATCCCGCTTGGAGTGCATACTGTCGTTGTGTCCTTGGGCAAGACACTTCACCCACCTTTGCCTGTGTGTGTGGATGTAATTATGTGAAGCACTTTGGGGTCAATGCAAGTTGACTAAAAATGTGCTATATAAATAAAGAAATTTAATTTAATTTAATTTAATTGGGTGAATGTTGGTAGGGCAGGAACACCGTTCACTCAGTGAGCTGGGAGATGAAGAAGAATGCTGTTCTTCAATGTATTCAAGAGAGAGTTAGGTTGAGCTCTTAGGGCTAACGGAATTATGGGGAAAGCAGGAACGGGGGACTGATTTTGGATATCAGCCATGATCATGATGAATGGTGGTGCTGGTTCGAAGGTCAGCTAGTTTTTACGTTTCTATGTATTGTTACCACTCTGTTCCTATAACATCCCAAACATAAAATGCTTCTATTCTACCTTACATTTGACACCTGATTGCAGTATATTGTCAGAAGTCTTGTAATTCTGAAGTTCTTTCAATGACCCAATAGCAAAGTGCAGGGCAGATCTAGTGGGATTCTACCAAGCTAAGCCTCCTGACAGAGGGTTTGCCTGTATCATGGAGATAGCTTCATGCCTAACCAACTGTCTGTTCTTACCTTGATGAAGATACCAGCAAGAGCACAGGGGCTCATTTTTATAGGTTGTTTTATCCCCAGTTTTCTCCGGCACGAATATCAACATCATTATCCAACGGAAACTCTTCCAGCCCTGCTGACAACATTTCAACTTCATAAATACTCTGCTGTAGGCTACAATATTTCAATGGTTCCTAATTAAACAGTGGCATGGACAGCAGAGTTTAATTTTGTTTATTGTCACGTGTACCGAGGTATAGTGAAAAGCTTTTGTTGCATGCTATCCAGTCAACGGAAAGACAAGACATGTCAGGGTCAGGGTCGAGGACTCATTAGGATGCACTGAAGTTGTAGCAGCCTGGCCTGGCACCATCATCATCAGTAACATGGCACCATCAGAACTAGTACCAAGGCTTCCTTTCATCAATTGATTTTGAATATGCTTTTCATTCAATAACCTGTTAGCAGTAGGTTTAGGCTTGCTAATAAACAGATATTTCTGGCCATAAATACTGATTGCCAATGATTACGGATTTTATTTCCAATATTTTTTTCCCTATTGAATATTGAAATGACTATCTGCAAAGTTATCCACCTACAGACCAATATTTGTTGGGAAAAGCAACGTTAGGGCCAAAAACGACGCTGAAAATCCACCGTTCACACATATTACAATGAAAATTGTTCATGAAACAAGCGCCTTGTTTTTGATCAAATACTCCAATCAAATTCTGCCCAATTCGGCTGATGGTATGTGTATCATCAAAGTTCGGCTTGTATAGCAAGTCATTTAGCAGGCAACCTTCTGCTAAAACGATGATCATGTTTCATTTCCCTACATACCGTCGTGTTTAGTGGTGTAGGGTCACCTTAAGTGCACTGTTGCTGAACATTGCTGCCTTCCTGGAGTCAACCTAATTGTGATGTTGTGGCTGATGTGCAGACACAAGCCACAGCAGCGGTGAGTCCATTAGGCAATGGGAGGTTGTCTGCCATTGTGGTTAACAAAAGACCCACATAAGCTTAACGTTACATTAGCCCTTTCATCAGTAAATGGAAACATAAGCTAAGAGTGAAAGCCCAGCCGAATCAGTAAACAATGAAGATAGTGACACCATCTCTGTACAAAACGATGGAAATGCTAATACATCATGTTTGGCAACTCAGTGAAATCTTCTCCCCCTGTAAATGGTTAACATGTTCCAATGAAAGGTTATGCAGGGTCCCTTGCAGGTGCCGGCAAAAGCATATCTATATTAATTGCTTTGTTTCAAAGTTATGATTCTATTTCTGTGACATTGCTAAGGAACGAGACTTTTCTTCACAAGCCAACCAGATGTGGTCATCTCATGACTTACATCAAATCACCGATAGCTGTATCTCAAGACCCACATCTTCACAACCAAACAGTCTTACAGAAGAAGGTACACAAAACAGCTGGAGAAACTCAGCGGGTGCAGCAGCATCTATGGAGCGAAGGAAATAGGCAACGTTTCGGGCCGAAACCCTTCTTCAGACCAACTCTAGTCTTACAGAAGAAGAGTCTCGCCCCCGAAACGTCACCTATTCCTTCGCTCCATAGATGCTGCCTCATCCGCTGAGTTTCTCCAGCATCTTTGGAGCGAAGGAATAGGTGACGTTTCGGGTCGAGACCCTTCCGGGTCTCGACCCGAAACGTCACCTATTCCTTCATCAGTCAGAAGAAGGGTCTCGCCCCGAAACGTCACCTATTCCTTCGCTCCATAGATGCTGCCTGACCCGCTGAGTTTCTCCAGCATTTTTGACCACCTTACATTGACTTAAATGAGTTCACTTCTCAGATTTGTTCCAAAGGCCACAAAGCACATACTACACACCACCTCCTTTGCTGTACCTCATCCCATCCTGTTTCCTAACTGATGCTGGGCTTCCGAACATCTTCCCCACTTATTACCAAGAGATGTGCTTCCTCTCAACCCGACCAACCGCTATGTACACATCCTCCTGTCAATGTCAGTATGTTCTCCCTGTGACTGTGTGGGATTTCTCCGGGTGCTCCGGTTTCCTCCCACATTCCCAAGATGAACAGGTTTATAGGTTAATTGGTTTTGGTAAAATTGCAAATTGTCCCTAGTGTGTAGGATATTGCTAGTGTACGGGGTGACCGCTGGTCGGCATGGGCTCCGAGGGCCTGTTTCTGTGCTGTATCTCTAAACTAAACTGGTGTGAACAGGGTGATTGCTGGTCAGTGCAGACTCGGTGGGCCGAATGGCCTGTTTCTGCGCTGTATCTCTAATGTCTAAAGATGGACTGCCCCCAATCACCTATTCAAGACGCTATATATTAATTAAATTCTTAACCAGTTTAGCATTTAGAATTATTTTGTTGTCTGGTCCTTAGACAACTGATTTTGTTCAAATGAGTTATTTCCAGAGATTATTACCCATTACTAACCAGTTGGGTGTCTTTATCTTTATCATATCTGAATAAACACAGAGAAACCAAATCTGACAGATATGTTGCATAGATATGTTAGTGGTGCTGTACTACTCCTTCCCCTTCTGTCGTGGGGTAGACTGTCTCCCCCCCCCCCCCCCCCCCCCCCCCCCCCCCCCCCACACCCCTCCCCCTGGACTTCCCACTCGTCACTTTAACTTCATGTTTCATATATCTTGTGTTTAATGACTGTTGGCAGATCAGTTTCCCTCCTGGGATAAATAAAGTTCTATTGTATCGTATCGTATTGTATGACGATAGAACTCACCGGAACTCGCTTGGATAGAAAGTTTGAATGGAAACAATATCGGGCAGTACCCTGCAACCAGGCTCCAAGCAGCAACGGCAGTAATCTAGTACTCTGCGCAATAACAACCTCCTCTGTCTTTAGTAGGGAATAACTGGGAGAAGCCAATTCATCCTGGTGGCCAGCACTTCCCATCGGTAGACAGACAGTGGGCCAATATTGGAGTTCACAGAGAGGCACAAAATGCTGGAGTAACTCAGCGGGACGGGCAGCATCTCTGGAGAGAAGGAAGGGGTGACGTTTCAGGTCAAGACCCTTCTTTAAGCTTCACAGTGACCACACCCACTGGCCAGGAGAACATTACAACTAGGTGATTAACGTACACCACCACTGGGGAAATACATAGATCATGTTTAAATTAGACGGTACAAAAGTGGACTTGCTTTGTCAAAATCTTGCATTGTGAACTTTAATAGTTCTAACAGTACCAACGTTGTCAATTAATGCATTTGAACATTTTGCTGAAAATGTATATTATTACTTGACTTCTTAATTAACAAATATTTGAAATTAGGAATTCTAATTAATTGTCAAATTAATTTAGAAAGGAAATAACCAATGTTAATGGTATAAAACTTACCCCACATCTGGATAATTTGGATTTATTTGCAAAGAGACTAATATTGACATAATCTGAATGATTTAGAACCATCTGTCCCTTTAAACAACATACTTACTCATAAATATTCCAGGACCTGTTCATTTATTTTGTATGCATTAGTAAGTAGCCATTGGGGATAGGCTAGCCCACTGATAGATATGAAGATGATTTGCAAGGAAGCCATTAAGGCAGCAACAATGTGATCTATACATTGTACTTCTTCTCTAAATCTGATTCAACAAGCAGAACAATTTCTGTGCAGAAATACAGCCAAACACATAGATCTTCCAGCACATTGTGTAGCTCCTCAAACCATGGGAGTGTTATTACTTCTGTGTACATTTTCTACCAATGCCAATAATGCATATCCTTTTATTTCACCTTTAAAGTATAAAGGATCTTCATGAAAATGTATTAAATGTAGAAAACATATTACTGTCAATTCTGCGGCAATAGCTATACATTCATATGTTCAGAAGTGATAGGAGCAGAATTAGGCCATTCGGCCCATCAAGTCTACATTCAATCCGGGCTGATCTATCTCTCCATCCTAACCCCATTCTCCTGCCTTCTCCCCGTAACCCCTGACACCTGTACTAATCAACAACTATCAGCTATCACTGCAGAGATCGGCTCAACAAACGTTCTGGCACATCTCGATTGCTTATTGCTTTGATTTCCCCTGCATCAGGCACGATGATGAAATGGGCAGGTGGTACTGTAACACTTGGTTAATTGCCTCTCCTGCTTCCTGTGTGCCGTGGTGCATTGGTTGAACATTTGAAAACTCCTGCAATTGACTAACCTTGACCCGTTGGTGATTTTTTTTGTTGAATTAAAATGATAATTATGAAGATCTTCCATGAACCTACAGACGGGATTTGATGGATTCAGTCCAGGTTCTATTTGATAGCTTGGTGCGACATCACTCATATTGGCTGCAGCACGAATATAAAGAGTTTAATGCTCATCATTGTAAATGATTAGAGAGTTCCACTTGCCCATTCAATGGGCGATATGGAGAGACAGCATCCACACATCTCCAACCAAAGCACGGCATCCCTCTGCATGCTATTCACACTGGATTGCAACGTTAATGCATTATACATCTCAGCGTTAGTGCATTAGTTGCAAGTTAATGCAACACATTTCTGTACTCCACTAAACTTATTTCTCTTACAGAAAATAGATTCCAAACTTTAATACAATATGCAGCTGTTTATAACACTTCTCTGTAACATTTTGTTTTAAATTTAGATGTGTTATTCTTGTTCAGTTCAAATCAGACATAGAACCATCCTGGTCAAACTCACAGAAACATATGTAGAACAATGCGTTTATTCTGCATGTAATCTAAACAATGATTGCAAAGTAGCATCATTTAATAACGCTGCATTAGCATGGATAGTCATCAGCATTTAATTTCAGCATCAGACCCAAGCTCAGCACTGATTAGGTGCTTTGTGAAATGGTAGGAGTTAGACAATTTGGGTTATTTAATATACGAAAACTGATTTGTTGTTTTGAAGGACAATTGTAAAAAGAAAGAGCAGGGATTATAAATGATTTCTTTCCTTTTACATTTGGATAGAAAATATTTGTTGTAATCACTGATGATATAAAACTGACATTATCAGCAACCTGGCTGAACAATCAAACTTCATTATATTCTTAACCCTTTCCCAGGATACTGCTCAGACTGGGAGGTTACAAGTGAAGACCCCTCTCAATATACAGTCAAATACTATAATATCCCCTTTAAAAAGGTGGTGTCAATCTCTAGTGCAGATTGAATTAGATTCCATGAAATGACCCCTTTAATATTAACTCCAAATTCAGAACATATTTGATTAAAGGCAGAGTGTAGGATTTGGACGTTTAACCACCACATGTTATTTGCTGCAGGTGAGATGATAAAGGTCCATCATCTGTTGTGACACCGACCAACCAACAATGACTTTACAGGCAAATAAGAGGCAAATTCCATCAAAAAGGTGTAATCAAATATTCACAACGCTTGGTATGCTTATTATTTATTCATGGTAATACAACTATATGAAGAAAAGCAAACAGCAATAGTGCTCAATCATTCACAAAATAAATGAGTTTCTGCATTTATCACCAGCAAGTCATCACGCACCCAAACGGACACTTCAAAGGTGATTAAGAAAATACAGACACTAATTAGCCAATTTAAAGGCAAAGCAATGTGTAGGAATATTGTGTAGGAATGAACTGCAGATGCTGGTTTAAACTGAAGATAGACACAAAGAGCTGGAGTCACTCAGTGGGCCAGGCAGCATCTCTGGAGAGAAGGAATGGGTGACCCTTCTTCAGAATAGGTAGGAATATAATGAAACAACATCAAACAATAAATAATGAGATGACTAAATATAGTGACTGAAACATTATTTACCTACTGCTGTACATTTTACTTTTCCATTTAAACTTTACAAGTAACATATATGCAAGAGTTGGTTTAAATATGGTTCACCCTGCCAATATATTTAGTTTCTTACTACAGAGTTTGGTAATAGAATTCTGATCGTTTTTAGCTTGTATGTTATGCGGGCAAAATGATTAAAATTAATATTTGGACTGTTTTTAAATTCTGATAATAAGCTGCAGTAGGAGGATGGTTTAAAAAAATGTTTTCAGATGAATAATATCAATGGTTATGTGTTTAGGAAAGAAGGGCAGGCAGCTAAAGCATGCGAAAGGTTCCATCATGTGGTCTAGGAATTACTGACAGCACCTGAAGCAACAGAGTGAAACTGTAACTGCTTTATACATATTTTTATTACTTTTTTCATTACTTTGAAAATGCACTTTGGATCTTATAAAGCTATTTGTTGAGATGTTCAAAGTGATGCTTCAATTATAATAAAGCAGTCTAAGATAGCAAATTCTAAATCTGATTTAATGAAAGAAAATGCACAAAACCCAATTCCTGCATAAATCAGATAAATTATCAGCCCCAAATGCATAAGGGAAATGTTTTAATGTACATTTTAAAGACTGATGAACATAATTTTTAAAAATCATTATTTACTTGCTGTTTAAAAAAGATTCATCATTTTTATTTTCTATGATTAAACTATACAATAAATATTTTATTTTCTTCTGAATTATAATTTTAAAATCAAAGTATGTCAAAAACTTTATTTAATTATGTTATGACAAACTCAGCTTAAGCTAAAAATACATGATAGAATTGTTCACTGTGTTAGTATCAAAGTGGATACGTTTAGTGTGTTGATTGTTGAGATTTCCAACTGCAGTCCTTGTGTCTCATCACCTGGACATCGAGTGCCAGGTATGCGTCAGGTATTAGCCCAAAGGGTTTTATACAATGAGTGGACCACTACACTAAACAATCTACCAGAACCTCCTGTTCACTGCAGCTGCTGATGTATCAGGTTGCACACAGGTGTACAGGTACCACACACTGGTGGTGTACAGGTGCCACATACATGTGTGCAGGTATCATACACAGGTGTACAGGATCCACACACTGGTGGTGTACAGGATCCACACACAGGTGAGCATGTACCACAGAGGTGTACAGGTACCACACACAGGTGTACAGGAACCACACACTGGTGGTGTACAGGATCCATACACAGGTGTACAGGTTCCATCCACAGGTGTACAGGTACCATACAGGCAGTCTCACTAAAATGAAAATGAAGAGCCCAAGAGGTGCGTGACGAATACGGGACAGAAACGTTTTGTCCAGTCTTTCATTTGGTTTGGACTTGTACTTCACCGTGGAGTGGTGGACTATTCATTAAAATCAGGAGAAAAATCACCTTTGTGGTACAATGTTTGAAATTCAAGTCATCTAAAAACGTTTGAATTCTAACTTTAAATTACCACCTTGTGTGGTGGCTGTACACCATCTGCATGTGCTACTTGTAACCCATGTGTGGTACCTGTATACCTGTGTGTTGCACCTATACACCTGTGTGTGGTACCTGTATACCTGTATGTTGCACCTGTACACCATGTGTTCTAATTAATACCCACCCATCAGTTAATACTATCAAACACAAAGTGCTGGAGTAACTCAGCGGGTCAGACAGCATCTGTGGAGGGAATGGCAGCTGACGATTTGGGTTGGGACCCTTCCTCAGACTCAGAAGGGTGCGGATTCACCATCTGTCCATTCCTTTCACAGATGCTGCCTGACCTGCTGAGTTACTCCAGCACTTTGTGCTTTGCCCAGGACTCCAGCATCTGCAGTTCCTTGTGACTCAGTCTCTTTTACGATGACCATTTTAAATGTTCCATCTCCTTAATGTGAATGTCACCAAAGATATTACTTAGAATATTATTTCCTTACTGAATAATGAATGTTTAAATGCAGCCGCACCTGTGGATTGATCAACCATCCACCCCAGCGCATCTTTACAAATAAAAACTGGAAATCGAATGAAACTCAGATCACTTTGTTTCCAAATTGTGACAGATCAATCTAGTGGATCTGAAATCAGATAAAACTTTGACAAATGACTGTCTGCCAACCTTTCATGTCCTGCTGGTGTAATACTTACTTCTGTCTACATTTAGCTGCCCGGATTCCATCTGTGTCACTCATTTGATCAATGATTCATATGACAATACATTTTACAACCCATCATGCTATTAAAAGCTCTGTAGATTCTGCTTACCCTCGATTTACTTTCAGACAGAAAATTTCCTAAAGCTAAGCAGACAAGATTCTCACTCCACACTCATCCTTCACCGAGCCACAGAGACCAGCAAAGTACAAACGCTAAAGACTGTTGTCCCGGCAACTCCCGCCCCTACAAATAATCTCATTCTATCCAACCCCGCCACTATTAGCTTTTCAAATATATTAGTTATCTGTGGAATTCTCTGCCACAGAAGGTAGTTGAGGCCACAGTTCATTGGCTATATTTAAGAGGGAGTTAGATGTGGCCCTTGTGGCTAAAGGGATCAGTGGGTATGGAGAGAAGGCAGGTACAGGATACTGAGTTGGATGATCAGCCATGATCATATTGAATGGCAGTGCAGGCTCGAAGGGCCGAATGGCCTATTCCTGCACCTAATTTCTATGTTTCTATGTTTCTATTATATATATTTTTTAATTTGACAACATCTTTGTGTTTTGCCATGTTTATGTCTTTGTGTTTCACCTTCAACTGGGTCCACCCTGTTTCAACAAATGCAATCAACCTGACATGCACAAACAAATAGATCAAGAAGAACAAGTTGACCTGCAACTTAGGCTGTGCATGCCATACACAAGAAGAAGGAGGAGATCATGAAAGTGTCTTTTAGTTTAATTTGCTCAGGTTTGCTCAGTACTTGTGCTTTATTTCAGTAACTTGTATCCTGGGCTGCTGTGAACTGTCTGTGGTCATACGTGCAGCGGGTGCAACCTGATGCCCAGGCACTCATCACATCGCCACTGATGGTATCGTCCCGGTGGTGAAGCCCCCAGAAGCCCCCCCCCCCCCCGATGCCAGGGGGCTGTGGGAAGTCCGTACAGTTGCGGGGGGGGGGGGGGGGGGGGGGGGGGGGAGAGAAGGTCGGAACAAGTACCAGGTATAGATAGGGTAGACAGTCAGAACATTTTTCCCCATGATGAAAACTCAAATACTAGAGGCATTAGCCTTAAGGTGAGAGTTTGCTTCAGTTTAGTTTATTGTTACATGTACCAAAGTACAGTGAAAAGCTTTTGTTGCGTGCTAACCAGTCAGCGGAAAGACTATACATGATTACAATCGAGCCGTCCACAGTGTACAAGATACAGGATAAAAGGGAGAGGGGCCAATTTGAAGTAGGTGGATGGGGCAAGATTTTTTAACAAAGAGGGTGGTGGGTGCCTGGAACGCACTGCCTGGGTGGTAGTGAAGGCAGATACAATAGAGATGTGAAAAGATTTTGGAACGGGCACATGGATATACAGGGAATGGAGGGGTACGGGCTCTGTGGATAGGAGTTAGTCTTGGTATCATGTTGAGTACAAACGTTGTGAGCTGAAGGTGCTGTAATAATAATAATAATGGATGGGATTTATATAGCGCCTTTCTAATACTCAAGGCGCTTTACATCGCATTATTCATTCACTCCTCAGTCACATTCGGTGGTGGTAAGCTACTTCTGTAGCCACAGCTGCCCTGGGGCAGACTGATGGAAGCGTGGCTGCCAATCTGCGCCTACGGACCCTCCGACCACCACCAATCACTCACACACATTCACACACATTCACACATAGGCAAAGGTGGGTGAAGTGTCTTGCCCAAGGACACAACGACAGTATGCACTCCAAGCGGGATTCGAACCAGCTACCTTCCGGTTGCCAGCCGAACACTTAGCCCATTGTGCCATCTGTACTGTTCCTCTGTTCTACAACTCAACTCACTTTAAACATGTCATGGCAAGAAATTGAATACTTAAAATAAAGAAGTCACTCACAAATGGAAAACTGTTCCCAAAATTAATTTGGCACGAATAATGGTCTTACTTAAATGGAATCCACGTCTAACGAGATTATTTTACATCCCTGTACCAAATCATCATCTGGAAACCAAACAGCGGCCATTAGGCCAGAGGAATGTAACATTTCTGCTACATTTGCTCGTACATTTAGAAAGAAAAGTTTTTTATATTGTATTTCCTTCTGATCAGAATGTGAAAATAGTTTTAATGGAATATCATCATGTTTGGACAATGCATCGTTTACCCGGCTACATGTTGTAATTGGATAGATTTGATTAATCCTGGGAAAGCAGGCTTTACATTGGTGGTGCTTGATGGTAAATAATCAAACAGGAGTGATCATTCATCTCAGTTAACTCATCAAGTCGGCCCAAAGACTACTTCTTTAGGTCCTTGGTTTCATTTTTCAGAAGTGAAAGAAAAATACAATTTCAAATAACCAAATGCTTTTATTCATGGAAATAAATAAATAGAATTGAAAATATTTTCTTATTTCTTGTGCAATTTCATTCTAATCTGGTTGTTTTATAAGTAATTGATATTGAAAGTTGGCACATACTAGAATTAAGTTAATTCAAAACTTAATTACCAAGGACCCGAGGGCAGATTTAGTGCCGCGCAAGGATAGCGATGCATTTTTGATGTGTCCTGCCTCAATTCCACCACAAAATACCAGGGTCACTGAATTCAATTACATTGTGCTGCTTATTCAATGCAACATGAGTGAAAATAGAATCTACCTGCAACAAAATACATAACAGCTGTTTCCCTGCTATGTTGTGCCACTCCAGAAATTCTACCAAGTGCAAATCACCTCATGCTCCTCCTGGGGAGATTTACACATTTGCACAATTAGAGTCATAGAGTGATACAGTGTGGAAACAGGCCCTTCAGCCCAACTTGCCCACACCGACCAACATGTCCCAGCTACACTAGTCATAGAGTGATACAGTGTGGAAACAGGCCCTTCAGCCCAACTTGCCCACACAGGCCAACATGTCCCAGCTACACTAGTCATAGAGTGAT
This sequence comes from Amblyraja radiata, assembly GCF_010909765.2. Taxonomy (NCBI): domain Eukaryota; kingdom Metazoa; phylum Chordata; class Chondrichthyes; order Rajiformes; family Rajidae; genus Amblyraja; species Amblyraja radiata. The sequence goes on along the minus strand of NC_045972.1, from coordinate 48,928,249 downwards.
ACAGTGTGGAAACAGGCCCTGCGGCCCAACTTGCCCACACCAGCCAATATGTCTCATCTACACTAGTCCCACCTGCCCGCATTTGCCCCATATCCTCCCAAACCTGTCCTACACATGTACCTGTCTAACTGTTTCTTAAACCTTGGGATAGTCCCTGCCTCACCGACCTCCTCTGGCAGCTTGTTCCATACACCCACCACCCTTTGTGTGAAAACATTTCCCCTCAGATTCCTATTAAATCTTTTCCTCTTCACCTTAAACCTATGTCCTCTGGTCCTCGATTCACCTATGGGCAAGGGCCTCTACTTCCTTAGAAGGCTGAGGAAATTCGGCATGTCCCCTACAACTCTCGCCAACTTCTGCAGATGCGCCGTAGAAAGCATTTTATCAGGATGCATCACAGCTTGGTTTGGGAACAGCTCCATCCAAGACCGCAAGAAAATGCAGCAAATTGTGGACGCAGCCCAGACCATCACGCAAACCAACCTCCCTTCCATTGACTCCATCTACACCTCACGCTGCCTCAGCAAGGCCAGCAGCATCATCAGGACAAGTCACACCCCGGCCACTCCCTCTTCTCCCCTCTCCCATCGGACAAAAGGTATAGAAGTGTGAAATCGCACACCATCATATTCGGGGACAGTTTCTTCTCAGCTGTTATCGGGCAAATGAATCATCCTATCACAACTAGAGAGCAATGCTGAACTACTATCTACCTCTTTGATGACCTTCGGACTATCTTTGATCAGACTTTGCGGACTTTATCTTGCGCTAAACATTATCCCTTATCCTGTGGCTATACACTATAAATGGATCAATTGTAATCATGTGTTGTCTTTCCGCTGACTGGTTAGCACGCAAGTTTTTCACTGTACACGTGACAATAAACGAAACTGAAACTGAAACAGACACTGTGCGTCTACCCATTCTATTGCACTCATAATGTTATACACCGCTATAAGATCTCCCCTCATCCTCCTTCGCTCCAAGGAACAGAGTCCCAACCTACTCAACCTCTCCCCTATAGCTCAGACCCTCTAGTCCTGGCAACATCCTCGTAAATCTTCTCTGTAACCTTTCCAGCTTGGCAACATCTTTCCTATAACAAGATGCCCAGAACTGAACACAATACTCTAAATGGTGCTACACAAAAGTCTTATACAACTGCAACATGACCTCCCAACGTCTACACTCCTGACATCTTTCCTTCCTGGAGTAAGTGCACTTTACAAAGCACAGATTAACACTTTTTTCACCAGTGTAATGGGCAGTGAGTTCCAGGCCAGAACTACGCTCTGAGTTAAAACATCGTTCCTTGCTTGTCCATCATTTGAATCTCGGTCCCAAGGTCCTTGGTACACCTTCTTTCTCCTTACATTATTGAAACGCCTTATGGTTTTTTACACCTTCACATCTTTCTTCTCTTCACAGCCAAGACGTCCCCTATCTGGGGTGAGGTGGCTGTGGTAAAGAGAGACAAATATCTCAGGGCCCACCAAGGATTAACAAAGTACTAATGGTTGGTGCAGTGGGCAGAGAGAATGTTTCTGAATAATGAAACTCCATGAGTAGTGAACTCATCAATGATTGAGAATTCACCACGCCATGCTTTTACTTGTTTCCGCATTACTGATTGATGCCACATTTCTCTAAGCTCCCATGTGCTACTGCTATTTTTAATTATATTTGATCACTCTGTGTAAAATATAACAAGCATAATCCGCTTGGCGTGTCTGAACTCCACTTCAGGCTAAAATGGAAAATGTTCTCAATCCAAATTGCAAGTCTTTGGTTATTTTGGAACAGTAATGCAGATTGTATCAAGTACAACAGGCGCGAACAAGAGTCATTAATCAGCTTTATTCCTAAGTCACTGGGGTTGTTCCAATCAATTTACAGTAATTAGAAACAGCAGATCAATATGCTAAATATCAATAAGATACAGGTATATCAATATTGGCTGCTAATTTATTGAACTCCACCGCATAAATAGTTATCCCTACTTCACATGATATATGTTAATATCAATTTGTCTCTGAAATGAGGTCTGTTGCAAAATACTGTAATGTTAGTGTATTAAATCTTCCGCATTTAGAAATCAGGATCTCTTGATATAGCAGCTACCACACAGGTCTGTTATTCTCCTCAGTATCTTGTTCTGATGACAGTATCCTGTAATTGTTCTGCTATTATTTATTTAGCGTACGATTCTAAAGGTACCTGCCTGTGCCTTTGTCTAGCCGCCTGGTCCATGTGAGGTTGTGTGATGGGAATGAATTCAGAATCACTTGGGTGTTGTGTGATTCTCGCAGCCTTCTACTGTAGCTTGCTGCTATTAGCATTCGGACTACAACAGAAAGAGGGAAGGATATCCCTTTTCCATTTTATTTTTTTTCTGGTTTGACTTCTTCCTTTTTTTCCCCTGTTTTTTCTCGTTTTTTCTCCCCTATCTCTTCATATCTTTACGGGTTCTTTCTATCTATTCTTTCACGAACGATCAAATACTTTACTTAACTTTCTCTTTCCTTCTCTTTTCTGCTTCGGTTACTTTTCTATTATTAAATTTAAAACAAGTTGTACACGAAATGCATTATGTTATGCACGGTTTATACCACTGTACATTGCTTCTAATAAAAATATTTATTAAAAAAAAAAAAGAAAGAGGGAAGGAAATATTTTAAATACCGAGACTTCATACTGTGCGAATGAGGAAAAAAATCTGAAATAAAAATAAATGCTGGGGACATTGTGTTGGTTGGGCAGCACCTGTGCAGATTAGCGCATGGATGTGAGGGGCATGGGTCACATGCAGGCAGAGCTTATCTTGACATCATTGTCGGCATGGACTTTGTGGCCAAAGAGCTTGTTCCTGGGCTGGGCTGGACTGGTCAGGTGCAAAGAAATACAGAAACAACATCTCAGGCTGAAGGGCCCTCATTACAATGGTTCACTTGGGAGGTTTGCAACCAAAACCAACCGAGGATGCATTCTCTTTGAAAATTGGAACAATGTGTCGTCAGAGGTTGCAGTTCCCTCAATTACACATTGAACACCATGTCTGCCACTTTCTACATTTGAACTCTCGTCAGAATCTCTCATCAGGAGATCTTCACCAGTCTTCTGAGAAACTGATTACAGGAGAGGTGACTACACTGGCCATTAGCCCATATTCTTCTTCTTGCGAATGAAACATAAATAAACCAAAGGAATCGTTAGATCACAAGCCGGGTGTTGAGCAGCCAGGTTGTTGTCTGTGTTGGCGTCAATGTCTGCCAGGCCCTGACACAGCTCCATTTGGTGGGTGGTAGAGCGGGCACCCAGAGATGACATGGTTGGCTGTCTGTTGTTCTGCTCCACATTCACAAGCTGGGCTCTGGTGTAGGGAGCCCCCATCTCCACACGCTGGCGTTGAAACGCCCAACTCCAGTAGAAACATAGAAACATAGAAATTAGGTGCAGGAGTAGGCCATTCGGCCCTTCGAGCCTGCACCGCCATTCAATATGATCATGGCTGATCATCCAATTCAGTATCCCGTACCTGCCTTCTCTCCATACCCTCTGATCCCCTTAGCCACAAGGGCCACATCTAACTCCCTCTTAAATATAGCCAATGAACTGGCCTCGACTACCCTCTGTGGCAAGTCTATCCAGTCTTTCTTCATAAGACAGTCCTGACATCCCAGGAATCAGTCTGGAGTACCAAGTCTATAGAGCTTCACCCATGCTCCTCTGGGGAGGTCAGACCCTGCACAGCTTTTATCTGGTGAAGAGATGTAGCTGTGTAATGGAGATGAGGTTGCCTTCCAGCCAACTGAGACAAAAGCACACTGGATAGCCACCAAGTGGTCACAGGAGTGGAAGGCCATGAGCCAATGGTGTGGATAAACTCCAAACATTCCTAATACTGCCTTGGCTATATAACCAAGTTCACGAGCTTAGCATGCTGAGAGTCGGGATCCATCGAGGGGAAGCATAGCCTTCAATTGCCCTTTTCCTCCTGTCAACAAGTAATTCCTTGCAGGCTTGGTACTAACTGCTGTAGATGCCCAGCATCAAGGTCAGGGATCAGATCGGGAAGGACACAAAAAGCTGGACAAACTGGTTAAACGGGCTAGCTCAGTGCTGGAGGGGAGAGTGGACTCTGGGATGGATGTGCTTGAGAGCCGTATGAGGCGCAAGGTGCAGGTCATCCTGGAAAACTCCGGGCATCCCCTCCATGTAATTCTGGAGAGTCAAAAGAGCACTCGGAGCAACAAACGGCTCCTATCCCTGCGCTGTAGAACGGAGCGGTTCAGGAGATCCTTCACCCCTGCACCCATTAGATTATATAATACTGGGCTGTAGGGGGGATGCGTTTTTGCATTTTTAATTTTTAATTTTTAATTATTAGTCTTTTTAAGTATTTATTGCTCTTGGGTAATGTCCACATTGTATTTTATGTAATTTCTGTCTGCGTTCATTTTGAATGTGTGAGTTTGTTGGTTGGGGGCTTCTGGACATCTGAATTTCCCTGGGGGGGATCAATAAAGTATTTATTATTATTATTATTATTATTTTGTCACCCCCCCCGATGGAAGCTCTCAGCCCACTATAGTGTGGAAGAGAGAAAGGAATTCAACTTGCACAAGGAAGAGATGGACACTTCTAAATATTAGTCATGATCTGGAAAGAATACCAGCTTGTCTATTCCTCTGGCAAAATTTAATAATGCATTGAATTATCTTTTATTAAATTTAGTGAGATCCATAGCTACCAACAAACGACTGTCTTACCTGTAAAGAGTCACAGTTTCCCACTCGATGTAAAGAGAACCTGGCTGAAGGTGGCACGGTGGCGCAGCGGTAGAGTTGCTGCCTCACCCCACCAGAGACCCGGGTTCGATCCTGACTATGGGTGCTGTCTGTACGGAGTTTGTACGTTCTCCCTGTGACCACGTGGGTTTTCTCCGGGTGCTCCGGTTTCCTCCCACATTCCAAAGTAATGAACATTTGTAGGTTAATTGGCTTCTGTAAATTGTAAATGTGCTCCAGTGTGTAGGATAGTGTTAGTGTAGGGGGTGATCGCTGGGTGGGATGAACTCGGTGGGCTGAAGGGCCTGGTACCACACTGTATCTCTAAAGTCTAAAGTAAATGTTAAAGTCTGAAGAAGGCTCCCAACCCAAAACGTCACCTATCCATGTTCCCCAGAGATGCCTTTTGGCCCACTATGTTACTCCAGCACTTTGTGCCTTTTTTGTGGACCAGCATCTGTAGTTCCATGTTTCTACAAATAAATTAAACCTAGTCATCGAACCAAACTCGTCCACCCGACCAAAATGCCCCATCGAAACCAGCCCCACCTGCCTGTGTTTGTCCCACCTCCCTCGAAGCCTTTCCTACCATGTACCTGTCCAAATGTCTCTTACATGCTGTTTTTACAACTAGGTACCGCCTCTGGCAGTTCACTCCATACACTCGCCACCCTCTGTGTGAAAACCTTGCCCCTCGTGTTCCTACCAACTCTATCCCTCGCACCTTAAACCTGTGACCTCAGGTTCTGGATTCCCCTACCTTGCATTTACCTCATATATCCTCCTCATGATCTTATACACCTCTATAAGATCACCTCTCAGCCTCCTGCACTCCAAGGAATATAGTCCTAGCCTGCCCAACCTCTCCCTGTGTCCTGGCAACATGCTCGTAAATCTTCTCTGCACTCTTTCCAGCTTAATGGCACCTTCCCTGGACAAGAGTGACCATGAAGAGTTGTGCACACATGGTGATAGAATGGCTGGTGTAAACATAGAAACATAGAAACATAGAAATTAGGTGCAGGAGTAGGCCATTCGGCCCTTCGAGCCTGCACCGCCATTCAATATGATCATGGCTGATCACCCAACTCAGTATCCCATACCTGCCTTCTCTCCATACCCTCTGATCCCCTTAGCCACAAGGGCCACATCTAACTCCCTCTTAAATATAGCCAATGAACTGGCCTCGACTACCCTCTGTGGCAGAGAGTTCCAGAGATTCACCACTCTCTGTGTGAAAAAAGTTCTTCTCATCTCGGTTTTAAAGGATTTCCCCCTTATCCTTAAGCTGTGACCCCTTGTCCTGGACTTCCCCAACATCGGGAGCAATCTTCCTGCATCTAGCCTGTCCAACCCCTTAAGAATTTTGTAAGTTTCTATAAGATCCCCTCTCAATCTCCTAAATTCTAGAGAGTATAAACCAAGTCTATCCAGTCTTTCTTCATAAGACAGTCCTGACATCCCAGGAATCAGTCTGGTGAACCTTTTCTGCACTCCCTCTATGGCAATAATGTCCTTCCTCAGATTTGGAGACCAAAACTGTACGCAATACTCCAGGTGTGGTCTCACCAAGACCCTGTACAACTGCAGTAGAACCTCCCTGCTCCTATACTCAAATCCTTTTGCTATGAAAGCTAACATACCATTCGCTTTCTTCACTGCCTGCTGCACCTGCATGCCCACTTTCAATGACTGGTGTACCATGACACCCAGGTCTCGCTGCATCTCCCCTTTTCCTAGTCGGCCACCATTTAGATAATAAGAAGGAACTGCAGATGCTGCTTTACACTGAAGATCGACACAAAAGTCTGGAGTAACTTAGCAGGACAGGCAGCATCTCTGGAGAGAAGGAACGGCCGTGACCCAAAACGCCAACCATTCCTTCTGTCCAGAAATGCTGCTGAGTTACTCCAGCATTGTCCCGTGGAGTTACTCCAGCAATTTGTGTCAATCTTTGATAGAAGAACTTGTGTGTTTGTCTGCTACATTCTGGCCCCATGTTCACCAGTAGTGTGTGGACAGAGATAGGTCGATTCTTAATTAGTTTGGGTGTCAGGGGTTATGGGGAGAAGGCAGGAGAATGAGGTTAGGAGGGAGAGATAGATCAGCCATGATTGAATGGCAGAGTAGACTTCATGGTCTGAATGGCCTAATTCTGCTCCTATCCCTTATGACATGACCTCTGAACGTAAGCCCACCATAGTGCTATCATGCTTCTCAGACTAGCACTTAGAAAAGAGGCATGATGGTGTTTTTGAATGAAAAAGGAATTGCTAGAAATAGAATCTCATCACAGCTGAGTAGCATATGTGTTAGATACTTGGGAAATCATTATATTTAATGTCTGAAATTTGGCTCTTGGACACAAGCTCCCCGACGGACTGCAATAGACATCATTCTCTCTCTCTCTCGCCTCAGCATCTAGAGGCCAAACGCTCTGTACTAGACTGTGTGAGATGTGTATCGAGGTGAGTTTAACTGCACACATATGGTCATTCTTTTTTATGGCATTGTGGAGCAAAACTGTGAAGGCAGCAACTGAATACTTTTATAATGGGAGACGAGATCAGCAGATATAATTCTGAAATTATTCATTTCCACGTTTCTAATCTGCCCTGAGTTGTAATTTTCATGTTGATGAGGTAGAAATGGAATCCGAGGGAAACAATTACTGTACAATAATCAAGATTATGATCTATAACAGAATTGTTTTTAGTGCAGGGAAACTGATACATTTATACTGCACCACTAACGGAAGCAAAAGGTTTTGGAGCAGACACCTCCATAAATCTCCTCATCTCACGGTGAGTTAGTTAAGAGGTTTTACTCGATGAATACTATATTTTGTTATGGGTACTAAAATATAACATTAGCAACATTGAAAAAACTGCAAGACTGATTTCCTCCAGTACCAGATGGCACCATCTTTCATGATCCATTTGAACACAGCAATGATTTTCATTCTTCAAAAATGCTGCAATTCTCAGCTGCCTTGAGATTGCAGATTCATTATTTGTCTGAATTTTGTTCTGTCTACAATAACACAATGCTACTGTCTGACCAAGCAGGTTTTACCACCCCAGCTCAGATCAAAGCTGACCTCCAAACCCCAAATCTCTGGCCTGCTCCCTGTAGATGGACACTGCCTGACCAAGGACATCCCAGCCCACACACCTGTATCAGGAAGGTTCTGGACGGATGCAGTCTGGACGTCTGCTTTACTAAATGGCTCGGAACTATTGAGGAGAGGGAACCGAATGTTATTATTTAACACTGGAGAATTGAAGACCGGAGTCGTGAGGTTATGCTTCAATTATGTGGGACTTTGGTGAGACCACAGTAGAAGAATTGTGCACAGATTGGATCTTTTTATTTACTGAGGAAGAAGCCGTTTAGAAAGGGTTTACTTGACTAGGAGTGGTAAAGGGGTGAGAATCTTACCAGGATAGGTTCAGCAAGTTGGGCCTGTATCTAGGGAGGAAAGATAGGAGGCTACATTTAAACAAAGCAGCTGATTGGAACTCACTTGAGATGTGGAGAGGATGTATCCCCTTGTTGGAAAGTCCAATGGGGTTCATTGTTTAAAAATAAGGGCACATCATGTAAGATATTGCTACCTCATGAAGACATTAGATGAGGTAAAATAAATTCCTCAGAGAGTTACAAGTTTATTAACTCTCACCTCAGAGGGTGGTGAATCCAGAGGTAGGATGATTCCTGAGGAGCAGGTTCAAGACCCACTCCTGCTACCAACGTGTGATATTATCACAATGTGTAAAGCCCTTTCTCATGCTCCACAGATGCTGCCTGACCCGCTGAGTTACTCCAGCACTCTGTGAAATGTCACCTATCCATGTTCTCCACAGATGCTGCCTGACCCGCTGAGTTACTCCAGCAGTCTGTGAAACGTCACCTATCCATGTTCTCCACAGATGCTGCCTGACCCACTGAGTTATGGTGCAGCAGCATCTATGGAGCTAAGGAAATAGGCAACGTTTTCGGGCCGAAACCCTTCTGGAAATAGGCAACGTTTCGGGCCGAAACCCAGAAGGGTTTCGGCCCGAAACGTTGCCTATTTCCTTAGCTCCATAGATGCTGCTGCACCCGCTGAGTTACTCCAGCACTCTGTGAAACGTCACCTATCCATGTTCTCCACAGATGCTGCCTGACCCGCTGAGTTACTCCAGCAACTTGTGAAACGTCTCCTCCATGGCCACAGCGAGCAACACCGTAATTTGGAGGAACAGCACCTCATATTCTGCTTGGGGAGTCTGCATCCTGGGGGCATGAACATTGAATTCTCCCAATTTTGAAGTCCTTGCTGTCTCCTCCCCTTCCTCAGTCTTCGCGCTGTCTCCTCCCATCCCCCAACCTTCGGGCTCCTCCTCCTTTTTCCTTTCTTGTCCCCGCCCCCCCCACCCCCGATCAGTCTGAAGAAGGGTTTTGGCCCGGAACGTTGCCTATTTCCTTCGCTCCATAGATGCTGCTGCACCCGCTGAGTTTCTCCAGCTTTTTTGTGTACCGTCTATTATTGTCTATTGTATATTGGTTCAGTTACCTCGTATACTCAAGCCAGAGATTGGTAGATTTTTGGACCTTAAGGTCTGGTGTGTATACCATGTATTTGTGCCCAACTATGTTTTATGATTCATGTTTTATGATAGTTTAACCAACTATGCCATGTTTTACTTTCAGCCCATGTCCTAATTACAGTCACTCCAAGTTGACAATGTTCAGACATTTGCTTTGACTAAAGATCATGTTTACTGGTAAAGATTTGGTAAAGATCCATTGTAGCAGTTGACATGAATCGCTACAACGCGCATTCGACTTGTAGTCTCGTGCCTTCAGTGGGGGTTATATTAGGCAGTGCTTTGTGTAAAGCCTATTCTAACAGAAATGTTGCTGTAACATACACGTTTGAGCTAATGCGGACCATATAGATCTATTTTGTCACGGTAGCTGTTATGTAAGATAGAATGAGTCTCTGACCTGCAGCCTGACATGCTCGATTGATTTCAGGGGCTTGTTGGCCTGACGTAAGGTTGGGCTGGCTGCTGGTGTTAGCTGTGCATATCAATCCCACAAGCAATCAAGCAAGCGATTTGTGTAGCCCAAAGGCCTTTCCGCAGTCCCAAACTGAATCTAGCTTGACAGGGTTGGCAGGCCAATCAGAAAAATTATTTCACCCTCTGTGTAATGTGTTGTTGCTGTCAACAAAGTATGTGAGAATATAATCAATTATCTGATCACTTGTAATATTGATTGATACATTGGCAAGCCATTGCTGCCCTTCCTGACAATGCCGACATCTTACTGTCCACATTTGCCTGTTTTGGAGCAGGTTATTGGAGCTCATGTGTTGTGGAGAGGACTATGAGCACAACAATAATGTCACCTCTCAAATTAGCAGCATGAGTGTGATGTATCTGACACAGTCTCCTCAGATTGACTTCTCCAGCACACTGACAAATACTGGAATTGAAAAGGGTACAAATAAGCTGTATCAAAGATAGATTTTTTTAAATACTAATTGAATTATCTTGCCCGGGTTATTCCTATTAAAAATGGAATTGGTTTCCCCAGAAGGAACTCCTGTGAGAAACTAGTGGATTCATTATTTTTAATACTGAGACTTTTTAAACAAGTGATCTGTCATTCGGCTTGACAAATGAATTACGAACACCACTCTCTTGTGCTTTGACTCCACGATTCCAGTGGAATTATTTGCTCGCTCACAAGAGATCAGCTATTCTTAACGGCATCATCAGAAAATACTGGAAATGTAGAAGTGAACTTGGCTTAAATGAAATTCCCTTCACCCACCGTACCCTGGAACATAGAACAGTACAGCACAGGGACAGGCCCTTCGGCCCACAATGTCCATGCTGAGCATGATGTCAAGTCCAACTCGTATCAGCCTGCATGTGATCCGTATCCCTCTGTTCTCCGCATGTCCATGTCCCCCAGCCCCGCTGGCTAGCAGTGTGTTCCAGGCCTCCACTACCACACACACCCCTCCCCCGCTGGCTAGCAGTGTGTTCCAGGCCTCCCTCTATGCCCTACACATCTCCTTTACACTACGCCCTTTGGTATTTGCTAAAGGGCTCTACCAGGGGTGCCACAATGCCACCATATGTCATGGTTGTCACTGGACGGGGACTGGGATGGCTACCACACACTTTGGGCACTATGTTTAAGAGGTGAGGCCATTTCCTCCCTGAAGTCAATGTAGCTACAGACTTTGAGAATAAGGACTAAGCCATTTAGAACGGAGACGAGGAAACACTTTTTCTCACAGAGAGTGGTGAGTCTGTGGAATTCTCTGCCTCAGAGAGCGGTGGAGGCAGGTTCTCTGGATGCTTTCAAGAGAGAGCTAGATAGGGCTCTTAAAGATGGTGGAGTCAGGGGATATGGGGAGAAGGCAGGAACGGGGTACTGATTGAGGATGATCAGCCATGATCACATTGAATGGCGGTGCTGGCTCGAAGGGCCAAATGGCCTACTCCTGCACCTATTGGCTATTGTCTATTGATGGCGAGGGAAGTTGAGTCTTTGAAATAAAAACATGAATGGAAGAACTTTTACCTTGTCATGAACAGTGTAGGAAAGGAATCAAATTGTGCAAAAATTTAATAAAGATATTTGAAATAAGTTGCTTGGAAAATCTGTAATTAGTGATTAAAGTTGCCGACTCGCGTTGAGGCTAGAAGCTGATGGGCAACATTGTAATGGACAAAGTTGAAATCACTTTCAGGAGCAGCGCAAATGCAGGAATATTACAGCCATGAAATAAGTCCTCGTGGACTTGAGAAGGCACAGGATGGGCTACATCAATGGGCCATGGCACCCTGGTTTAGCACATTGATAGAGTGGGCGCTCCACCTCGTCTTATAGTGTGCCACTCCATATAACTCGTGTTAGTGTACTCAGCCCACACACAGTTGCTGTTGTGCCCAGGCAGCGTTGGATCATCACTGATCATCCCTGATGGAATCAAGGAATTTGGGGAGAAAGCAGGAGCGGGGTACTGATTCTGGATGATCAGCCACGATCACAGTGAATCAGGCAACAGAGAATGGCTGGCTCAAAGGGCCGAATGGCCTCCTCCTGCACCCCACCCACCCTCCCTCAGAGGGCCTTAGATAAGGCAGAGATAAATTCTTGATTAGTACAGGTGTCAGAAGTTATGGGGAGAAGGCAGGAGAATGGGATTAGGAGGGAGAGATAGATCAGCCATGATTGAATGGCAGAGTAGACTTGATGGGCCGAATGGCCTAATTTGACTCCTATTCCCTAATTTACCTGTAGAGCCAGCCTCCTCCTCCAGTCTCTGCATCAAACAGCTTTACCTTGACCGTGATGTCTGCTCTCTCTCTCTCTCTCTCTCTCTCTCTCTCTCTCTCTTCTCCCCCCCCCCCCCCCCAACGGCACAGAGCAGACCACAGCCACTCTCATTAGGAAGCCAGCAGTTTCTGTGGACAGAACGGCTCATTCTTGCAGCGTTTGAGAAGGTTTGCAACCTGATGCCCAGACATAAACTGGTGCAGTCCATCAATTGATTGATAGCAGCATCAGTCTGAAGAAGGATCTCGACCCAAAACATCACCTATCCATGTTCTCCAGAGATGCTGCCTGACCCAGAGTTACTCCAGCACTCTGTGAAACGTCACCTATCCATGTTCTCCACAGATGCTGCCTGACCCGTTGAGTTACTCCAGCACTCTGTGAAACGTCACCTATCCATGTTCTCCACAGATGCTGCCTGACCCGCTGAGTTACTCCAGCATTCGGTGAAACGTCACCTATCCATGTTCTTCACAGATGCTGCCTGACCCGCTGAGTTACTCCAGCACTTTATCAATTTTTGGAAACCAGCATCTGCAGTTCCTTGTAGCTATATCTATTAACCAGCTGTTGGTCACAGAGACTAGAAACAAAAACCAGACATCTTGCAAACAAGTTTTGTTGATGAAGTGTCGCATGATGGGCTTATCGTTAAGGTTGGTGCTGTTGGAATAAGTGGGGCTGCTGAAGCATAGATGGGAAATTGGTGATCAGGCAACAGAGAATGGTAGACAAAATTGCTGGAGAAACTCAGCGGGTGGAGCGAAGGAATAGGCGACGTTTCTGGTCAAGACTCTTCTTCAGACTGATGTGGGGGTGGGGGGGGGGGGGGGTGCGTGAAGAAGAAAGGAAGATGCGGAGACGGTGGGCTGAGGAAGAGCTGAGAAGGGGAGGAGAAAGCAGGAATTACCTGAAATTAGAGAAGTCAATGTTCTTTGGCAAGAGAGAATGATCACAGTGACCTGTGGGGGAGTGTGACAGTGTTTCACAGGGATGGGGCTAGCATCATTCTTTAATGTATATTACTGGCATGGACCTCAGCCCAGTTTTTTATTCTTTCTCCGGTACAGTTTAGTTTATTGTCACGTGTATCGAGGTACAGTGAAAAGCTTTTGTTGCGCGCTATCCAGTCAGCGGAAAGACAATATGTGATTATAATCGATCCATTTACAGTGTACAGATACATGATAAGGGAATAACCTTTTAGTGCAAGGTAAAGCCAGCAAAGTCTGGTCAAGGATAGTCTGAGGGACATTTGAAGTTGTGTACATGGCAATATATTCAAAGTCGCAGATGAAGCAGAAGTTGGAAACTTTGCCGATAGTGATTGTCTTCTAGAGGATAGAGTTAGTCTGGTGGAATGGGTGGGCAGGGAGGTGGCAGATAAAGTTTAATGCTGAAAAAGTGTGTACTTATGAATGAGAACAAGGAGATTGACGATAAACTTGGTGGGGCAATCCTAAAACCGCCTGTCCCACGGTACGAGTTCATTCCAAGAGCTCTCCCGAGTTTGCCCTGATTCGAATTCGGAGATTTACGGTAATGGCCACTCGTCGGTACTCGGGGCTCTCGTGGACATTTTTCTGCAATAGTGAACTATCTATTGGTGGAGACAATATGGACATGTTCACACTTTGTCCGGTTGCCACGTCCTGTTCTAATCCCTCTGGGCTCGTTATTCCCAAACTCCTGCTCCCTCTGAGAACGTATGGTGAAACCTACACATTTAAAAACACATTTGTTTTTCCAGAATAAGTACATAGTCCCTGTAATGTGGTGTACAATGTGTACAAAATGTGACCATATAAACAATAAATTGCCAAATGCGTGTCAATATTTCACGCTGTAGCAGTGTGGTGATCACTGCTCTAAGTGTTCCTTTGTGAAGGTGTTGACTTTTACTGATATCTGATTATTTTTAACCCTTTGCTGCTGAATGATGCTTGTCCCCCTTGCCATAACGTGCCCCCTCCCTTCTGTTTTGTGGGCACCGGCTCTGAGCAGAGGTGGAGTTTCACACACATCCATCAATAGATATGATAAAGGCTTCAGTGTTCTACCTGTGAGCAGTGGCGAGAGTTATTCCGTGATTCTGCAGGAGTTGCGGGCGGCTGCTGTAAAGGGAGCATGCTGCACTTGTCTGCGGCCACTGTATGCAAAGCTGGGCATTAGTCACCGTCGGGCCGGCTGACAGGCCTGGAGTGACGGAGATTAATGTGAAGCCAGGGCACTTTATTATTGTCACTCTGTTCTTTCACACTCTGCCTCTGACTTTCAATTTTGCTCCAGAATGAATTGTCTGCTCCCCACAGTATGACTGATGTAGAAGGATCCATGGAGCAGCGGCACCCGTCTCTGGCCTTGGTCCGCTGACTGGAGTATATATTGTCTGGTCATCTCTTGCCTTGTTAAAGCGTGGCCTGTAATTTGCACCATTTCCCCCCCCATAAATACACATTGCACGCATTGGTTATTCCAGGATAGAAAGGGGTTATAATCTTGTTAGTGATAACACAAGCCCTTGTGTTCTGACTGGAGTTTGGTTACTAATCACCACCTCTCCGTCACATGAAGAATTGCTGACACAATGGAATAAGCATCAAGTCCCTAAAGGAGGAAAAACTGTCGCCTTAAAACTGCAGGATTATTCAAAACAATGTCACCTGCTATCATTGGATTATTACAGTCAAACTTCCTGTTCCATTCTTCTTCCTGCGACATATGATTTGTGTAACATTGTTGGAAATATGTAAGTGAATCTGACACCAGTCCTTGCACTTGTTTTCCTCTGTTAAAATCAAGTGAGGATGTGTAATATCTGCGTGCCTGACAACTCGCTGCGAGGATAAGTCTGTTTGAGACACTAGAGGAACCAGCGCAGAAACATCCAGACTTGACATTTATTCACATTTCACCAACGTAAAGTGTAAACAATTAAACTAATCAGTCTTGGAAGTAACGTAGGCAAACAGCTGCTCGATAAGGGCAGCCGGGTTGACAGAAGAAGGAGTCCACACAGTACTGTCCTTCATTGGAGAAAGGATCAGCCTCGGGGGCCTGTGACAAGCAGTTGTGTTGTGTATTATAAATAACAACAGGCCACCTGGACTACCTCTGCTACCTGCGATTGGAGGCTTAATGATCCTTCAGGCTATATCCGCAGCTTTGCCCCGATCCCGAATAATGGGACTGATGGGAATGGCAGGGTAGTGATGGATGGTAGTGACTGATGGGGCAGACCAGCCTGTGCAGTCAAAGTAGGGCAGCGTTGCACGAAGGTCAGCTGAAGTGTTTGCGTGACTTTCAAACTTTCACCCTGTAATATCCGCAATCTTTAAACATTTGCAATAACAAGAGTGCAATTAAATTATAGGTACCTATAGCGGGGGAGAGAAGCGGAGAGAACTGTGTCTGTAAGGGGTGAATAATGGGCCTTATTCAGACAGATGAGTCTCCTTCAGGTAACGCTGTGAGGCAAGGAGCTGCATTCA
This sequence comes from Amblyraja radiata, assembly GCF_010909765.2. Lineage (NCBI taxonomy): Eukaryota > Metazoa > Chordata > Chondrichthyes > Rajiformes > Rajidae > Amblyraja > Amblyraja radiata. The sequence continues at coordinate 48,912,621 of NC_045972.1, read as the reverse complement.
CCTGAGACACCTGTACACCTTCACGCCCTCCCGCCCGCCCGCAAGATCATCTCACTGCGTTTTTCCACACACGGTTTAATCTGCAACATATGATTGCACATCTTGCAAACCACCTTGAAGTGGGATCATGAGCGTTAAAAAAAAGACAAAGGTCTGCAGGCAAATCCATCTCCGCTGCTACAATCAATCTTTCACCCAAAGAAATACACAATAACTAGGCAGAAAAAGGGCAAGATTGATGGCCATACTGTATCAATGCTGACCAGCACACACCTAAACCAGGGGAGCTGGTTTCCAGCAGCTACAATAACAAACTCGGGGTCTTTAGCTTTTACTCCCAATTGAGCCTTTATTTAATGTGAAAAAATTGCACTATTTACATTGGAAAGAGGAAGAAATATTATGCCGGAGGATTTGTCTCAAAGTGATAGCACCGTCATGAAGGGCGATCTTGGTCAGGAGACGGCAAAGAATTAAAATTCATCGGCGTGTTCCAAACTACCCATACCAAAGACAGGGCTGCCAACGTTGGGTGAGAGTTGGGAGTGAGAAATTGTGAGAGACCAAGCCTGAGGGAGTCCGAGGTGTCCCCTCTCCCTTTGGTACGGAGCTTTTGCATTTTTCAGCTTGAAATTGTGCAATCTGGTACATACTGTAGTGAGTCTTTTAACTTACACTTGAATGCAATATTTATGCTTTAAATTGGATTAGCTACGAGTAAGGTTAGGCTAAATTACATTCCTAATTACATTCCACAGTAGAGCCAGGCTCTGATCAACAGGTGCAGAACATGAATGACCTCAGTGTATTCATGTATGGAAATCAGATTATAATCAAACACTTGGTCCATGTTGACCAACCTGGGTCTCACTGCACACCTGGTACTACTCCTGACCCCGACTCCAGTTGCATACCTTCTCTCATTCCTGACCCCGAGTCCAGCCTTACACCTGGCCCCCTATTCCACACTGATCATAGCTGTTTACCTGCTTAGGTTCCCAGTGCTGAACACTCCCATTGTCCCAGTTTTGACTGCACACCCAGTACTATTCCAGGCCTTGACTCTGGATGCATACTTGGCCTTGCTCCTAGCCCCTCTGCACTGACAATATATCTGGCCCACACATAAAGCTCCATATCTGACCCCCTGCTCTTAACCTATTACGTTCAGGTCCACAGGTGCTTATCCAATGCAGTAATCTTTTATGGGGCACTTCACGGACCAAATTATGTATAACAAAATTTGCTACATCCATTGGCTTCCTTGTTATCTAACATGCTAGTTACTTTGTCAAAGAAGTCATCAATTGGTTGAACACAATTTCTCATCCATAAAATTATACTCACTCAGCTGTATAAGTATTCTGTTACCATTTCCTTCATTTTCCTAACAAACTGTCCTGAAGTCATTTTCACCCCCAATATTTTCAGTATTTTGCTGATTTCCTCTCAGCTGGGACTTTTCCAAAATGCAAAGTCCAATAACTATATATTTAAGCGATATTATTTTATTAAATGTGATCTTGAGAGTACATAATATTTTCTGTGGTATTCATAACACAACAATGATTAAAAGATCTTTGTTTTGATTGCACCTACCAACATGCATACATTATTATATTACAGTTAATATGTACCGAGGGCAATTATTTGTTCCAATGCTCCCCATTCCCAATTACATTTACATTGAAGTGATTGAAATCCAAGTGAAGTTTAAATGGCATCAGAAAAATAAAACTTCCGGAATGGATAATATTCATTACGTGGTTGGTTGGAGTCAGTATCAGCACAATTACTATATTAAACTTTGAATCTTCAGATATCCTGGTTCAAGCTAAAACTAAAGACAAATAATAACCTCCTCACACATTCCCCTGCAAGTATCTCTGTCACTCCTTTAAAAAGATGCCCCTTCTTTGAATAAGCTCTTAAACATCGCATTTGAATCAGTTTCCATCTGATTACACTCCTTGAGGATGTTCAGGTACATTTTCAATTAATAAAAAAATGAGATTGGGGACATTTCTATTCAACCTGTCAAAGGAATTTGGGGGGTGGGTTTAGAAATAGTCAGTGAAATAAACAAACATAATAGTTGAGTGGCAAATGATTATAGTGCTACCTTCCCAATATTTAACTGAAGGAAATAATGGGTTATCGGCAGTGCTCTTTGTCTGAACCAGGGGCCACAGAGTGTTTTTGAAAGTGGGGGGGCTGAGCGATCACTGGCCTTGGGGGTACCCGGCAAGGGAGTGGAGCAACTAAGTGGGGGGAGAATGTGGGAGGGGGATGACCCCCCCTCCCAGTGTAGGGACATTTTGAAATTTGACGTATTAAAATCATGTTTTAGTGCATTGTAGAAGTATGATTTCAATGTTTTTTGTTTGAAGTATTTTTAAGAGGTAACTTTTCAAGGGGTAGCTTTTTCCACACAAAGGGTGGTGGGTGTATGGAACAAGCTGCCAGAGGAGGTAGTTGAGGCAGGGACTATCCCAACATTTAAGAAACTGTTAGACTGATACATGGATAGGACGGGTTTGGAGGTATGGACCAAAAGCAGGTAGTGTAGCTGGGACATGTTGGCGGGTGTGGGCAATTTGTGCCAAAGGGCCTGTTTTCACACTGTATGACTACATTATACCTCCACCATGCATGAATGCTTCAAAATCAAGTGGTTGAGTTTTATTGCTATATACTAAAGCATAGAAACATGGAAAATAGGTGCAGGAATAGGCTATTCGGCCCTTTGAGCCAGCATTGCCAATCAATATGATTATGGCTCTAAAATCAGTACCTCTTTTTCCCCATATCCCTTGATTTCGCTAGCCCCAAGAGCTAAATGTAACTCTCTCTTGAAAACATCCAGTGAATTGGTCTGCACTGCCTTCTGTGGCAGAGAATTCCACAGATTCACATCTCTCTGGGTGAGGAAAGTTTGTCCTCATCTCAGTCCTAACTGACATACCCCTTATTCTTAAACTGTGACCCATGGTTCTGAACTCCCCCAACATCGGGAACATATTTCCTGCAGTTACAGTAAGTGAAAATCAAGCAGGCAAGCAGGATGCTTTCACCAACCACCCCCATTTGAAGGCCACTTTCTTCCACCGTTTCTATCCAGGGCTTGGTACTTACTTCCAGCAGCCACTGGTTGTCCTCCAGGATGCACCGAGCCGCAGCCTGATCCATGCCGGTCACCTGGGCAAATTCGGCACAGAGACTCTCACGGCAGCGGCGCCATGCTTCTGACACCTCCGACGGCCCGGGACTCTTGCACTGAGGCTGCTCCATGGCCGGAGCTGCAGCAATCTACTCTCCAGCCGGCAAACACTTGCCAGCCCCGGCTCCCCGTCCGTGATTGTCCCTGCCACTGCTTCTGCTTCCATCCCTCCCTCAGCCCTGGTTCTCCGACACCCGCGGCCCATGCAGTTGCTATGAGTTTTGACATTTTCGTTGATCACAGAATTTCTCATGACAGAGCGTGAGAAATGTGTGATCAGCGTGAGAATTTGGTGAAATGCGTGATTCTCACGCTCAATGCGTGAGAGTTAGCAGGCCTGCAAAGAGATCATGGCTTTGTCACAAAAGCTAGGCCCATGTAGTGCTTAACTTTGTCATTATATCCCAAGGTTATAATACTATTGTACACACTATTATAGTACTAATAGTAAAGACCACTGCTTTACATCGGAACCAATCTGTTTGCCCATTTAGATATAATGGAAATTGCTAAACGCAGGAACAACCTGTCAGCTCATCCCTTGCTGTTACTACCAATATCACACTTCACCAAAAAAAAAGTCTCAAGTTTTGTGCAAAGTTCTTGACAGTTTCTTGTACTTTTTCTCCAAAATTGATTCGCACAGCTGCACTCTCCTCATGGCCAAACCCATCAGTTATTTCACAGAATAATAACCGCAATCCATCATTTTTAAAATGTAATCAAACAGAAGTAATCCTGTAAATTGATAAAGAACTGGCGAGTAAAAGGATGCTACATGTCAATCCCATCTTGAAATGTAATCCAGGAGAAAGCTGCTTGCCCCATTCACAAGGCTTATTACTGAGCTTCACGCAGAGATTCTACACCTCCACAATGCGGCGTAGACCAGCAGGTTTCACAGTTACATTCACCCTCTTCAGCTTTTTCATTTTAGTGTGTGTAAGAACGGCAGCTTCCCGGAGAAAACCCACGCAGGTCACGGGGAGAACATACAAACTCTGTACAGACAGCACCCATAGTCAGGATCGAACCCGCGCCTCTGGCGCTACTGTACAGCCCAATCAGGGACGACAGATGGCACAATGGGCTAAGTGTTCGGCTGGCAACCGGAAGGTAGCCGGTTCGAATCCCGCTTGGAGTGCATACCGTCGTTGTGTCCTTGGGCAAGACACTTCACCCACCTTTGCCTGTGTGTGAATGATTGGTGGTGGTCGGAGGGGCCGTAGGCGCAGATTGGCAGCCACGCTTCCGTCAGTCTGCCCCAGGGCAGCTGTGGCTACAGAAGTAGCTTACCACCACCGAGTGTGACTGAGGAGTGAATGAATAATGCGATGTAAAGCGCCTTGAGTATTAGAAAGGCGCTATATAAATCCCATCCATTATTATTATTAATCAATTAGTGATAGTTTTAACTGGTGAATCCAGCCTGTAAAAGATTGCAAAGATTTAACTAAGGTTCTACCTGTTCCCTGTTGAAGATTCTGCAGCATGTCCGAGGTGCTTGGGACCTCTCATTTCCCCAGTAATATTCAGTCTGAAGAAGGGTCTCGACCAGAAACGTCACCCATTCCTTCTCTCCAGAGATGCTGCCTGTCCCGCTGAGTTACTCCAGCACTTTGTGTCTATCTGGTATAAACCAGCATCTGCAGTTCCTGCCTACACATATACATTACTCAGCCTGATTGAGATCACCTGGTCATGAGGATCATGAGGATTTAGATCACCTGGTCACCTAGGATACTGAGTTGGATGATCAGCCATGATCATATTGAATGGCGGTGCAGGCTTGAAGGGCTGAATGACCTACTCCTGCACCTATTTTCTATGTTTCTACGTTTCTATGTCATGATCAGATTGCAGGGACAGGCACAGGAATGCAGGTCTGCTTGCGTTTGTTGAGAGTCTGCAAACTAACTCTATCATCCACATGTGTGTGTTATTGTGGTGGGTGGGTATGACAAACACAGTGCCTGGTCACTGCATGGGCCCCAGTCTAATGATGACTGCTGGGACCTAGAGTGAAGGAGCATCTGATGATGATTTTTCCTACATTACAAAATATGAAGCACTTTGGGAAATCAGGGGGTCACGAAAGATGCTATATAAATGCACCAACTTTCCTCTTTCTAAATGGATAAGTATTTTGGTAATAATACAAGGAATCTCATATAATCTGATCACAGGCAAACCCTTCTGGTCTTCCGTTAAATCTCTGTAAGACTTTGACTCCCAGACTGAGTGGCGCAGAGCCTGGAAGGATGCCAACACCAACAACAGAGAAGTCATCACAGACCCCACAGTCAAACCACCAGGTTCTGACCTCCATCGCATGCAATGGCTGACCCTGAACTGAATCCGCACCCTCCATGCAAGAACAGCCCATCACCTGCATAAGCAGGGGAGTGGCAGACAGCCCGACTTGTGACTGCGGACATCCAGACCAGACCGTGCCACACATGGTGAATGACTGCCCACTGGTGACATCACAGCCATCCAGCCAGTAACTGATGCTGCCAGGCCTGGATGTCTACCCTTGATCTACAACTTGAGGCTGTGCACGCCATACGCAAGATCTCATGGTCCACCAGGCGAGAATGAACCCCACTTTGCTGTGCGTTTGAAGACATGGACGGGCTACAGAGCATCCTACACACTGGGGAGACAATCCCAACATTACTTCCATCAAACCCCTGAACTAATCGCCACCTTCTCCCAAGCCCACATCAACGGCACTGAGGCCCATCCCAATGGGCCGGACACATTCATATCCCCTTCACCAAACCCCTGATACAGGCCCTCCACTCTGAGCACTGAGATGGCAGGAGATGCTTCAAAGATGATCTCACAGCTTCCTTGAAGAGCATCTTCTCTGTCTCACTACAATTGCCAAAGGCTTTGATACAGAGGGAACACTGGGATGTCTTTATAACTTATGTAAGGACAATTAATTGATTGAAGAAATCTACCACTTGCCTGTAATAAAGACTGCAGATCTGATTTGAATCTGATAGGTCTCTCCACAATGAAGGGGACAGCAGTCCTCACTGGCGCTGGTGCTATCCAACACAACAGCCAGTGAAGAACTTCAGGAATATAACTACTGCAGTGGAAGATGCATCAGGCAATCTGTAAGGTGGGAGGCCAGAGGATGCAGAGTCCAGATCAGCGATGTTATGTTAAAACCAAGCAAGCCAACTGATCTCATTCCTCTTGCACTGCATAGCAATGATACTCCCGCCAGGGGTAAATCACATTGGGAACTGCCCTCTGGAACCGTGGTAGCAAACGTGGCTGTAACGGCACCTCACTCGGTGGAGGGTGAGTTTTCAATGGCATAATGCTGCAACTAGAGGCAGGTGCAAGGTTCCCTTTTGTGGTGCATTCCCAGAGTGACCGCTGCAACAATGGGAATGATCAAAGAGAACGTCCGGGAGAACAGGGAACTCCAGACAAGACAGGCAGCCTCGACCAAGCTTTAGAGTCATAGTCATAGACTGACACAGTGTGGAAACAGGCCCTTCAGCCCAACTTGCCCACACCGGCCAGCATGTCCCAGATACTCTAGTCCCATCTGCCTGCCGGTCCATATCCTTCCAAGCTTGTCCTATCCATGTACCTGTCTAACTGTTTCTTAAACAATGGGATAGTACCAGCCTCAACTACCTCCTCTGGCAGCTCGGTTCCAGACACCCACCACCCTTTGTGTGAAAACCTCTCGTATTCCTATTGAATCTTTTTCCCTTCATCTTATTCCCATATCCTCTGGTTCTTGTTCACCTACTCTGGGAAGTGTCATGTCATATCAGGGACACATGACAATAAACTCACTTGAACTTGACTGTGCATCTACCCGATCTTTATTTTAAAGTCTGAGGGTGTGTGTTCAATCTTTGCATAATTAATCACAATTTTCTGAGACCTTTAAATGTTGGCCCAATCTCTATGCAATTGCAACACAAACCACTGGAAGTTTAATGTTCACTGTTGTCTTGTTTCAAATAGCAGATCTCATTAAAATGCTACATTCCCACAGTTTGCACTCATTTTAAGAAGCCTCAACATGTTTGGGTGAGAGGATCGATGTAACCCAGCCGTTACCGACTTCTATCTGTCATAGGTGGTGGGAGGACGGTACAACATATCTACTGTTTTAAAAAAGACACAGAGTGCTGGAGTAACTCAACGGGTCAGGCAGCATCTGTGGAGAACATGGATAGGTGACGTTTCACAGAGTGCTGGAGTAACTCAGCGGGTCAGGCAGCATCTGTGGAGAACATGGATAGGTGACGTTTCACAGAGTGCTGGAGTAACTCAGCGGGTCAGGCAGCATCTGTGGAGAACATGGATAGGTGACGTTTCACAGAGTGCTGGAGTAACTCAGCGGGTCAGGCAGCATCTGTGGAGAACATGGATAGGTGACGTTTCACAGAGTGCTGGAGTAACTCAGCGGGTCAGGCAGCATCTGTGGAGAACATGGATAGGTGACGTTTCACAGAGTGCTGGAGTAACTCAGCGGGTCAGGCAGCATCTGTGGAGAACATGGATAGGTGACGTTTCGGGTCGGGACTGCTAGCTACTTGATTTTATTGCTGAGATTCACATAACCAGTGCATGTTCGATGAACCTGTGCTGCCAGTTTTAGCCGTGATCCAACAAAGCATTTACTCCTTGCAAAGTCCACAAAGATTACGCAGATAATCAAAAATAAAAGAGATATCGAGCTCATTCTCTTATTATCCCAAAACAGATAAGGTGCATTTCACTCCAGCTAGCAGCATCAGAGACCCACACCACGCTGGCCATGCACTCATCTCACCCCTGCCATCGGGAAGAAGGTACAGGAGCTTGAAAAGTTCAGGAGCAGCTGCTCCCGACAGCCATCAGCCTATCAAACACTATAAACACAACTTCGAACTAGCAACTATCTTGGTTGCACTCGGGACTTTGTGCTTCTGTTTTGTTCTGTACTAGTATGCTTTTTTTATTTGTTGAATATATTTGTATTTTGCTTGTTTGTTACGTTATTTATTGAGTGCTGTAATTCTACTGCTATGTGTAAGAATGTCATTGTACTGTTCTGGTACACAAGACAATTAAACTTGCCCCTTGACATCACAGGAACCAAAGCTCACTTCAATGAGTGAAATGTTTACCTGTGGGAAACCCTGAGGGAATTAACAGGTAATGACAAAAACATCCCCACCAGAAGTAAACTCCACAAATGCAGATACGAAAAGGTTAACAGATGCAATAAATATAATTTCTGAAACCAAAGCTGCTTATTTCACCAACTCTAAACATGCAATGAAGCAAATGTAGTTACACAAAGCCATAGACAGCCCTTCAACCCAACCTGTCCATGCCTACTTAGACTAGCCCATTTGCATGCATTTGACCCATATCCCTCCAAACCTTTCCCATCCATGCACCTGTCCAAGTGTCTTTTATCTGTTGTTATAATACCTGCCTGAATTACCTCCTGTGGCAACTCATTCACTACGCCCAATACCCTCTGAGTGAATGGTTGCCCCTTATGTTCCTATTAACATTTTCTGCTCTTCCCCACTGATGTCCTCTGGTTCTTGACTCCCCAACCCTGGGTAAAACACTCTGTGCATTCACCCTATCTATTTGATGTGATTTTGTAAACTTCTATGAGATCACTGGCCAGCTAGCCTGCGCTCCAAGGAATAATGTCTGAGCCTGCCCCAACCTCTCCCTATCGCTTAGCCGCTCAAGCCCTGGCAACATCTTCGTAAATCCCCTCTGAATAAAGACTGCACAATTCCTCACTGAACACCGTGGTATTCACACCAATGACAATAGTATCCTCATTACACAGTTGCCTTGTACTGTACACGCAAGTCTGGAGACTTTGCAGAGCCACTCTTTGAAAGGGGGGGGTTAAAAGAAAAATGTGTATCTTTAAAACATTATTGAGATCTTGTCAGTGTGATCATTGGTGTGACCTTGCTGGAGGTCGTGGGACTACAACTGCGATCCTCCCCTCAGTAAAATCCTGCTCAATTAAACCCCACTGGATACTATGGAACTTACATTTAATTTTAAAATGAAACTTAAGTCCTGTAATTACACTTATTCATCCGATGTTGCTATTCGGTTTCTATTAATGTTTTAATGCTCATCATCTAAAACAAAAACAATTGTGGAAATGGAAAGAGGAATAATAATTCAAGGTATAAATTAATAATCTTCTACTGTTCAAAATTCCAGTGCGTTAAGTTTTGCAAAATTGGATATTCCTTCTCTGCTTTTTTAATTAGGATGTTTATTAAAAAAACATTGTCTCCGACACAACAGGAATATTTCCAGATGAGAATGATACCGCTGCACAGACACTTTAACACCGGAGTCTAGGGACAAGATGGTGAGAGGTTGATGTAGTGATTAGGGACATTGTTTTTCTAAAAAAAGCTTTTCAAATTATAAGCAGACTGCCTAAAGTGTAAACACCACTTCATGCAATATTAATGTTAATAAAATCTTAATAGTCATTTTCATCCTGCAAACCCTTTGACAATTAGAGGTTTGAATGATGGCAAATTAAAAAAAAAGACTCAGACTGTTGGGTTCAGATGAAGCATTGGATTCGCTTTTGATCAAGTCGTTCAGGGTGTGCAGTGTAAGGGGCAGATGTCCGCCTCAGTAACAAACACCTCATGAAATTGTGCTGAATTTTGTTTTCAATTAATACCCAACAAAAAATCAAAATGTGATTCAAATTGTGCTGCCCCTGGTTTGATGAAGCACAAACTACTGTGCAAGATGCTAGATTTACACTTTACCAAGACTGGGTTTGAATTTCATGATGGTTTAAGATCTCCAAATATTTGATTAATTATTTCAGTTGAATATTCAATTACAAAAATCAGTGGACAAAGGCCAGAGCATTATATTGTATTGTCACTTCTTTCTATTGCTTTCTCTATAACCTCTGTTTGAAAACAATTTATCCACACTACAATATATTTTCTGCATGTGGAGTTATGATGCATAACCAATTACTCTGATTAAAGAACCTCCGTTAACTCAAACTGCTCTCTCTGTGTTATTTATCAATTATTGTATTGCATTATCCTTTTAAATAATTATCACGGATGACATTCATTTCCATGCGTAAAAAAATAGATCTAATACTGGGCATTTATGTTATAATTGGATTGCAAGTTGTGTCCGAGCCACAGAGCCATGGTTAAGTCTGATCCGTCAGCTGCAGGCTTGAAGTGACGTGCAAAATATTTTAGACATTTGCAGTAATTTAACAATTCGCCCCAAAGTGTAGATACAGCAACTATGATGCAACCATGGAAAGATTCTTGTCTGTTTCTGACACACTCCATCAATGTATCCACCTGATAGTAAGTATGTAGAATACTTCATTTCACTTTGGAAGATATTTAGCATGAACTTGGAATAGTCAGCTTGAGTAGTATGAAGCAGAAGTAAGTATGGACCGCATGCATTTTTAATGAGCACAGTGGTCTAGTAAATAGTGCAGCAAGTTAATGTACTGTAGCTCAGATATTGCTACAGATAGAACCAGGGTGATCCCGTGTGGGATATTAACACAGGCCGGCCCTTATCTCTGAGCACAAGGGCAAAACCCCTGAATCATTTATATGTGAAATATACAAACAATCAGAAAGGCACAAACTTGGCCCGACAGACAGAGTCAAGTGGATTGAAGCAGAAAGATCATTTAGTGTAACTGGGGTATGCCCTCTCGATCTGCCAAGGCCTGCTGGATCTCACACTTGCCAACCATTTAACTCCCTCTCCATTCCCACACTGACCTCTCTGTCCTGGGCCTGCTCCTCGTTTGAGTGCAGTGGCCACACACACACACTGGAGGAACTGGACCACCTCATATTCTGCTTGGGCAGCTTACACCCCAGCGGTATGAACATTGATTCTCAGTTTCTATCCTCCCCCTTCTCTGCCCCCTGCCCCTCTCCAACCCACGTATGTACATATTTCTCCACTATCTCCCACCACCTCATTCACTCAGCTCCTTTCCCCTCCTCCATACACTCACCCCATCACTGTCCTATACCCACCCCTCTATCCTCCCTCTTTCCCCTCCTGCCTGTCCACCTATATCCCTGCCTCCAATTCACTCATCATCTTCTCTCCATATCTGACACCTTCTCACCTCCAGCCTTTGTCACTTACTCCACCCATCTGCCAATCACCCCGCTCTCACCTGTATCCACCTATCACTTGCCAGGTTTGGTCCCACCCCCACTCTCTCTTTTCCAGCTTTCTCCCCCTCCCCCCCAACTCCATCAGTCTGAGGAAGGGTCCCGACCCGAAACGTTGCCTGTCCATTCCCCCCACAGATGCTGCTTGACCCACTGAGTTCCTCCAGCACTTTGAGTTTTACATCAAGGTATATTTGTTTAACAAAGAATTATAGAACATGGCAGATACCCTGAAGCAAGGTTATTGGAGAGGGGGGAGGGGGAGGAGGGTGGGGGTGGGGGGGAACAGATAGCAGCTGAAATATTGGCCGCCCAATATATCTTATCTTCACATGGATTTTTCCATCTGCAGGTACGTCTAAAAGATTACAAATTAGAGTCAAAGAGGACCAAGGAGGAAAAGAATGTAAACCTATTGAAATAAACATTCAAAATGTACGAGACAGATCAAAATTAATGTTATAGCACTCAGAAAAAAGGCAAGCAAATGAGAAGGCTGTTTCAACTTTGTAAGAAGTGATTACTGAGGCTCCACTTCAACATCTGTACAGTAAAACTCCAGTTTACTGGCATATATGTAACTAATTGCAAATCTAACGTTTCTTTGTCAAGTCTGTCTGCTTTATGTAATAACACAAAGATAATGCTCTGTTATATTGTGGGTTAGTTAGCAGACTGCCGGAAGATCAGTGATGTTTGAAACACTTGTTTATTTACGCACAACATTGCAGGTACCTCAGGCAGAAGTGACACTGAAATGAAACAAAACCAGATCGATCTGATTTAAACTTTACAGAGAATTATTTTAATACAAAGCCTCAGATCTCAGATCCTGTTCCACAATCGAGGACTGAAGGGCAGAGCTTCAAGGTGAGAGGGGCAAAGTGTAAAGGAGATGTGCGGGGCATGTTTGATTTACACAGAGGCTGGTAAATGCATGGAACCAGCTGTCAGAGGGCAGTGTAAAAATCCTGCAGATGCTTGAAAGCTGACATTAAACATTCAGCTGTGTGAGCAGCAACTGTGGAAAGACACACAGATAACATTTCAGGTTGGAGTGCCATTTAATAGATCCATTTCCTTCCAAACATTTGCCTGATAACAATCTAATTCAGTGCTAACTTTAAAATTGCTGCAATATCTGCCGCCTTTGGGGGAAATAATTTCAGGTTTCCTCTTTCGTCTAAACTCAACACAATACATCTCCCTGAATATATGCCCTTTAACGCTTTCATAAACCACGACCAATTCCACGCTGTAGCGAGCATCTCCTTCTGTGTGTAGGAAGGAACTGCAGACTGAAGAAGGGTGTCGACCCGAAACGTCACCTATCCATGTTCTCCACAGATGCTGCCTGACCCGCTGAGTTACTCCAGCACTCTGTGAAACGTCACCTATCCATGTTCTCCACAGATGCTGCCTGACCCGCTGAGTTACTCCAGCACTCTGTGTCTATCGCCTTCCATATGTTGTTGCCCTGATGTAAATGCAATTCCCAGATGGGGACTGATCAATTTTCTTTTGACACGATAATGTTTAGACAAACAATTGAACCGATATTCAAGAGATGTATTCAAGAGGGAGTTAGATTTGGCTCTTCGGGCTAACGGAATCAAGGGATATGGGGAGAAAGCAGGAACGGGGTACTGATTGTGGATGATCAGCCCTGATCACATTGAAAGGTGGTGCAGGCTGGAAGGGCCGAATGGCCTGCACCTATTGTCTATGTTTCGATGATATGTAACAACAAAGATGATGGTGGGAATAGTCTCACAGAGTGGCCACAGGCAGCATGTGTAGTAACAAATTCTGCTCTCTCAGTCTGTGAAGGAAATACGAAACGTTGCCTATTTCCTTCGCTCCATTGATGCTGCTGCACCCGCTGAGTTTCTCCAGCACTTCGATTTTCCAGCATCTGCAGTTCCTTCTTAAACAATTACTGGTACATTGTTGCTCTGATGGACAAACCCTACACTGTCACCACATTAGCCTGCCTGCCTTACCCAGCCGACTTGCCTCGGATTCAATAAACTGCTCCTTACTGCTTTTCAGGGCTTTTTAGTCTTAAATACATACTTTTTGAATGCCATCTATGTCATCAGTCATTTGAAGGAATCATGGCTTTATGAGAAACAAACCTGTAATAATGTCAGACCACATCTCTCCACTCTGCCTGTTACCCTCATCAATCCTGCGAGCTGCCATCACTCAGAGCTCCTTGTGGTTCACTCTCGCGCGGCCATTATCCTCCACCTTGTGTACACGCAACTATCTATTACATTTAGCTCCTCACTTGTCCTTCATGTTTTATGAGTGCAGGCATCTGCCTCTGGGCTCCATTAGTAAGTAAAGTAAGTTTATTGGCCAAGTATTCACATACAAGGAATTTGCCTTGGTGCTCCGCCCACAAGTGACAACATGACATACAGTGACCGTTACGAATGACTCAGAAAACACTAAACATTAATAATAATAAAACATTCATGATAAAACACCATTGATCAAGCAAGTGAACCAACAAAATACCAGATCAAAGGGAGGCTACAGATTTCTGGCTGTTGAGTAGAGCAACTACTCGTGGATAAAATCTGTTTTTATGTCTGGCTGTGGCAGCTTTGACAGTCCGGAGTCGCCTTCCAGAGGGAAGTGATTCAACAAGTTTGTGGCCAGGGTGAGAGGGGTCAGAGATGATCTTGCCCGCTCGCTTCCTGGCCCTTGCAGTGTACAGTTCATCAATGGAGGGAAGGTTGCAGCCAATAACCTTCTCTGCTGATCGGACGATTCGCTGCAGCCTCCAGGTGTCGTGCTAGGAGGCTGAGCCCAACCAGACCATGATGGAGAAGGTGAGAACAGACTCTATGATGGCCGTGTAGAATTGGACCATCATTGCCTGTGGCAGATTGTGCTTCGTCAGCTGCCGCAGGAAGTACATCCACTGTTGGGCCTTTTTGACTGTGGAGTCGATGGTAGCCCCCCACTTAAGGTCCTTGGAGATGATGGTTCCCAGGAACTTTAAAGACTCCACAGATGTGACTGTGCTCGTCTTAAACCACACTTAGTTGATCTGTTTAGTTTAGTTTAGAGATACAGCATGGAAACAGGCCCTTCGGCCCACCAAGTCCGTGCCGACTAGCGATCCCTGCACACTGAAGGGCCTGTCCCACTGTACGAGGTCATTCAAGAGTTCTCCCGAATTCTCCCCTGATTCGAGCTCGTGTAATGTACGTTGCGGGTACGTAAGGGCTCGTGTAATGTACGTAGCGGGTACGTAGGAGCTCGTGTAATGTACGTAGCGGGTACGTAAGGGCTCGTACGAGTAAAAAGTTTTTAAAAATTTCATCACGAATATTTTTTTACTCGTGGACATTTTTCACAGTTGAAAAAACGTCACGAGTTTGCCGGATTTCCCGAGTACCTACCGTTACTCGTACGAGCCTCGACGTGACATCCACGAACTCCTACGTAACCGCTACGTACATTACACGAGCTCGAATCAGGGGAGAACTCGGGAGAACTCTTGAATTAGCTCGTACAGTGGGACAGGCCCTTAACACTATCCTACACACACACTAGGGACAATCTCAATTTTACAAAACCAATTGACCTGCAAACCTACACGTCTTTGGGACGTGGGAGGAAACCAGAACTCCCAGAGAAAACCCACGTAGTTCACGAGGAGAACGTGCAAACTCTGTACAGACAGCACCCGGAGTCAGGATTGAGCCCGAGTCTCTGGCGTGTGAGGCAGCATCTCTACCACGTGCCGCTGGCATCGGCCTCTGGGCTGCCTGGACACTGGTCTGGACACTGGTCGGTCTGGACACTGGTCTGTCTGGACACTGGTCTGTCTGGACACTGGTCTGGACACTGGTCTGGACACTGGTCTGTCTGCCAGCCACTCAGGTTTGGTGTTACTGGGAAGTTGCTAGTCTCTCATTATTCTTGCAACAAGCCTGGTCGTTGGAGAGCTAGTTCAGTTTAGTTTAGTTTACTGTCACGTGTAGCCTTTGTTGTGTGCTAACCAGTCAGCGGGAAGACTATACAAGATTAGAATCGACAGCACAAGAAGAACCATACTTTACTGGTTCATCCACTGACAAAGAGCGATGTCATGTTTCAACCCCAGACACAGAGAGAGCGGGGAAGTGCCCATCTTCACCGTTCACATGGTCATGTCTAACCAGCAGAGCAGGTCAGACACACTCATGGAGCTCCTCCATTATTTACAACCTCCATTGTTTGTTATTTTAATTTAATATCTTTGTTATTGATTGAACTTTTCCTTTCATTCTCTTCCCCCGTCATGTATAATGTTTACATCATCACATATTGTGTTGTGCTGCAGCAAGTAAGAATGTCATTGTCCCATCTGGGGACATCTGACAATAAAACACTCTTGATTCTTCTAGAGTCTTCCTTTCTCAGGCTCAGTGCAGGCGGCTGCTTTACTTGAGATGAGCCATCGTTATAGATGTACAAAGCCCATAACAAGGCTGAATTCCAGCATTGCTGAGGTATATAACTCTTCACCAACTTGCTCTTGTTGGAGATCTACCAGAAGTGCTGCATCCACAGAGCCATCTCCATCATTAAGGACCTTCCCACCCATCACACCAGCACTTCTCCATTCTGCCATCTGGGAAGAGGTACAGGAGTATCAGCTGCAGAGCCAGCAGGATGCTACACACCTTCTTCCCGCAAGCAATAACAAATGGTTAACGGACTGTGTCCCCTCCCCATACACATACACCCCCACATCTAACCTCGCCCAACACCTCGACTGCTAGTCACCTGTCAAGGTAAAGTCACTAGGTAGACAAAATTGCTGGGGAAACTCAGCGGGTGCAGCAGCATCTATGGAGCGAAGGAAATAGGCGACGTTTCGGGCCGAAACCCTTCTTCAGACCCATAGATGCTGCTGCACCCGCTGAGTTTCCCCAGCAATTTTGTGTACCTTCGATATTCCAGCATCTGCAGTTCCTTTTTGAACACAAGGTAAAGTCACTGTTCGGTTTGAATGTCTGTTTTTAGTTCAATTTTAGGTCTGTTTTAGATATGATCATTTTTATGTTGGCTGTTTTTATTCTGTTTTTATTAATTGCACTGACAAAAACTGATGAGAAACAATTTTTCGTTTCTTCTGTGTATGCAAGTACTCGGTGAAATGACAATAAAGTTAATACTGTATACTGCTCCACAAATCACAGCTAACTTATGATGTTTGAGGTGTAATTTGTATTGCTGTTTGACTGCCTGCCCAGCCAGCCAGCCAGTGGTATTGGGCACTTCATTGTTTGCATGTCCCGTGGCCGATTGGCAAACTCCACACATTGCACTTACATCATATAAAAATGTTAACTCTGATAAATTTGGAAAAATGAAAGCAGGCTGCAGAGGGAAAGGGTTGTGGAGACCAGCTTGGCTCGCAGGGAGCTCAGTCCAGCCCACATTTGTTTGAGATGTCTCCGCACATTAAGATATCTAAATGAAAATCAATACAAAATGTGCCAGCATTTACAAGTGAAAGCAGGTATCAGGAGAGCAGGATTAATCAGCTTTCAGCTCAGACCAGCACAGCAAGCTCTACCCTGGAGGATCTAATTGGCCCAGACTGATCGCACAAGAGTTAAATTTATAACCAGATAAGACATCTTGTTTTTCTCTCCAAACCATAATTTCAAAGTGTTCATTTTTACCTGTGTGGGGCTGGTTGCACAGATACGGGTATCCGAGGGTTTGGGGCTGGTCAGATTAGCACCTCGCTCTACCTGTCAGTAAATGAGGGGGGGGGGGGGGAAAGAAATGACCCCCTGCCCTCACTGACAAATGGCCAGGTAAACACCATCTTCCAAGCCCCAAGAATCCTCTCCCCTCCATTCGCAAACGTCTGCGTGCGCGGCCTTCGATTAAATAGAAATATTATTTAGCCCGGTGAAGGGAGAAGGTTTTGCAGGGATTTTTAACGTGACCTGCTCCGATTGCTTTATAAAACATATTTTCACATGGTGGGGCCGGGGACAGGCCTGGTGCTTTCCCGATAAATCAGAGTTCTCCCGTGTGGAAGAAACAACAGGGGAATAGTGTAGGAGCATTGCTGCATGTTGACCTGACCAAGAGCTTATCGAGAACTGATGTCCCCTTAAACTGCCTCCTGTTGTGAGCCTCTGTATTTTGTGCTGACAAATGATCGCAGCACTGTCTGCATTTGCTTCCCTACAATACCGGCTGATTTAGCAATGCACCAAGTGCCCATTATCTTACTGCATAAAGAGGCCATTTATAGGACAGCCTCAGGATGTCGACCCACAGGAAATAGCAGACCTGAAAAATGACCCCCATCCACAGCCACCAACTGCTAACTACCCATGGGAAAATGCCTCATTCAAGCCCTGACTCTCATATTAAATGTAATCATACAAATTCACATTTCTTTTTACATCACTTTTTATATTTCAATATTATGTTCCTCTATTATTTTCTGCTGCACTATTTTCCACCAAATGTGTGTGTGTGTGTGTGTGTGTGTGTGTGTGTGTGTGTGTGTGTGTGTGTGTGTGTGTGTGTGTGTGTGTGTGTGTGTGTGTGTGTGTGTGTGTGTGTGTGTGTGTGTGTGTGTGTGTGTGAATATGTGAAACCATTCATGATATCCGCCTTTATTGTTATGAAAATGATCAATACATTTCCCTCTCCCTCCTGGCAGATAAAACCAAATGCCTTGCTGATATTAATGTGTCAGGCAGTGGCAGGGAGGAATTCTTCATAAAACCTATTGCGCCACAGCCACTGGTGGCCTCTGCTTCATATATTATTTTTAAAGCTGGATGAGGATTTTTAAAGGCGTCAAGCACAATGGTTTGCTCTCCTGTAGCCGGGCAAGACCCCGCTATTTCTGGGCAAAGGTGAGGGTTCCTGTTTCATTCCACCGGACGTTTCCAGACGGTACAGCCACGAGGAGCAGAGGGACAGGACAACGGCCGCCGGCTGGAACTACGACCTCTTCCCCCAACGCAGCTGATGAGAAACTTCTGGAGGCTTATGGGGCTGGGTTAAGGTCATAAGGTCAGACGGGATAGGAGTAGAATTAGGCCATTCGGCCCATCAAGTCCACTCCGCCATTCAATCATGGCTGATCTATTTCTCCCTCCTAACCCCATTCTCTTGCCTTCTCCCCATAACTTCTGACACCCGTACTAATCAAGAATCTATCTATCTCTGTCTTATCTAAGGACCTTTGAGGGGGGGAGGAGGGGGGGGGGGCAGGAGGAAGGGTGATGGGTGGGGGGTATTTACAAGATTACAGCTTGCACTGTACAGTGTGTGAGGCTGATCAGAGTGGCTGCATTCCCCAACTAGGGTGGGAAAAGGAGAGAGAAGTATCAGATAGAAACACAAACCGCAGAGGACCCCCTCAGTCATCCCACCAAAGATGCTCCAACCCGTGATACCTACCAGGCAGCAAACAGCCGCAAACCTCGATCCATTTTATTGTATTCAAGCCGCTGTGTTATATTTCCTGCCTCCCCTTAGCACCACACATACAGTGTACTCGAATACAAAAATCCATAATATTGATCCAGCAATGTCACCACAATTCTTCTTCTGAAACAGCCATTGAAAACAAATTACATCAGCGCTACCTTTTCATCCTCCTGTTGTGGGTGACCAATGCTCACTCCAGCCCCCAGCACTTTCAACATTAAAGCTGTTCCACTAAATACCGCAATGAAAAGGCCAGTTAAAAAGTTCCAAGGAGCGGGCCGGGTCATGGCAGGGCAGAACAAGTGGCATATATTTTCAGCCTCGTTACTTACAGAACCACAGCCAGTTAGCGATTCATCAGCTGGTTTTTATTTCAGGCTCTTTCTGTTTAAGCGAGGTTTGGTGGTATCACAGCCGCAGAAACAATATTATTCCACCCGGTACACTTTGCTCATCAAGTGTCAATTTGTTAATGGCTTGCCGTAGAGCGTAATGTTAAACTATCCAGTGAAGAAAGAGTTTTTTCCACAGGTTAGGGCCAGTTCTTTCTGCGGTCTCTCCCCTGGTCCCAGAGCCTGGACCACATGGACATTTGCACTGATCTCCCGTGGTGGGGAAGACCACAGACTTTGACCACACAAGTCACGGAGTTGCCCCCAACAGCAGGAGCACGACAACTTTGGAGAATTAAGAAAACCAATACGCTTGTTGACATGAACAGGGGAACCTAACCCCTAAAGCCTCCTGATATGAAGCATTGATTTTTCTGTCTGGGTTCTGTTCTAAAGCCATTCATTCTCTATGGTCAGGGCCACAAATAAAAAATCTGCTCCCTTCCACGTTCACCTCCAGGCAACACTGAGGAATAATTTCTGTGTTTCCAGACATGATTCGCGGAGACTACATTTACAACCAGCTTGTTGCATGAAAACAATTTGTTCCACAACCACTAAAACCCAGGGCCACTTATCCCTGCACACGTTGCCTTGCAGGTAAATTACTCCAGATTTGTTAATTAAATCAGGTATCCAGTTTGGTAAATAAATACAGTCCATGTTTCTTTACAAATTCACTTGGCTACAACAGAGCCTTTTCTAACTCACCATCTCACGCACCTCATATCTATCCATTCTAATGCCAGGACAAAGATTATTTCTATAACAAATTTCCTTTGCTTCAGGGTAGATTAGTCAGAATGAGGGTGAGGAGAGGCTGGAATGTTTTTTCCATGGATGATGCAGACATCATAACGCAGAAACACAGGCTCCCCTCACTACCAGTGACAAATAAAATCTGGAGACATTTGATTGTGCTATTAAAAGCTCATATGTGGCATCATTTGTATGATAAGATACTTGATAGAAGCATTTAGCATCACGATGGAGAACAATTGAAGAGCTGTGACCACAAGGCGGTTTCAGATAAAGCCGCCCACCTTTCACTGTTTCACAGACACAAGGGACTCTGCTGCTTCACAGTGTTCACCAGTTAACTCTAACCCCTCGACACGTTACAGACACTCACTCCACAGGGTCAGTATTGTTGGACATGAGGAGGCAGGAGTTTAAAACACACGTGGACATTACAGTAACAATTATGGGTGTCTCTGGGTAACATGATCACCTCACTAAGGCAAGTGAATAGTTAAGTAGAAATGTCAATATCGGAAAAATTCTTAAGATTTTCTTGGCACAGTCCGAGAGGTAGGTTTGAGACGCGGAGACACGGAGACACAGAGACACGGAGACACAGAGACACACTGCGTGCAAACAGGCCCTTTAATCCACATTATATTGCATCTGCCATGCATCTGCCCACTCACCCAACCTATCCAAGTCACCCTGCAGCCTCATAGCATCCTCCTCGCAGCTCGTACTGCCACCCAGCTTTGTGTCAGCCCAAACTTGGAAATGTCACATTTAATTCCCTCGTCTAAATCATTAATATATATTGTAAATAACTGGAATCCCAGCACCGAGCCTCGCGGCACCCCACTAGTCACTGCCTGCTATTCTGAAAAGGACCCGTTAATTCCTGCTCTTTGCTTCCTGTCTGCCAACAAGTTCTCTATCCATGTCAGTACCCTACCCCCAATACCATGTGCTCTAATTTTGTACATTAATCTCTTATGGATATGGATCATGTGTAGGGCCAGGAGATTAGTTTAACGGAATCATGTTTGGCACAGACAATGTGGGCCAAAGAGCCTGTTTCTCTGCTGGACTGTCCTATGTTCTTTGTTCCTTCAAGCTCTTGGCTTGAAGGAAATTCAAGCAGGGTGCAGGGTCACCAAATTCAAGTGCCGTTTCATACCATTTCAAGCAGGGTGCAAGGCCACTAAAGACAGCGAGTCGTGACCTCTCCCTCCTCCATCTTGCAGAGACTGAGCCACGCCCACACTTCTGGGTGTTATAGTCCTCCCCCTCCCACCAGAAGGGTTGTGGCCTTCATGGCGTGATTGACAGGAGAGAGAATCTCAACATTTTTTAAACACTAATAACTCTTTTATTTTTCATCTATGGGAAAAGTCCTCGGCACCTGATGAGCGGAGGGGGACTCTGAATAAGATTGCCAAAAATCACAGCTGTACGTGGTAGCGTTTTTTCTAAAATCAATATAAAGCACACCAGGGAGTGGTCAAGATTAGACTTTTAATTATATTGAAGGCAACTTTAATTAGGCAAGGCAACTTTAATTAGGCAAGGCAACTTTAATTAGGCAAGGCAACTTTAATTAGGCAAGGCAACTTTAATTAGGCAAGGCAACTTTAATTAGGCAAGGCAACTTTAATTAGGCAAGGCAACTTTAATTAGGCAAGGCAACTTTAATTAGGCAAGGCAACTTTAATTAGGCAAGGCAGCTTTAATTAGGCAAGGCAGCTTTAGCATTTCCAAACCAAAGGCAACAGCTTGAGCATTTCCAAACTATATTTTCAAACCACATTAATGGCACTTACAGGTCAGTAAAACCACTCACAGTTTAATAGACATGCGTTCAGTGTTATTTACAGCTCAGACTGTGAGACGTGACCTTCTCACTCCCCCATCTTGCAGAGACTGACTGAGGCGCTCAACACTTCTGGGTTTTATAGTCCCTCCGGAAGGGGCGTGGCCTTCAGGAGAGAGAATCTCAACATTTTTTAAACACTAATAACTCTTTTATTTTTCATCGATGGGAAAAATCGTCTTGCCTGCGCAGTGGAGGGGGACTCTGAGTAAGATGGCCAAAAATCACAGCCGTAAGTGGCAGCGTTTTTTCTAAAATCAATATACAGAACAAGAAGTGGTCAAGATCAGACTTTTAGTAATATAGATATATAAATCAGAATCAGAATCAGAATCAAATTTTATTTGCCAAGTATGTTTTGCAACATACGACGAATTTCACTGGCCTGGTCAGTCATACAATTAAAAGCAACTGACTCAAAAACACATTTTAACATGAACATCCACCACAGTGACTCCTACACATTCCTCACTGTGATGGAAGGCATCCCTTGTGTTCTTCCTCGGTCGTGGGCCTCGAGCCCCCGTTGACGGGATGATCTTGACTCCCGTAGCCAGTGGCGTTCGGGCCTTCCGCGTTGAGGCGTTCAGCTCCCGCATCGGGGGGGATGTCAGCTCCCCCGCGCAGGGCGATCGAACCTTGCGTCGGGGGCTGGTTCAGAGTCTGAAGAAGGGTCTTGACCCGAAACATCACCCATTCCTTCTCTCCAGAGATGCTGCCTGTCCCGCTGAGTTACTCCAGCATTGTGTGTCTATCCTATATAAACATATATATACTGAACTTGTTTTGTTGAATTTATTTTCTAGAGAATATACTATGTTTACTATATATCGGTAGTGCTGCTGTATCAGAATGTCATTGTTCTGTTTGGGACACTTGAGTTTGGACATCGAGCACCATCCATGATAAACAGCCTCCTTGTTCATTCGGCCACGAGAAGAAAAGCAGGTGCAGATTGGAGCAGTGTCATCTGCAACCTCTCCCAGCCTATTGTCCTGGGGTATCAGCAGACTCCCAACACCAACAACGTCTGCAAGTCCAGAGATGTGTTGCCTTCTCTCCTCACGACCGTATCAGACCCATGGATCTGCTTCGTGATACCACGTTAGGATGACGTTCACCTCACCGATGGCCGCAGACCAAGAATGCAATTCATCACTTGCTGAAGACTGCGTATCAAACACAGGCCTTGCTTCTGTCACAGTCCATGTGAAAGTGAATGACAGAGGCAGAAGAGTCTTGGTTGAGGAAGGGGTTACAGCAGGTAATGGCACAGTGAGCAGGTAAAGGGGTTACAGCAGGTAATGGCACGGTTAGCTGCAGGGACAGGGAGCCTTCTCTCTGCTAATGTCACTTCACAGCCAGGACCAGTGGGAAAGGTGGTCCTGTCCCTAGCAACCGTCATCCTGTGAAGGCAGCGGCACTTTTCAATCGGGCCTGGGGAAGGCATGTCAGATCAATCACTCCGCAGAGCGCCGTCACTTCTATACGAGATGACTGGCGGGTCGCGGGGTCAATCTGTGTTTCTCAGCAAGACACCATCTCTTCACGAACTGCTGACGCTACTCGATCCACTTGCCGAGACAAAACTTCTTCAGAAGCGACGCAGGGAACGATGACTGTTTCTCTGAGCTTGTAACATTTCCCCTTCTCATTCTACAATTCCACATTATATTTTAAAATTGCTGTTGTGGCTATTTACATCACAGGCTTTTGTTCATTGACTGCCACAAGAAATAAATAAGTGTCTCGTCGAATGTTTTCATCAATGACTGCTGGAGTTTTGCAGCCTTACCTCCTGTCCTTTGTTCAATGGCTCCGTTAGCTTTGTTGTCCTCTAAGGTTCATGTACCTTGAGTGTTTGTACTGTGAAGTTATATTTTAAACCAGGCCTCTGAACTCTATCTCACCCATACTCCTGGGTGTGCCGCCCTGACCTGGGACGTTAATGATTCTCTCAGAGCCCTTTCTCGTTAAAAGCTGTGTTGGAACATGGGTCATAGAACAAGTACAGCAGAAGTACAGGCCCTTCGGCCCACAATGTGTGTGCTGAGGCAGAGAAGGCCACAGACAAAGCCCTCTGAGCCACGATCGCATCTGCCTCGGTGTAAGATACTTGTCCCCTCACGTTCAGCCTATGCCCTATAATCTTTCTTTCCTTTTTCATGATAGATACAAGAGGTTTGAGGGGATATGGGACAAACGAGGGCAGGTGAGACCAATGTAGCTGGGACATGTGGCCGGCATGG
The DNA here is from genome assembly GCF_010909765.2 of Amblyraja radiata. Taxonomy (NCBI): domain Eukaryota; kingdom Metazoa; phylum Chordata; class Chondrichthyes; order Rajiformes; family Rajidae; genus Amblyraja; species Amblyraja radiata. The sequence goes on along the minus strand of NC_045972.1, from coordinate 48,888,442 downwards.
ACAAGTTGGGCCGAAGGGCCTATTTCCACGCTGTATCACTTTATGACTCTATGAACATCTTTGCTTATATCATGATTCAATTTCCCACTCGAATGACAATGATCTCAGGAGGACGTTAGAAGGGAAAATAGCAGCCAATGATAATATTGTGACGATAAAAATAAAAATTATTTACAGCCGTATATTTATTCTAACTCCACTCCAGAGCGTAAACACATAATCAACATCAATGGCTAATATATTTGCCTGACAGTCTATTAATATAGAAATTGCTTTTGGTCACAATAATCGAGCTCTGTGGGACGATCGATAGGTGGAGTGGCATTTACTGGACCAGCTGCTGTAGTTGGTGCCGGCTTTATGTACAGGATGGTGAACCAGGTGGCTTGGCATGCCTGAGGTGTGAGTTAGACCTGATCTCAGTGGCTTCACCGTCTCATCTCTCCATTGCTATGTGTCCCCCTGCCTATCACCGCCCCACACCAACTGGTCACCTTTACACCAGACAGTTCTAGATTCACACAAATGTCCATGTCCAGTATGTTTATATCTCGTAGCTAAAAATGGTTGAACAGAATGAAGAAGCAACAGCATTTTTTGAGCCAGCTATGATTTATGAAAGCCTATAACATCCTGAAGCCGCGATCTCCAGGAGCAAAGTGCCGATTCGGGCACTCCAAACCACGGAGTGTGTTTGACCGTCCCGACGTCGGAGGTTTGATCATCTCGGCGGGAGGGCCTGTACATCGGGCTCTCCGTAGCGGCGACTACAGAGGGTTTATGGCCCCGACCACGGATGAACAAAGGAGGAGGACTGACTGAACTGTGTTGCCTTCCACCACAGTGAAGCATGCTGTGGTGGATGTTTGTGTTAAATTCTATTGTGTATTGTATGTTCTTTTCCAGTGTATCGCTGCTGGCAAATTCATTTCACTGCACCTTCGGGTGCATGTGACCAATAAAATTGACTTTGGCTTTCTGTGCAGGATTGCCAGCCAGAATACCCCTGGAAAATAACATGTAACTCTGAGGGACTCGAGAGCTATGGTCAGTGTAGGTACATCTACCAATCAGCAGGCTACCAAGGCTTCCAACCCAAGATACGTGTCAAAAACATTCTCCACCGACAAACAAGGATAAAATCTTGAAACAAAGAACTGCAGATACACAAAAAACCCAGAGGGTGCTGGAGACTGATAAAGGGTCCTGATCCAAAACGTCACCTGTCCATGTTATTCATGGATTCAGCATGGCACGTTGAGTTACTCCTGCGGTTTGGGTGTTTTTTTTGTAAATAATAATAAAATCCTACAATACGATTATTAAACGTAAGAGCAAAAATAATTAGCTTTTACAATGAACTATCTGCACTATCAACCTGCTGTAAATTAATCACTATAAGAGGTTTCAACCATGTGTCAGATTGACTGACGGGATCTTTTAACATTCCTCTGATTTGGCAAGTGTGTCGCTGTTAAGAGTGTGGAACCCATTGGTTTGTAATGTGAGTGATGATGAAGCAGCCTGACAGCCCAGGTAACTGTAGAAGTGGCCCCTACATGGACAACGAGGCAAGCAGCTGACAACCCAGGTAGCTGTAGAAGTGGCCCCTACATGGACAATGAGGCAAGCAGCTGACAGCCCAGGTAGCTGTAGAAGTGGCCCCTACATGGACAATGAGGCAAGCAGCTGACAACCCAGGTAGCTCGTACAACAACACTCCCAAACACAAGGAGCATGCAGGACAGGTAAACCCCAGTGAGCGACAGGTAGTTGGACAATTCCTGACGCCCTGCAAGAATCAAACATCGACACCTTTCTGAAATATTAAATGGGAAACTAAGTATCGGTCAGGGGCCTGTGGAATGTGGGAAGATGTTGATCCCATATAATTCATTAAACATAACGCAGGCAATAGGCTTAAAACCCTGATCAATTAGTCTACAAATTGCAGCGCTGAATGCTTTAAGTATATTTGGATAAAAATGAACAAGACTGTGGACGATAAAATGTTAAATCATGGGTGAAAATCTGGAGTTCTCAACTGGGGACAACATTGAGAGTCAACCGAGTGGTCGTTAAGTCAATCTTATTGTTTGCAAACCTGCATTTAACTTCCTGGGTATTATTTTGGCTTTCACTATGTTGCCTGGAAGATAGAGAGCTGATTACTTCACAGGGACATTGCTGAACCTAGAGAGGAAGAACGCACGAGGAACTGATGATGTCTGATCAACTATTTACATCAGGAGAGTTTAAAATGACCTACGGATCCTCTATGGGGAGTCTGAAGAAGGGTTTCGGCCCGAAACGTCGCCTATTTCCTTCGCTCCATAGATGCTGCTGCACCCGCTGAGTTTCCCCAGCAATTTTGTGTACCTACGGATCCTCTATGATCACTCTTCCTCACCCGTGGACACAATGAACACGTATGTTGTATGTTTGTAATCATGTATGACGTACGCCTGTGCGGTTTTGGCTACTGCTTCTCGTTCACGTTGACTGTTTCAAAAAGGAGCATTTAAGTAAAACCCGGCGACAGATTTATCTAAAGGTCAATCCTGTGGAACTCTGACACAAACAAAACGCAGGCGATATTCGGCTGACCAGGCGGCAGCTTTGGTGGAGAAAACAGTGCTTCAGGTCACGTGAGAGATCAGTAAACAGGAGCATTAATCTCCACGGATACAACTAAACCTGCAACCTTCATCCAATCAATGCCAACGGATCTGCTAACCTACCTGTCTTCCTACCTGTTCAGATAACTCTCTTTCAAGAGAGAGTTAGATTTAGCTCTTAGGTCTAACGGAATCTAGGGATATGGGGAGAAAGCAGGAACGGGGTACTGGTTTTGGATGATTAGCCATGATCATATTGAATGGCGGTGCTGGCTCGAAGGGCATCTATTTTCTATGTTTCTATGTTTCTAGGCTAAGTTACATCTACAAACGTTACACGTCGCTTACAAATTGCAGTGTACTTTGAAATGCTTTGCAAAGAGCTCAGATCAACTTACAAAATTCTTAAGGGGTTGGACAGGCTGGATGCAGGAAGATTGTTCCCGATGTTGGGGAAGTCCAGGACAAGGGGTCACAGTTTAAGGATAAAGGGGAAATCCTTTAGGACCGAGATGAGAAAAACATTTTTCACACAGAGAGTGGTGAATCTCTGGAACTCTCTGCCACAGAAGGTAGTTGTGGCCAGTTCATTGGCTATATTTAAGAGGGAGTTAGATGTGGCCCTTGTGGCTAAAGGGATCAGGGGGTATGGAGAGAAGGCAGGTACAGGATACTGAGTTGGATGATCAGCCATGATCATATTGAATGGCGGTGCAGGCTCGAAGGGCCACATGGCCTACTCCTGCACCTATTTACTATGTTTCTATGTTTCTATCATAGACAATCCAGCATGATCATTGCCATCTCAGGAAGGCCGCGTGTTCCGAAAACCAGTTTGCAGACAAGCTGGTGTTGGGATTGTGAGTTTAAGGGGGAAAAAAAGTGATATTGAATGAAAATGGTTTGTAGTCTGCAATAATGCTCATTCTTAAATCAACTGTTAACCCATGTTGTTTAAGAAGGAACTGCAGATGCTGGAAAATCGAAGGTGGAATCGAAGAAACTCAGCGGGTGCAGAAGCATATGGAGCGAAGGAAATAGGCAACGTTTCGGGCCGAAACCCTACGGGTTTCAGCCCGAAACGTTGTCTATTTCCTTTACTATTTCCTTCAGGTTTCATCCCGAAACGTTGCCTATTTCCTTCGCTCCATAGATGCTGCTGCACCCGCTGAGTTTCTCCAGCATTTTTGTCTACCTTCGTTAACCCATGTTTATGCTTCTGACAGGAAGAACTTTGCTGATAATTTATTCTATCTGGAAAAAACAACTGTATTATAACACTCAACTAATTTCGCACTGAAATTACTATGGAGAAAAATGCAAGCTGAAATAACAGGAATAAACAGCATGTGTCTTAGATTCGGAATAAGATGGATGAATGGTTTAGAGCGCGAGTCACGGCCAGTCTGGTTAATGCTCAGAGTGATGTTATTCTCCTCCTCTATAATGGCACACTTTTAATCCGCCATAACTCTTCCAAGCCGCCCTTGGTTGTACACGTTGCAGGTTAAATTGAAAGATAAACTGTTCTTTTGTTTTGCCCTTCATTCAATTATGTTAGAACAATATTAATTTTATTTTTAAATTATTTTTATTCCAAGTTCCATACAGTGTTTTCCAAATGCACTTTGTCACACCACAGACAAACCAGAAAGGCCAAAGCCAACGCAATCTAATGCCCGTCCCACTTAGGAAACCTGAGCGGAAACCTCTGGAGACTTTGCGCCCCACCCAAGGTTTCCGTGCGGTTCCCGGAGGTTGCAGGTGGTTGCCGGAGGTTGCAGGTAGTGGAGGCAGGTAGGGAGACTGACAAAAACCTCCGGGAACCTCCGGGAACCGCACGGAAACCTTGGTTGGGGCGCAAAGTCTCCAGAGGTTTCTGTTCAGGTTTCCTAAGTGGGACAGGGGCATTAGAATGGCAAGTGAATCCGAACCCCACACAAGGGCAGGAGGCAAAGGCTAATGGATGACTGGTGTTTTAGTGGTGAAAGTTCCTGTGCTTCTTGTCATACACATCAATGATTGGGACAAAAATATTACATGGAAGTGTTTATAGATGATACATAAATCCGAAATACACTTGCAAATAACTCTAAAATAAGTGGTATTGTAGACAGTGAAGATGGTTATCAAGTATTGCAGTGGGATCTTGAGTATTGTGTCGGGCACCGTGTTAGAGGACAGATGTTGTCAGGTTGGAAAGGACGCAGACAAGATTTACGAAGATGTTGCCTCAAGGGCCTGAGCTATGGGGAGAGGTTGGGCAGACTAGGACTTTATTCCTTGGAGCGCAGGAGGATGAGGGGCAAATTCATGAGGGGAATAGATAGGGATATGTTATGTAGTTGTGTGTGTTGTTGTTTTGATTTACGTATGGCTGTATGGTCATTTGCATATCACTGTACCTTAATTGGTACACATGGCAATAAAATTTAACCCCATTCTCCTGCCTTCTCCCCATAACCTCTGACACCCGGACTGATTAGTCTGAAGTGATCCCTCTCAGATATGGTGGGCAGGATGGTTGTTGACACCTTCCTGTGCTACAATGATTCTGTAGCCAGTATAAACTGAACCAAACAACTGGGCTGGATATCGAAATCCTTCATAAAAATTATGACCAGCAACTTAAAACCGAGTGAACTACAAAGTGCTGGAGTAACTCAGTGGGTCAGGCAGCATCTGCGGAGTCCAGGACAAGGGGTCACAGCTTAAGGATAAGGGGGAAATCCTTTAAAACCGAGATGAGAAGAACTTTTTTCACACAGAGAGTGGTGAATCTCTGGAACTCCCTGCCACAGAGGGTAGTCGAGGCCAGTTCATTGGCTATATTTAAGAGGGAGTTAGATGTGGCCCTTGTGGCTAAGGGGATCAGAGGGTATGGAGAGAAGGCAGGTACGGGATACTGAGTTGGATGATCAGCCATGATCATATTGAATGGCGGTGCAGGCTCGAAGGGCCGAATGGCCTACTCCTGCACCTAATTTCTATGTTTCTATGTTTCTATGAGTGAATGGATAGGTAGAATCTTTGGACAGCCTCCACAGATGCTGCCTGACCTGCTGAGTTCCTCCAGAACTTTGTTTATTGCTCAAGTTTCCAGCATCTGCAGTTCCTTGTGTCGCTAGGATAAGACGGAATGAGTTTAAAATGTTGGCGTGCGGTGCATAAAGGTTTTAAAAATAGGTTTGTGGAATGGCACAGATTTTATATAAACGCCGGAGCGAGGTGAGAAACATTAATGAAATGTAACATTTTGGTCAGACAGCTAAACGAGTTAAAGTAGCTGTCTGAAGCCAGTTGGCATTCAGGGGAGGGACTGCATTCATGCTCAAGTGAAAGAGAATGGAATGAATTATGGAGCAACAAAACAGATGAGAAAATAGAGGAAATGATTCAAGCTCATGGTAACGAAAGGAAGAACATGTTTTGGAGATTTATTTGACGTGCAGTCAGTGAGACTTCAGCTATTCCGGCTGACCCAGATGATTTGTCAGGTGAGGAGTATTTAGAAGTCCACAACTGGAGATGCCACAGAGGCACAGGCTTCATCTCACAATAAACACCAGCACAGCAACATTTACTACCTGCTCCTTCAAACTTGTAGATAGACACAAAAGACTGGAGAAACAGTGGGTCAGACAGCATCTCTCTCATCCCAGTCTCTCCTGCTTTGTGGCATGTTGCTTTAACCAGAGCTCTTGTTTAGTTTAGTTTAGTTTGGAGATACAGCACGGAAACAGGCCCTTTGGCCCACCGAGTCCGCGCCGACCAGCGATCCCCGCATATTAACACTACCCGACACACACCAGGGATCATTTTTACATTTACCAAGCCAATTACGTATGTCTTTGGAATGTGGGAGGAAACTGAAGATCTCGGAGCAAACCCACGCAGGTCACGGGGTGAACGTACAAACTCCGTGCAGACAGCGCCCGTAGTCGGGATCGAACCCGAGTCTCCGGCGCTGCATTCGCTGTAAGGCAGCAACTCTACCGCTGCACCACCGTGGCCGTCCCTGAATTTAAAACGTGTAGCTCTATTAATATTTTGTGCAAAGCCTGAGGATTGAGAATGATGAGTGGGAAGGGGAGTGAGAGGATTGCATATCTAGGACGAGGCATGAAGAGTGGCCTGGGAGGATTGGACACAAGTTGTTGGCAGGAGAGGAGCGTTTCACTGAAACGGAGGCATCGTTTGGAGACTGGGCAGAAATTCTGAAGGGCCAATGAATGACAGGAAATCATTTTGGACAATCATTAATCAGCCCCTATTCTCATTCACAAAGAGAATTAAGTCATTAAAATTGAATTGTTGGTTCTTAATTACAATTACGATTTCTATAGTAGTTTGATTCACAGTGTGTGGCCTCGTGCAAACAGTGGACATATCAACTATTGGCTAGTGGATTCTGCACATCCTTAAGATGATTTCAATCAATATGTAAGCACAGCTGATGTTGGTCGGACCAGTAATTAATAACCCCTGATGTCAATGGCCTGGGTCGTACCCCGCCAAGCCCATTGGCCTAAGTGTCTATGGCCCTTGTCTTGTCCAGTCAGGTCCACTTGTCCTTAGTGTCTATAGCCTGGGTCTTACCCAGTCAGGTCCAGGTCAGCATCACTGCCCACAAGACCAATGCCAGGTCCACAAGACGCCCTGGTAGATCTGACAGCTTCTAAATGTCTCAGATGTTCACATGCACAACAACTATCACAGATGAGCTAAATAATTTAAGAAATTAACAATTATTTTATACAAAGTGATGTTAGGTTATGTTTAATAAAGTAAATGCCCAATTAATTAAAACCATAAAACTAAGCTAAATTATTTCATAAAGAAGGACCCTTTCCCTTTAGAAAATACGTCACAGAGTGCTGGAGTAACTCAGCGGGTCAGGCAGCATCTGTGGAGAACATGGATAGGTGACGTTTCACAGAGTGCTGGAGTAACTCAGCGGGTCAGGCAGCATCTGTGGAGAACATGGATAGGTGACGTTTCACAGAGTGCTGGAGTAACTCAGCGGGTCAGGCAGCATCTGTGGAGAACATGGATAGGTGACGTTTCACAGAGTGCTGGAGTAACTCAGCGGGTCAGGCAGCATCTGTGGAGAACATGGATAGGTGACGTTTCACAGAGTGCTGGAGTAACTCAGCGGGTCAGGCAGCATCTGTGGAGAACATGGATAGGTGACGTTTCACAGAGTGCTGGAGTAACTCAGCGGGTCAGGCAGCATCTGTGGAGAACATGGATAGGTGACGTTTCACAGAGTGCTGGAGTAACTCAGCGGGTCAGGCAGCATCTGTGGAGAACATGGATAGGTGACGTTTCACAGAGTGCTGGAGTAACTCAGCGGGTCAGGCAGCATCTGTGGAGAACATGGATAGGTGACGTTTCACAGAGTGCTGGAGTAACTCAGCGGGTCAGGCAGCATCTGTGGAGAACATGGATAGGTGACGTTTCACAGAGTGCTGGAGTAACTCAGCGGGTCAGGCAGCATCTGTGGAGAACATGGATAGGTGACGTTTCACAGAGTGCTGGAGTAACTCAGCGGGTCAGGCAGCATCTCTGGAGAGAGCAATGGGTGACGTGTAGGGTGGAGACCCTTCTTCAGACTGTGGGTCTAATGATCCCGGTGGGCAATGCTGGGTCATGAGTGGGGTGGGCCCCACAGGGAGTTGTGGAGCTTGACGATGGAGTGTGTGTTGGAGGAGGCACCATCAGTGGCTTTGCGACTTGTGCGTCTGTCTACAGATGTACAAGCCCACACTGGCTGCTATTTAAAAGTCTAAATGTCGGCAGTTCTTTACAGAACTGTCCACGTTTGCCAATGAGATCTGGCCCTATATGGCTCAGTGGGGAAATCAATGTTATAATACGATTTAAAGTAATACAGAAGGAGAAGTTAAAATAAATCAATCTGACCAGCAGGCTGCATGTCGTACTCACCAAGAGATGCACGTCGCTGTGAAGCCACGACTCCCAGAACCTTTGGCATAGACATGTAAAGTTGTACAGAAACAGGACCTTGGGCCAAACGCACATGCCGACCAAGATGCTCAATCTAAGCTGGTCCCATTTACCTGCATTTAGCCCATATCATTCCAAACCCTTCCCATCAATGTACCAGTCACAGTGTCTTTTAAATGTTGTTATAGTCCCACCCACCTCCTCATCCAGTTCATTCCATATCCCAAACACCCTCTGTGTGAAAAGTTGCCCCTCAGGTTCCCCCCTCACCTTGAACCTCTGCTCCTCCCGCAGTCCCTGCTCGTACTCTCCACCCCCCTGACAAGTGAGAACACTTCTGGGAACCTTTCCTAACTCAGTGGCTATGTAAATATTAACCAGGACTAGCTTGATTTAACTAACGGCTGATTCTGAATGGGAGTGTGCTGTGATAAATCATACCTTGATTCATGCAATAATTGTGCTTAATGACATTGGCATTGACATCACCACATCAAACATTAAATTATATCCCAATTCATTTTCTAACACAAATATTTCTAGACTTTATCATTATCCTACTTTTTGAAATATGTTTTTGGGCAAGAAACAAGTTAGTTTGGTAAACATGCTCACATTTCATATGAATGTAAACTTTTTTCCAGTTTCTTGTGACCTCCTTATTAATTAAGTGCAATCCCCGTGCTCCAATCCATTGTGCCAATCCATCCCCCCCCCCCCCTTCCTTTCAGCAAGATTGAAGAACCAGGTGATGCTAGGAGCCAATATTGAGCCAACGCCACAACTTTGAGGCACCAGAGATGCTGCCTGACCCGCTGAGTTACTCCAGCATTTTGTGTCTTCTTCTGTAAGCCAGCATCTGCAGTTCCTTGTTTCTACCATAACCCTTTCATTGGACGTCAAAGATGGCAATACTGATTCTCCAACAGTTGGAGCAGGCATGGCTTTGCCTAGTAGCTCATGATTGGGTCCGTTAGCTGAGCATTAAGAATGAAGAACCTTTTGGCTTTCCTTGGCCATGAATTCTCTCAGATGTGATGAGGTTCAATAGTTTGATTTAGAAGGTTCAGACGTTGTGATGTTTTGTGTAGGGAGGAACTGCAGATGATGGTTTAAACCAAAAACAGACACAAAGCTGGAGCAACTCTGCGGGACATGGAGAGAAGGAATGGGTGATGTTTCGGGTCGAGAGCCTTCTGCAGACTGGTTTTGTTGTGTTGAGGCAAGGTGAGTCCAACAGAGGATGTTCTCACACACTCTCACTACCGACTGGCAACACGGGAGCATAACTCCAAAGTTGTATCAGACCACTGTCTTGTGTTCCCAGATCCTCTCCACAGCTCCTGGATCTCCTCGCAAACATTGCAAACTCTGCTGGTTGTAAATGCCGGAACAAGCAGAGGAAAGAAAGCTCGGTTCTTGTAAGTAGGATCGAGGTGTAAGCCTGACTGGGTTCATATCGAGACTGCAGACTGCAGGTCCGTGGTTACAAGTTATGTATACCAAACATGGCATGATAGTCTTCGAAAAACTCCTTGGATCCCTATCTAGTTATTATCAGTCACAACAGCATAACTAACCACAGACACCTCTTGCTATGTCTTTGCACTTCTCTAGTCTGCATTCCCTGATCTTATCCGTCAGCCTGGCATGGAATTTACACTGTGTTTAAGAAGGAACTGCAGATGCTGGAAAATCGAAGGTACACAAAAAAGCTGGCGAAACTCAGCGGGTGCAGCAGCATCTATGGAGCGAAGGAAATAGGCAACGTTTTGTCCCGAGTTTCTCCAGCTTTTTTGTGTACCATGGAATTTACACTTATTAACACAATCATCATTTGCACAGGATGCAGTGGATAATTGTTTTTTTTTTCTAAACGTGAATTATATAGAGAAACAAAAAAGATATAAGCATTAACATGAACACAAATAAAGCAACTTGTCTTTTCCAACCTGCCTTGTGGAACTTTCCAGCAATTGTCCACAATTATTCTCCTTTGCGCGTTGGCAAGTGTAATTGACATGATTTGTATGAGGTGCAATGTAATTACTGAATATATTAAAAAATTCCTATAGCTTGATTAGCATGAGCAGATTTCTACAGCTGCAATATTATTAACAACACAATTATCGTGGCATCCCTAGGATATGCTCTCAGCACTTCAGTCAATAAGCAAACCTTCACTAACGAAGAAAAAAATTAAAGTACAGCAAATTTCAAAGCACCAGTTGTGAGGAATATCATTAAAAATGTATAAAACTTCCTCTGAACATGACAAGTGTTTGGTTTAACTCGGGATCTGCCAGAAGTAGCCTTTGCTGACGAGAGAATGCTGTCAGTCTGCTCCCTTGGACCTTATCCCTCACCTCAACGCAGCTGAAAGATGTAGCTGTTCAAGACTGACAGTTTGACACGCCGCGACCTGTCAGATCATTCATCTCTCAATGTTTTGTTTCAGTGAAGAGCCAAACTGCACACAACATAAGCAAGTTGTTTCAAGGCTTGGAATGAGATCAAACATTTCTGGCACCTCCACTTACCAGAGCCTTGATTTACAATGTATTTGTCAGAGACTGATTAGATGGTGTGCTTAAAAACTATAGAAGGCGAACAATTTGACTCCCTCTCGCTCTTTACCAGTGAATGGGTTATGCTCTTACGCAGCCAATAAATTCACCTTAGCTTAGTTTAGAAAAGCATTTCACTATGATTGTGTTGCTTCAGTGTGACCCCTTCTTCTCTGCTTCAGCAAACATACCGATACAATCTTAAGGTCATGTTCTTTTCAAACTGACAGTGCCTTCCAAAATGTTGACGAGGTGAAACTTGCAATCACGTTGCACAAAAGACGACGGATTTCATACAGAAAATCAGTTATTTAATCACTATACCTTTAAGATTTCTATTTTTTTGGAAGGAATCATTGAAGTGGATTAAACTCCTTGAATACTGCTCCTCCACTCATGGTTCAGATTATGGAATATTTCCAATTTAAACATGGATGCATTAAGATGAACAACTTGTTATGAGAGTAAAAAGAGGCACTGGTCTATTTGTGTTTCCTTGTATTTCTCCACACACTGTTGCTTCCTTTCATAGGGTAACAGTCGATGGAAATATTCCTGTACAGTGCAACACTGCTCCAATATTAGCTATTTGTGATGCTTCTGTTGTCGACAAAAAGGTAACGGTAATCACGGTGAATATAGATATGGATCACGTGGACAAGAAACGCCAGGATGGAGGTGAATGTTTTATATGTGAGGGGACACCGCACTAGCTCGGACCGTCCCAAGTCACTGACTATTGGGAAATGGCGGTCTGTGGTGAAACTCACCCTGCAGGCTCATATTTCTACCCTTTGGTGGAGTATTCTGCTGAAACAACGTTCCAATTGCGTGGGTCAGCCAAAGGCAGAAACAACACAGCCAACATTTATAGACTGACCCAACATAGGAACAGCTTCTTCCCCTCTGTTATCAGGCTTCTGAACGGTCCTTCCATAAGCTGGGGCACTGTCCGATTCACCTCTACCCCATTGCGGACATTGGACTTTGTCTCTGGAACTGATGCGCTACAATGCTGAGAACTATATTCTGCACTCTGTATCTATCTTCCCCTTTGCTCTACCTGTTGGACTGGAGTTTGGCTAGATTGCGTTTATGTGTTGTGTTATCTGATCTGTTTGGATAATGTGCAAAACAAAAGCTTTTCACTGTACCTCAGCACACATGACAATAATAAACTTAAACCTGTTCTTAAACATATTCTCATTAAAAGCTGCAGCCACCCTGGCAGCTTGACTTCTGGAACACAGACGTCAAATATATTCATGCTTCTCATTCTGCAACATCTTCCCAATGACCAGGTGTTTGATCAATCCTGTACTGATAACTGACATGGAAAATTATACAGAGAAGGTCCAACAGTAATATGCATTGATTCACGGACATGATGTGACACGCTGACACAGACATGTTACATGATGTGACATCACAGACATGTTACATGACGTGACACGCTGACACAGACATGTTACATGATGTGACACGCTGGGAACAGGCATGTTGCATGATGTGACATCACGGACATGTTACATGACATGACACGCTGACACAGACATGTTACATGACGTGACATCACGGACATGTTACATGACATGACACGCTGACACAGACATGTTACATGATGTGACACGCTGGGAACAGGCATGTTGCATGATGTGACATCACGGACATGTTGCATGATGTGACATCACGGACATGTTACATGATGTGACATCACGGACATGTTACATGATGTGACATCACGGACATGTTACATGATGTGACATCACGGACATGTTGCATGATGTGACACGCTGACAACAGACATGTTACATGATGTGACATCACGGACATGTTGCATGACGTGACACGCTGACACAGACATGTTACATGATGTGACACGCTGACACAGACATGTTACATGATGTGACACGCTGACAACAGACATGCTGCATGATGCGACACACTGAGAACAGACATGTTACATGACGTGACACGCTGAGAACAGGGATGTTGCATGATGTAACACGCCAACAACTACATGGTCTAAAGATCACCAAACACAGATGAATGTAACAATTTGATAACAAAAGCATTTATGAACATTCTTGCCCAAATGATGTAAGCACACATACATCATAGTTTATGTCATATACACACAACACGGCCATTGCTTTACTATCAGGGATAAGTTCAAGCACAAGCATGTAATATGTAACTTTCCCTGTGATGTTCAGGTAAGACTGGAGTAAGTCAGCGTCTGCAGTTCCTTGTGTCTATGTTGTGCCATAACTGTTAACTGTTCACCTGGAGAACACAGAGGGGCAATTATCCTACAAACCCGCACGTCTTTGGGATGTGGGAGAAAACCGGAGATAACCCACACGGTGAAACACGGGCAAACTCCACACAGACAGCACCCGACGTCAGGACAAGAAATATACCACAGCAATCAGCAGCCCCTGTACCCATAGTTCTGTAGCCACGTTTGTTCCATGTTGGTAACAACCTTATTATTTGATCCCCTACGCCATACTGTTTGGAAGTTTTTTTAATACGTCAGTCACAATTCCATCTCCAAACATTTGCATCACTTCATCCTAAACCTTCATCAAGGAGTTTCAACAAATCGCTGCGGGTGCTGCTCTTTGATATTCCAACATTATTAAAATCTGGGTCTTCATGATTGAATTGTCCAATTTGGACCAACATGGTTGATAATTTCACCGGAAGCTAAGAGATAATATTACTCAGGGACTAATGTCATTATTAACGACTGCATTAACTCACTCAGAAATGGGCACAAGAGCAGTTAAAATACAGCGTTGAAAGTCTAGCCGATAAAATGCTCAAGCCTCACACTTTCCCCAGGGCAGGGCTACAGGTATGAACCACTATACAACGCCAATGTTTCAGGATCATGTCTATTGGTCTATCGGATGAACTTCAACTGTGATTTGTGTTTGCATGTTGTCATGCAGGGACTCAGAACCGCAGGTTTCTGCAGCAGAACACAAGGGGGAGTGAGGAGATGTAGGCCTTGAAACCCCCGCTCCATGGCTGACTGTGACAGCGCTGTGTGGCTAATCCCTCACATGAAGCCGGCAAGCAAACGACAAACATGAGGAGAGCCCAGACATTGCTCTCACCCACACTGCACATCATCTCATCATTTTATAATGTTACCAGTGTAATACAACGTTCTCCCTCAGTGACTTGAACTACCTATTCTGGGGTTGACATCCCTTCCACTCTGCATGGTTATATAGTTAAATCTATCAGAAAAAACAGCAAACTCTGCAGAAAAATTAAATTGCCGCTGTTGTGTTAGATCTCTGCTATTTCTGTAGATTCCTGCCTGTATTGAATGAAGCATTAAATGTATATGACCCTTACAGGCAATTATAGCCGGGGTAGAGGCTAGGATGCTCACTGTAAGGTTCTTCATACCTCCACTTCCCTCTGTGTTTACAGCAACCCCCCCACCTCTCCCACCCCCGGCCCTCAGCAGAAGCCCAAACGGAACAGAACAAATTCTAACAGACAGGGACGGTGTTAGGACACCTTGACAAGAAAACAAATGAACCACTCAGTATATGCACGTCTTTACTGCCGACGGCTTGTCTCCCTGTAGATGACCGTGAGCTACCTATGTGAACCCAGTTCAGTTTCATCCCCGTTACCTAAATATAATCTGTAGGAAGCAACTGCAGATGCCGGTTTACACTGAAGATAGATACAGAATGCTGGAGTAACTCAGCGTGGCAGGCAGCATTTCTGGAGAGAAGGAATGGGTGACGTTTCGGCTCGAGACCCTTCTTCTGACAGATAACTATATTCTTAAATATAACTCTCTTCCAAGGAGCCTGAAGACTGCAATGACCAGGTTCAGGAATAGCTACTTCCCCACAGCCATCAGGTTGTTAAACTTGGCTCGGACAAAACTCTGAACATTAATAGCCCAATATCTGTTTATTTATTCATGTGTGTATATATTTATATAATGGTATATGGACACACTGATCTGTTCTGTATTCATGCCTACTATGTTCTGTTGTGCTGAAGCAAAGCAAGAACTTCATTGTCCTATCAGGGACACATGACAATAAACTCTCTTGAGTCTTGAATCTTGAAATATTCCCAGGGAATATTTCAAGATTCCCAGGATCCAAACTAAGTAAGTAAGTAAGTACGTTTATTGGCCAAGTATTCACATACAAGGAATTTGCCTTGGTGCTCCGCCCACAAACTATCCTCCAGAAGCAGGCAGGAAGCGCATTATTCCATTTTGTTGTTAGCTTTACACTGTGGCCACATTTTGTTCCATATTCCCCAAGAATGCTCAATATTTCTTACCTCATTATGTTCATTAATTCATAAAATGTCAAGCAGAGCAACTGGAGCTGAGGAACATGATTACATTGTAGATTTGGCATGCTACACAAAAGTCTGCATCTAAGTGATCTAATTGCTGTGCTGATCGAATGCGTGTAATTCCAATGGTTCATGAAGGTGTTGCTTGTTTTATAAATGAGCCGTGTTTATTTCAAAGCTTCCATGAGCTTGTGTTTTGGACAAGGTAAGGTATTGGTGTTATTGATGAGGAAACACTCGTGTGGAAAAATTGTACTGCAGATCTCTTTAAATATGCAACATCCTCCGACAACACAGAGTTCACAAACATTCTCCCCAGGCTTCTGCTGAGCCTGATCATAATTCACCAAGGCTAACTGTAAATATGTTCAGGAATTAACACGGAGACCTCCTCTGTATTCGGCATCCACAGAGAGCAATCAGAAACTTACTAACAATGGTTGCGTTGTTAGAATGACTCGCGAGCAATATTTGTTACACATTACAGAAGACCAAATAAGGTTATGGATAAGGAGGAGTGAGAATTCTACTAAAGTAATTGGCTGACTATTGGATTTTTCATTTATTATCAGTATATTATATAGTGGGAAAGAACAGAACAATAAGTGTGATCTATGGGGTTGGGCAGGACTGTGCAGCAATGGAACTCATTACAGCTCTGGTCAACTTGGAGGAAGGAAAGGGCAGGTACAGAAGTGAGGAGAGGAAGACTGGCTCGCTAGCCAGATCATTTGCAGAGAGACCAAGCGGAACCCTGAAGGCAATGAGCATCAACATCATGAGTTGTCCATCGCGCCACGGTAGCTGGTTAGAGGTCAACACTGCCGAATGCAGAGTCTCCGGTGCCTCAAGACTGGTCCTCCTCTGGAGTAAGGTCACTCATGGGGATGTTCACACAAACCATTTAGTAAGTAAGTTTATTGGCCAAGTATTCACATACAAGGAATTTGCCTTGGTGCTCCGCCCACAAGTAACGACATGACATACAGTGACAGTTACGAATGACTCAGAAAACACTAAACATTAATAATAATAAAACATTAATGATAAAACACCATTGATCAAGCATGTGAACCAACAAAATACCAGATCAAAGGGAGGCTACAGATTTTTGGATGTTGAGTAGAGCAACTACTCGTGGATAAAAACTATTTTTATGTCTGGCTGTGGCAGCTTTGAGTCCGGAGTCCGTATAGCTCAACAAGTAACCTTTCTGACCTGCCATGCAGCAAGACCAAGACAACCTTCAACCCTGGGCAAAGAAACTCCAAGTAACATCTGTGCCTCAACGCCAACAGACCGTGAGACTTGATAACACTCACTGTTGGCCAATCATCACCATCCATGGGTCAGCATTGGACAGAAGTCAACTGGAGCAGCAACATAACTCACCTTCTGCCCTCCACAAGGTACAACTCAGGGGCGGCATAGATAACACTCAACCAGACACAACTACATTTAACGTAGCTCTTCTTCTCCAAGAATCCTTTTTTGCTTAAGTCCACACTCCGCCACCTCTAGTTCAAATTCCATTTGGAATATTTTGGAGGACCAGGAACCAAGAACACTCCCTTCACCTGGACAGGTGCATCTTCACTGCAGAAGCTGAGTGTGATCCAGGACAAAGCAATCTTCTAGATTAGTATTCCACCTGTCAACCTCATGACCCCCATACTATGCTGTGTGTGTACGGCCAACACAATCCACTCAACCTCCAACAACCTACCTGGTCAACATATCCTGGACAGAAACACTACCAGCAGTGTGGACACAGAGGTATGGACAAGAGTCGACCGTCACATACAGGCTTCTCCATGACCCCCACACACACGGTCCTGACCCCCAAACACACTGTCCTGGCCCCCACACACACTCTCCTGCCCCCCCCCCCCACACATACACACACACACACACTGTCCTGACCCCCACCACCCCCCACACACACACACACACTGTCCTGACACCCACACACACTGACATGACCCCCCCCACACACACACACACACACTGTCCTGACCCCCAAACACACATACTGCCCTGACCCGACCCCCCACCCCCCCACACCCCCACACACACTGCCCTGACCCCCACACACACTGCCCTGACCCCCACACACACTGTCCTGACCCCCACACACACACACTGTCCTGACCCACACAAACACACTGCCCTGACCCCCACACACACACTGCCCTGACCCCCACACACACTGCCCTGACCCCCACACAGACACTGCCCTGACCCCCCCCCACACTGCCCTGACCCCCACACACACACTGCCCTGACCCCCACACACACACACACTACACACTGTCCTGACACCCACACACACTGACATGACCCCCCCCCCCCACACACACACACACACTCTCCTGACCCCCAAACACACACACTGCCCTGACCCGACCCCCCCCCCCCCACCCCCCCACACCCACTGCCCTGACCCCCACACACACACTGCCCTGACCCGACCCCCCCCCCCCACCCCCACACCCCCACACACAATGCCCTGACCCCCACACACACACTGCCCTGACCCGACCCCCCCCCCCCCACCCCCACACCCCCACACACACTGTCCTGACCCCCACACACACTGTCTTCACTCACACACCTTGCTGACCTGGGAGCAGTTCCTTCATCGTTGCTCGTTCCCAATCCTGGGAGTGCCTGTGAAGAAATCTGTGGGAATATTTCAAATCTTTCCACTACCTTCCTGAGGACAATTGTGAATGAGCAATAAATGCCAGGCTTTCACCAACGCCCTCGTGCTGACAAATGAATGAGAAAAAAGGGCAATTTGGGCAGAGATAAATAGTCATGGAATCCTTTACATTATCAAAAGCTGTAAAATTACGTGTTAAATGGGGGCTTCAACTTGCATTGAGAACTACTGGCAATAAATTAATTTCTCATTAATATTATTAACTATTATAAAATAAATTAATTCGATATTAAGATATGATTGAGTGTAACTTATACATGAACTAATGGAAAAGTATAAGAGGGTTTGTCTTGCCTTGTATGGTATCAATATTTTCTTACTGTTAATTAATTTTGTGAATCGTATTGTATCGTATCGTATCGTATCGTAATTTTTTGTACCAATTAAGGCTTCAGTCTGAACAATAGCGTTCTCAGAAGACAATGTTACAATGAGGCGGAGTGAAGGGCGGAGAATGGGCAGCTTTGCATTCTTGAAAGATAAGACAAAACAATTATTACACATAGAGTTCTAGAAAATGTTGTGAGAAATTCTATAAAATAATACGGTATTGAAATGTGTCTAACGTTGGAATTTTACTTCAGAGCCCAAAGTGCAGTGCACCCTGTAATCCTCCATACCTGTAACCCTTTGTACCTGTAACCCCACCCCTCACACCTGTAACCCTTTGTACCTGTAACCCCACCCCTCACACCTGTAACCTTCCCTCCCCATACCTGTACCCCCTCTGTTCCCTTACCCCACCTGTAACCACATGCCTGTAACTCCCCCCTCCCCCCAAACCTGCACCCCTCCTCCCTAGTGCTGCAGCTCATGCATCAACAGTGTACGATGCATGACCCAGTAGAATCTTGGTCCTCGCATCAAACATACACGGCCCAAGTGTGGCTCTCACTTGCATTTTCAAATACAGGAGAATTTCTGGACCAAGTATTGTTATTTCTTTTCTTGGCCTTAACCTTCCCCAATACAGCATTGTACAGTTGGGGGGAAAGTCCATGCAGTCATGAACAATCCCTGAGCAACATGCGTAACAGCCATGACATTGAATGGAATGAATACTGCCTCATATTGCCCACGGAATAATACCAACCCGAAACGTCACCTATCCATGTTCTCCACAGATGCTGCCTGACCCGCTGAGTTACTCCAGCACTCTGTGAAAAGTCGCCTATCCATGTTCTCCACAGATGCTGCCTGACCCGCTGAGTTACTCCAGCACTCTGTGAAAAGTCGCCTATCCATGTTCTCCACAGATGCTGCCTGACCTGCTGAGTTACTCCAGCACTCTGTGAAACGTCACCTATCCATGTTCTCCACAGATGCTGCCTGACCCGCTGAGTTACTCCAGCACTCTGTGAAACGTCACCTATCCATGTTCTCCACAGATGCTGCCTGACCCGCTGAGTTACTCCAGCACTCTGTGAAACGTCACCTATCCATGTTCTCCACAGATGCTGCCTGACCCGCTGAGTTACTCCAGCACTCTGTGTCCGTTTGTATAATAGTAACAGAGGTTGATTTTGGTTTCTTGTTCCTTTTCATAAAATATTCATAAAGTAAATTAAATAAGGGCAAACTAAAAAGGTGTTATTCCAAAAACATTTTTTTTCTTCAAATGCATGAGCTTGGCATTGCCAATCGTGTGGTTAGAAGCACTGAAATAAACATTTAAACTTAAGCAGAATGAGAGGCAACTTCACTGAAGGATCTAACATGGACGTTAACAAATTGAGCATTTGTTCTACACCCTTTAGATTTCCTTTCGACCGACATCATTAGCAATGGCAATAAGCTGGCACCAAACAATATATTGGCCTGCCAGTCGAAATTCACCTTTGTAGGGAAATATTTGACACACAGGCAGCGACAAAGATTGATAGATCCATTTAATGCAGTAAATAAAATTTCAATAATAGATCTGGAATTAAAATTTAAAACAGCATCAGTTATATTAGACAGGAAGGTGGGAGATGTGAGGTTTTCTGCCCGCATATTTATTGTGAGAGGCAGGCAAGTCTACACACCCAATGTCACCAGTTCACACACGAGGGAGGTTATCTCCTGAATATAGTTTGTATCCGACCACCCAGCCACCCAGCCACCCACACACCCACCCACACACCCACCCAGCCACCCAAGGCCAGCCACCCAGCCACCCACCAAACCACCCACCCACCCACCCACACACCCATCCACACACCCACCCACACACCCACCCACCCATCCACACACCCAACACACACCCACCCACACACCCACCCACACACCCACCCAGCCACCCAAGGCCAGCCACCCAGCCACCCACCAAACCACCCACACACCCACCCACACATCCATCCACCCACCCACCCAGCCACCCAAGGCCAGCCACCCAGCCACCCACCAAACCACCCACCCACACACCCAACACACACCCACCCACACACCCACACACACACCCACCTACCCACCCACCCTAAGACACCCACACACCCACCCACCCACACACCCACCCACACACCCAACCACCCACCCACCCAGCTACCCAATCACCCACCCACCCTAAGACACCCACACACCCACACACCCAGCCACCCACACACCCATCCAGTTATCCACCCACCCACTCAACCACCCACACACCCACACATCCACCCACCCAAGGCCAGCCACCTACCCATCCACACACCCAACACACACCCAGCCACTCACCCACCCACATACCCACACACACACCCACCCACCCACCCAGCCACCCAAGGCCAGCCACCCACCCACACACCCACCCACACACACACCCACCCACACACCCTCCCTAAGACACCCACACACCCACCCACGCACCCACCCACCCACACACCCACCCACTCAACCACCCACCCACCCACTCAACCACCCACACACCCACACATCCACCCACCCAAGGCCAGCCACCCACACGGACACATGGGAAGAGGCAGATGCTCTCATTGTAACACCAGGGGACATCACGCGTAGAATTAAAGCCCGTTCACTCTGCGCAGTCTAGCCCATGGAACATCACCCATTACTCAACATCAGCATGGAATCTAGATGGTCGGGGCTAAGGGCGGCATCTCGGACTAGGGTTCCAGACACACAGTTAAGATGGCCAGCTGGTGTCAAGATGAGAAAGATTAAATTCACTCAAATATTTCATTGCCTCTCGTCATGAAATCAGTCTGTACAAATATAGTTGAACCTGTAGGGTGCAGATCTTGTGTTCTATTCAAGGAAATACCACTGATATTTCACAGTCCAGGCATTGTCCCGTGGTGTGAAGAATCAGAGAGATTCCACGTGCATGGTATTACACCGAGAGGCAATGGTTACAGCTGGTTAGATATCTAGACTGAATCTTCGTGTTGTGAGTAATCCTATCAAACGTTCTTTTGAAGTGCAGAAATTGACACCAGCAAGATGATTTTTTTCAAGGAACAACTAGTATCTTAAAAACACACAAAGAAAACAGTTTTAATAAAAAGAAACACGAGTATCAGTTATCTCCTCTATCGAACATGTTGAAAACATCAGTGATGCTGTCAATACTACCTTGAAAAATCAATTACAGTCTCGATAGGGACACTCTAAATATCAAACACAACTTTACAAAGTAGCTCCCAGTCCTACTCTGTGGAGAGCTGGGATTTGTATGAATCTATTATCAGTGTTTCTGCAGCTCTTCACGTCCATTCTTTGGGCTTTAATTTCCCAATGAATCAAATCAAAACTAACTTTTATAAAACTAAACCATATATATCAATTTGATAATTCATTCCACTTAGAGGGTGGATAGAACATAGAACAGTACAGCACACAATGTCCATCATGAACATGATGCCAACTTAAACCAATCTCCTCGGCCCGCACATGATCCATATCATTCCCTGCATAGTCGTGTGCCTCAAGAAAAGTCTCTAAATGCCACGCATAGACACAGTGCTGGAGTAACTCAGCGGGACAGGCAGAATCTCTGGAAAGAAGGAATGGGTGATGATTCGTTCGGGTCGAGACCCTTCTTCAGACTGAGAGTCCGGGGAGAGGGAGTCTATGAGACTATGCTATGAGAATGCAGGGTGACTTGGATAGGTTGGGGGAGTGGGCAGATGCATGGCAGATGAAGTTTAATATGGATAAATGTGAGGTTATCCACTTTGGTAGAAAAAACAGGAAGGCAGATTACTATCTAAATGGCGTCAAGTTGGGAAAAGGGGAAGTACAACGGGATCTGGGGGTCCTTGTTCATCAGTCTATGAAAGTAAGCATGCAGGTACAGCAGGCAATGAAGAAAGCGAATGGCATGTTGGCCATTATAATAAGAGGAGTGGTGTATAGGAGCAAAGAGGTCCTTCTGCAGTTGTACAGAGCCCTAGTGAGACCACACCTGGAGTATCGTGTGCAGTTATGGTCCCCTAATTTGAGGAAGGACATTCTTGCTATTGAGGGAGTGCAGCATAGATTTACAAGGTTAATTCCCGGGATGGCGGGACTGTCATATGCTGAGAGAATGGAGCGACTGGGCTTGTACACTCTGGAGTTTAGAAGGATGAGAGGGTATCTTATTGAAACATATAAGATTGTTAAGGGTTTGGACACGCTAGAGGCAGGAAACATGTTCCCGATGTTGGGGGAGTCCAGAACCAGGGGCCACAGTTTAAGAATAAGGAGTAAGCCATTTAGAACGGAGATGAGGAAACACTTTTTCTCACAGAGAGTTGTGAGTCTGTGGAATTTTCTGCCTCAGAGGGCGGTGGAGACCAGTTCTCTGGATACTAGATTGGGCTCTTAAAGTTAGCGGTCAGGGGATATGGGGAGAAGGCAGGAACGGGGTATTGATTGGCGATGATCAGTCATGATCACATTGAATGGCGGTGCTGGCTCGAAGGTCCGAATGGCCTACTCCTGCACCTATTATCTATTGTCTATTGTCTATTAAGACACAGAGATATGGAAGGGTAAAGTGTGAACACGAGAGATCAAAGAGACAATGGCCCTATCATGTGTGCCACAACCACCAGGTGCTGAGGTAGTTTGGGAAATGCAGGATTGTTGAGTCCCTGTTCCTGTCTGCAGTGATTATCCCTGGAGCAAGAGCTGAAGGCGTAAGGACATCACGGTGGCGCAGCGGTAGAGTTAGTGTCTCAGCTCCAGGCACCTGGGTTCAGTCCTGTCTACGGGTGCTGTCTGTATGGAGTTTCTACATTCTCCCTGTGACCGCGTGGTTTTCCTCCGGGTGCTCCAGTCTCCTCCCACATTCCAAAGACGTGCAGGTTTGCAGGTTAATTGGCTTCTGTAAATTGTCCCGAGTGTACACGTGATCATTGGTTGGTGTGGACTCGGTAGGCCACAGGGCCTGTTTCCACACTGCATCCCGAAACTAAACTAAAATATTTGTTCCTTGATCAATATGGGTCTATGTATGTGCAATCTACCCATGGTGGACAAAGTTGATATTTTGTTGCCTCTTTACTATACACTGACAATGACAATTAAAGTTGAATCTGAATCTGAATCTAATGACCCAGCGATCAGTTTCAAAGGTCTCTGACCAGAGACCGCGAGCTCTGCGATGTTAAAGTCCCGCAGGCTCCCATGGTGAAGCTCTTGAAACCGGTCTCCAGCAAAGGCCACCAACTCCTCGATGTGGACAGAGATACGATACGGAAAATAATCACATCTCCGTCGAGGTAAGAGATTAGGAAAAAAATCCTCCAACCCCCTCCCCCACCCCTCAATAAATAAAACAAGCTAAAGAACACTATAAACATACATTTAACACATACTAAAAAAAACAACAAAGAAGTGAGGGACAGACAGATTGTTGGCGAGGCAGCCATTGCTGGCGCCACCTGTGAATGGACCTCAGAGTCTGGTCGTCAACTAGTGAGGCCATTTCTGCTTCAATATGATGCATCATGTGACCACACAACTGTAGTCATCATCATAGCATCATTCAGCACGGAAACAGGTCCTTCAGCCCAACTTGCCCATGTTGACCAAGATACCCCACCTAAGCTAGACCCATCTGCCCACCTTCAGATCCTATCCCTCGAAATCTTTCCTACTCATGTCCAAGTGTCTTTTAATTTTTGTTATTGTAGCTGCAACTACCTCCTCTGCCATCTCGTTCCATACACCCACCGTGCTCTGAGTGACAAAGTTGCCCCTCAGCTTCCTATTAAATTTCACCCCTCTCACCTTAAGCATTTGTCCTCGTGTTTTTAATGAAAGACTCTGTTTATTCACCCTATCTATTGCAAAGAGATATTGGTGAGATGGCGACACTCTGGAACTACCAATCCTGAGTAAAGCACAAAGTGCTGGAGTAACTCAACGGGTTAGGCAGCAGCATTTGTGGAGGGAATGGACAGGTTGGGACCTTTCATCAGATGTGGATGCTAGTATCCATAACATGTCCACAGCATTGTGGAACTACTACCTCCGTGGCATTAGAGGGCTGACGATGATCTCCAGGTTTAGCAGAAAGATTTGTTAAACAATGGCCGCTAATGGTCCACCATGACAAAATGGAGTCCATTTAAATTCCTGTTATAAATTGTCCCCTGTATTTATCTAACGCTGCAGGATACCGTAGGCCAACCGAGAGCCCAGACATTTCAATTCACTGAATTGGAAAATCTTGTAAGGCGGAAGTAAATAAGCTGATGTGCAGAGAGCTGCGACACAGATGGATTTGTGGATGACTCTGCTTCATTCGCCATCCAGTGCAGATGTTACACACGTTAAATCCAACACTATTATTAGTACACAGTTTTGTTATTTTTGAATCAATGACACTTTCAGTTAAATGGGAAGCTATATTTACCGATAACAGCTGAGGTTTGTGAAAGGTGAAAACGTTGTTATAGAAATTTGCCATTTAATTTCGCATTGTTTGCTCCTTATAGTGGAGTAGCGATGCTCAGGCCGATGTATGTGACAACCATGGTGATGTATGGCGATGGTATCCGGAGTCTCTTGCCTTTTGGAAACGCTAGAAATATTCACTTCACTAAGTTGGATCAAAATCCAAGGGGAACTGTGAAGGTGTTTTCATAAGTCAGGGAAAAGGAAGGTTATTTTCTGAACATGGTTCAAACTACTGTTTCACTAAATTATTCCCAGGAACGTAATGCTCTTGATGTGATGTCGTTCTGAACAAGGACAAATAAATGTACACAGACCCACAACACATTATTAACCACACTGGCAGAATCAGTGTGGCATCTCTCATAGAAACATAGAAATTAGGTGCAGGAGTAGGCCATTCGGCCCTTCGAGCCTGCACCGCCATTCAATATGATCATGGCTGATCATCCAACTCAGTATCCCGTACCTGCCTTCTCTCCATACCCTCTGATCCCCTTAGCCACAAGGGCCACATCTAACTCCCTCTTAAATATAGCCAATGAACTGGCCTCGACTACCCTCTGTGGCAGAGAGTTCCAGAGATTCACCGCTCTCTGTGTGAAAAAAGTTCTTCTCATCTCGGTTTTAAAGGATTTCCCCCTTATCCTTAAGCTGTGACCCCTTGTCCTGGACTTCCTCAACATCGGGAGCAATCTTCCTGCATCTAGCCTGTCCAACCCCTTAAGAATTTTGTAAGTTTCTATAAGATCCCCTCTCAATCTCCTAAATTCTAGAGAGTATAAACCAAGTCTATCCAGTCTTTCTTCATAAGACAGTCCTGACATCCCAGGAATCAGTCTGGTTAACCTTCTCTGCACTCCCTCTATGGCAATAATGTCCTTCCTCAGATTTGGAGACCAAAACTGTACGCAATACTCTAGGTGTGGTCTCACCAAGACCCTGTACAACTGCAGTAAAACCTCCCTGCTCCTATACTCAAATCCTTTTGCTATGAAAGCTAACATACCATTCGCTTTCTTCACTGCCTGCTGCACCTGCATGCCTACTTTCAATGACTGGTGTACCATGACACCCAGGTCTCGCTGCATCTCCCCTTTCCCTAGTCGGCCACCATTTAGATAATAGTCTGCTTTCCTGTTTTTGCCACCAAAATGGATAACCTCACATTTATCCACATGATACTGCATCTGCCAAACATTTGCCCACTCACCCAGCCTATCCAAGTCACCTTGCAGTCTCCTAGCATCCTCCTCACAGCTAACCCTGCCCCCCAGCTTAGTGTCATCCGCAAACCGACACTGCTGAGGTCAGGTGGATGTGGGTGAAATCTTCAGTGCCACTAACATTTGAAAATACATTGATTTTTAAATTTATAAAATACATATTCTGCAATCACAAGATTTATTTCATAATTTGAGGTTACATGTACAGAGCAGTGAATGGACAGAGTATTAGAAATATCGTGGTGTCTTTATAATTTGAAGCAGTTTTTGGCCAGAGGGTTAACACGACTACCGCAGCGAGCAGGTGACTGATAAACTAACAACAATTATTTCATTCGTGTGTTTGCCAACATATTTAAGAACAGAATAACTCCAACTCTTGGATGATGCCGAATGTAGTTCACCATGTTCTGCAAATTATCAGCTGAAATACATAAAAGCACAAAGCCTCAACTTTCTGGAAGAGCCCTGGGACTATTTAATGGGCTCATTAGATGGATTATGATAGCAGATGTAACGAAGATATTTGCCGAGAGGGGCCCTGGGTTACATTCTGTATCCACAGAGAGAAAGGGAAGCTGTATCAACAGTTTATGCTGCACACCAACCTCCCTCCTGCAGGGAAACCTCCGCTGATTGTGTCTGTATTCACTCCCACGCTTGCTCTTTCTTTAAGTATTGAACAAAAATATATAATGAAATTAAATAACGTAAAGCATTAGCATCTAAGTTTAGCAGAGTGTCAGGGATTCTTGGCTGAAAACCAACGTCACAGTTGAAGGACAGGAGAGCAGAAATCCAATGTCAATGATGGTCAGTGATGATCAATGATGATCAATGATGATCAATGATGATCAATGGTCAATGATGGTCAATGATGGTCAATGGTCAATGATGGTTAATGATGATCAATGGTCAATGATGGTCAATGATGGTCAATGGTCAATGATGGTCAATGATGGTCAATGATGATCAATGGTCAATGATGGTCAATGATGGTCAATGATGGTCAATGATGGTCAATGATGGTCAATGGTCAATGATGGTCAATGATGATCAATGGTCAATGATGGTCAATGATGGTCAATGGTCAGTGATGGTCAGTGATGGTCAATGATGGTCAATGATGGTCAATGATGGTCAATGATGGTCAGTGATGGTCAATGATGGTCAGTGATGGTCAATGATGGTCAGTGATGGTCAATGATGGCCAGTGATGGTCAATGATGGTCAGTGATGGTCAATGATGGTCAATGATGGTCAATGATGGTCAATGATGGTCAGTGATGGTCAGTGATGGTCAATGATGGTCAATGATGGTCAATGATGGTCAATGATGGTCAGTGATGGTCAGTGATGGTCAATGATGGTCAGTGATGGTCAGTGATGGTCAATGATGGTCAGTGATGGTCAATGATGGTCAATGATGGTCAGTGATGGTCAGTGATGGTCAGTGATGGTCAGTGATGGTCAAGGATGGATTCCATCAATGGGTCATTGTGACCTCTCAGGATAAGGATGTGAGAGGACAAAGCTTCAATGAGATGTGTGGGGCAAGTTTTCACAGAGAGGGCCTTTAATGCCACAGAACTTTGGGCAGTCAGGGCAGAGGCTGTTACCTTACAATAACAATTAAATATGAAATATGTTCAATGTAGATTGAAATTTCCAACCAAAGCACGGTGCAATATTGACCTACAGTGGAGACGTGACACCAACCAATGCTGAGCACATGATCTTCTGGAGCATTTGAACTTGCAGTTCACTTAAGGTCTATGTTTCTCTATCAAGCTAAGGTTGTTTCACTGCGGTTCTAACATTATAGATTACCGATGTAAATAACACAGAAGATAAATATAAAATAACATTCCAATAAAGCATAAATACCTGCACCAACTTTGTGCTTTTTGGTCTCAGCTTTGAGTCTGTGTCTTTGCTGAGTTCATGGACATTAACTAGAGAGTGTCATCGGGTTATCACCATCAGAATCTCTCCGTTGTAAAACTCGGCAAAATTAAACGTAGCCCGTGTGGGTGGACTGGGTAAGGAAAGCTTGGAGTTAAGGTGAAACACAGAGGTTGGCTGAATCCTTTGGCATTTGATCTCAGAAGTGAGTATTCAATGAGTATTTATATTGGGTCAGGACTTTCACCTCTGAGTCAGGGGTTCACACGGTAACGGATCATTCTGGCAGAGAAGAAGGACATTTCGATCAAAAGTGAATAGCAGAGGGAACCAGCTCAACCTTTCCTTGTCACCTTTGTCTTTAGTTCAGTAGGACAGGAGTCCTATGGACTTCATTGCAGTTGGACAGGGGTCCTGCCGTCTGATGTAATGGGACCGAAATCCTGTAGTCTTCACCTTGGGAGGACAGGACTACTGTGGCCATCGGCCCACTGAGACGGGAGGACTGAGATCCAGGGTTTTCCTTTACTGGCCCATTTGGTCTCTACATATTGTACTTGAGTTTGGCTTGATGTTTATGTGGAATATGATTGAATTTGATTGGACCTTGACCTCTGTAAATTTAACATGAAATCTCCCCTCTGCCTCCTCTGTTTCTGAGAACCCCAGTCTTTCCAATCTTTCCTCCAAGTCCACGTTGTCCAGTGCTGGTAACAAAGCCTGCCTCTTATCCATCTGCCTCCGACAGCTGAACCAGTGTTCTCGCTGTGAGCCTACATCAGTGAAACCTGAAACGTCACCTATTTCCATCGCTCTATAGATGCTGCCTCACCAGCTGAGTTTCTCCAGCTTTTTTGTCTACCTTCAGTAATAGCAAGTGAGTTACTTGCCTGTTTAGCCACCCAACCCCGACAAATGTCACTACTGTATCTGCCTCCGCCACCACCCCTGGCAGCGCGTTCCAGGCACCCACCCTCTGTGTGCAAACTCCACACATCACCTTTAAACTTTGCTCCTCTCACCTTAAAGCTATGCCCTCTAGTCTTTGATCTTACGTCCTGGGAAAAACAGTTTGACTCTCCCCTCTCCATGCCTCTCATATTGTTACACGCATAGAAAATTATATCCTGCATTCCAGAGAAAACAACCCAAACTTGTCCTACCTCTCCCTTTGGCCAATACCTCTAATCCAGGCATCACTCATAACAAATCTAAGGTAGAAGGACTTCTGACAGAATTGTTTTGTGTGATTTTTAACAATGAAAACTCTGAGATTCAAAGACTGCAAGACTTCTAACATGCAAGATGTTGGATGTATTTTTTAAGATGTCTGGAAGGTTTTGCACTGTAACTTAATCAGGTATTTGATCTTGTATCTGCATTTATGTTGCACTTTGATCATCAGTGTTCTCTGGGCATGCCTGCCTCATTTACTGTCCGTGCAACACACTCAAAATATGATTGCAGCATTCGAGACACACAGATTTCTTCAAACGTTTTGATGCCAAAATGACTGAGAATGAAATTAGTAAGGATTTGAATTGTGACGAGAGGGAAAGGTACTATTAAAATGTAGCTGGTCATTCTGGTTTCTAATGCTGCCACTTGTGGTGAATATGCATCATAAGCCTGATCGTACAATGTTCTCTGTCGCTCACTGCTGTGTCGACTCATTCCCTGATGAACACAAGAGATACAAGATTCTGCAGATGCCGAACAAAAATCATTGTGGCAATGGTAGCCTGCATGGGTGAAATTCTTCAGTGTCCTTCAATGCATTGTCCACAGACAGCACATCACATCCAAATGAAAGATTGTGTGATCATAACTTCAATTTAATTCACTCATTCAATAAACCTCCTCTCTCCTCTCCACCACCTTCTCCATCTTCTGCTCCAGGGCAAACCAATAGTTGTAATATGATGGTGAAATCGTGCAGCAGATCAGAGGCTCTATAGGGGACACATGTTTGCTACACGACAAGACAAGGTAGCACCCCTTGTAACCACACCCTTCATCACCATGTCGCCTCTGAACTGGAGTCAGAAGTTCAAGGTTAGACCCTTCCCTGCAGTGACCACTCTTGATCATTGAGGCACTAACGTTGATGCAGGGATGACTGCATCGAGCACTTGATGAAGTCTACATGGACCTCTGTAAATCCTTTGCCAACTTCACCTGGGAAAGTGATCCAAAAGCATAGTCCACGGGATCCAATGCAAATTGACAAATTAGATAGGAATTGCCTTGTTAGCAGCAAGAGGAAGAGAAATGTTAACTCTGTGTCTCCTTCTGGACAAGGATCATCATCTCTGCGTATTCCTGGCAGACATAGACATCACATGCACAGACTCCTTTACAAAATAACATTCAGTACCTCTTGTCCTTTCAATGTGCCATCTTTTAGTCTATTTGGAATCAGTGATGACGAAATATTGGATGTCAGGTTCTGCAATCAAGTTCTTGCCTTTAGCAGAGTTTATTATCTCCACAGCGCCGAGCTCTGCATGCTACATGTAATGCTCCAATCTTCAATGAAGCTCTAACATTACCTGCCCCACAATCCCTGGCAACACCTACTCCTCCAGAAATATATTCACAACAATGCCATGCCTTCCACACATTCCTCAACCACGGTAAGATTCAGACCAAGGATGTTAAATTAATTAGGTGCAATCCAATTAATAAAAAGTAAATTCAATCCCAAAATGATGGCTAATGATGTTAACGCTATCTACTACTTTAATGCATATGTTACCTGATGTATTTTAAATAAGTTCATGCATCTGCCTTAGTGTAGATGTGAGAATTCCATGTAGGGATGACATGTTTGGCATGTACGAATGTTAAATGGCTGCTATTAATATGGACTGGAGTCATTTTGGACGCATTTATTCATCAAGAAAAGCAAAGGAAATCTGAAATGCAAAATGACTTGTGCAATGAAGCAATGGCTCTGACAAAGTGAAGATTCCAGTAGATAATGGAAATGGGAGATAATAGAGGTGTGAATTAATGAAGATTCCATTCTAATGTACATCTGAAAGTGCAAATCTTCCAGAGTGAACATCAACTCACAGAGTAAAGTCTTGCCACGATTTATAATCTTCGTGCAATTACTTTTGAAGGCAGGCTATTTTTCATTAATTTAAATCCACTGCTGGTGACCTTTCAGTGTCTCCTGTAATGTTTCATGCACTGCCAGAACAGGCTTAATGCACAGCCCCTGGACTGGACTTACACCACAGTGTCATTGGCCACAGGTCCTATACTCCACTCTGGCCAATGTTTGAGGAAGGCCACTGGCTGGGGAAGGCCACTGGCTGGGGAAGGCCACTGACTGGGGAAGGCCACTGGCTGAGGAAGGCCACTGGCTGGGGAAGGCCACTGGCTGGGGAAGGCCACTGGCTGAGGAAGGCCACTGGGGTTCTGATAGCTAGCCCTGCCCTCTTCCTTGACTTTGTTTCCATCACAACAGGAAACGAGTTGAAACCTCCGGGCTAATCCAGTCACAGAATGGATACAGGCCCTTCGGCCCAACTCGTCCATTCTGACCAAGATGCCCCATCTACGCTAGTCCCACCTGGCCACGTTTGGCCATATCCCTCTAAACCTTTCCTATCCATGTACTCTTTCTTCCCAATAACCCTTTCTGGCCACCTTTCTGGCTTAAGCCCTCCCTTCACCACCTCCAGTTTAAATTCCATTTGGAATATTTTGGAGGACCAAAAAACCCCAAACCAAAACCAAAACCTGTCCTGTCCTAGTGTCTTTTACATGCTGTCATAGTACCTGCCTCAATTATTTCCTCTGGCAGCTCGTTCCATATACACAACACCTTCTATGTGAAAAAGTTGCCCCTTAGGGTCTTCTTAAATCGGCCCAACTTGCCCACACTGGTCAACATGCCCCATCTACACTTGTCATAGAGCGATACAGCGTGGAAACAGGCCCTTCGGCCCATCTTGCCCACACTGGCCAACATGCCCCATCTACACTAGTCCACATTGTTACCTCGGTTACCATTATAGTGGAGAAGACTGGCTTTATGAGACAAATATCCCCGTATCACAAGGTAAGCATTGATCCCAACATCTGGAATGACCTTTTTTAACAGCTATGTTTAAATTCCAATATTTCACTTCCGTAAAGCAAAATAAATCTCAACCCTTCACCGTGAGCAGAACAGCAACAAGTGTGATGCTTGCAGGATGTGGGAGGCCAGGGACATTGATGGTGCCTCTGGCTGCTACAACTCTAATTCAGGTTGGTTGTGTAATTTCCCATGCGAAGAGTTTCTGATGTGGTGCGGATTGTCGGTAAGAAATACCAAGTCCATGCATCCCACAAGGAGAGCGGAGGCCTCTGCCCACAGTTATTAGTAGGTAACTCTTTTGAGCTGTTAAAAAATAGAATCAGCAGTGATCTGGAACCCACAACTAATGCACTGTTGGTATCAAGGAGTAAAGATGTTTTCACAAAACTTTAACGCTCAATGCTAATGAATAAATCAATGTCCCCTTTTTCTTAATTCTTGGTTCGTTAATGAGAATAAACCTTCATTAGTGCAAACCACAATAGATCTCAGACGCAACTTAGTCGCAACTCACTCTTTCCTAATCCTACACTGCTTATCCTGGAGGCTTTCAGGAATGGAACTGCCAGTGTCATCCCAGTTTAATGACAGATCAGTTTTCATAAAGACAGTTGGTACAGAGCTACAGCGGAATCATTTTACATTCAGTTAATAGAGAGAGACATAGAGGCTGAGATTGTGCTGGCAAGGAGAAGTGAGGGGGGGGGGGAGAGAGAGAGACAGAGACAGAGACAGAGACAGAGACAGAGACAGACAGACACAGAGACAGACAGACAGACAGACAGACAGACAGACAGACAGACAGACAGACAGACAGACAGACAGACAGACAGATGAGGGCAGCTAAATTTTCGATTCAAACAAATTGCAGATATATGATAAGATTCCTGGTCTAACCCGCACTGTACGTATCCAGCTAACTTGCATTTAAACAGAACCATCTATTAGCCTCCAGTTTAAATTCCATTTGGAATATTTTGGAGGACCAAGAAACCAAGGACCAAGTTGTATTTAAAACATGCACTGGTTTTGTGCAAGGCTGTGTAGGAAAGAACTGCAGATGTTGGTTTACACCGAAGATAAACACAAAATGCCTGAGTTACTCCAGCATGTTGTGTCTATCTTTGTGCAATGCTGAGTGACATTTGAAAGTGGGATCCATTGCCATTGATGAACTAGTTCAGAGAATTCTCCTACTTCACATGCCCTGTCTCCAGCGTTAACTCCACTGTGCTAGGTATACACACTGTGCACATGCCCTGCTGTAGATCATTAAATCATGTGATAGGAGTAGAATTAGGCCATTCGGCCCATCAAATCTACTCCATCATTCAATCATGGCTGATCTATCTCTCCCTCCTAACCCCATTCTCAGGGTGGAAGATTGCAACCTTCACGTTGTCCGCCCTACTTCGACTAATGCAATCAACTCGACGTGCACAAATGGATGATCAAATAGAACAAGTTGTCCAAAGAATTTAGGCTGTGCACGCCACACGAAAGAAGAAGAAGAACCCCATTCTCCTGCCTTCTCCCCATAACCCCTGACACCTGTACTGATCAAGAATCTATCTCTGGCTTAAATACATCGACTGATTTGGCCTCCACAGCCTTCTGTGGCAATGAATTCCCCAGATTCACTGCCCTATTGTACAACATTGCTCAGTGTAATGGAGGGCATCTGCTATCACATTCACTCCACCATCTGTTTCCTGATCTAACCTCACCAACATGGAGTTAATACAAAAGCAGACATGATGGAAATATTGTCACGGGAGGCAGCCAGCACAGACCCACCTGTTCAGGCATTACACATCATGTCATAGAGTTATAGAGTGATACAGCGTGGAAACAGGCCCTTCAGCCCAACATGCCCACACCGGCCAACATGTCCCAGATACACTAGTCCCATCTGCCTGCGTTTTGTAGATATCTTGTCCTATGCATGTACCTGTCTAACTGTGCCTTAAACATTGGGATAGTCCCTGCTTCAACTACTTCCTCTGGCAGCTCGTTCCGTACACCCACCACCCTTTGTGTGAAAAAGTCACCCCTCAGATTCCTATTGAATCTTTTCCCTTCACCTTGAACCTATGTCCACGTTGACAACACCTCGCAGGGTTACAATGCACATTGCTAACCCTAATGCATGCTTCACCCAGGCACAATCTAAAGGTCCGAGCTCCACACCCTCACCACCAGAGAACAGGCTCACAGTCACAGCTTTGTGCATCTGACAATCCAGAAGCACCTCTACATATTCCCAGCTCATTATATATACACTATGATGTTTGGTGGACTGTGTGGGGTGGGAGGACCCGTTGCTCCTCCTGTGCAGCAGGTGGCGCTGCACAGGACAAAGGGAGATGTTTTGTATATAGTTTATCCTGTATGCAGACAGTGTGTGTGTGCAGCCATTTTTGACTTGTCTTGCTGCCAGCATTGAGTAAAGCATTAAAGACGGTTGTTGTAAATTGAAGACTCTCAAGTTTTGTGCAGACCTAGAAAATGAACACAAAAGTGGTGTCAGAAGTGGGATAGTTTGGCTGCGTCCAAAGATCCAGATAAGTGCCTGTTTTTCGATTTTAAAAAAAAATAATATTTTTTTAGTTCTGTAGTGTGCTCAAACTAACATGTCTCGGCAAGTCGATCGTTTCGATCCCGAGCGAGAAAGGTGGTCGTCGTATTTAATGCGAGCTGAGTTTTATTTTGAAAGTATGTCAATTACTACTGACCTGAAGAAGAAGGCTCTCTTGTGTTCATCAATGTCTCCAGAAACTTTTGCACTGCTTCAAAATTTACTTACAGAAGAAGTAACTGAAGTTTCATATGCTGAAATCACAACGACTTTGCAGCTGCATTTCGAACAAAGTCGATTCCGAAGAAAGTCGAAAGTCGCCTCGATTTCTACCGGACGGTGCAACAAGAGGGGCAATCGATCACCGGATTTCTTGCTGAACTTCGCACCAAGGCAAAGGCATGTGATTTTAAAGCTCAATGCTGCGCAAAGTGCCAAGACAATGCGTTGCGGGATAGACTGGTCATGGGCAGCAGGCACTCATTCATCCAGCAGGCGATTCTCAAGGAATCGGACGCCTCATTGAAGAATGTGCCGCAGTGTGCTAAGATGGCCGAGCTGCTGAGTAAAGAACTGCACAAAATGGCCGGCGAAACAGTGTCGAAGTTCCCTCAGGAGGTGCATACGGATCGGAAGTGGCGGCGCTGGTGAACGGCTGCGGCTCGCCTGCAGTCCGTTTGTTTTTACTTTTTTGTGTTGTTTTTTTCGTTTTGTTTAGCTAGGTTTTTGGTTTTAGGTTGTGTTTATGTGTGTGGGGGGGGTTGAAACAGGACTTGCTGTCTCTCCCTTCCGGGGAATGCGACTTTTTTGTCGTATCCCCCTTCTTTGCCTCCGTCTACGCTAAGGCCTAATGGCGGAGCTGGCGACCTCGGGGCTCCGGAGGCAGCCTGTCAGGACTCGCCCTGGGCTCGCTCCCATGAGGGCGGCCCAGCTCGGGGCTGGAACGGCGCTCCCGTGAGGGGCTGTGACGCTCCCGTGAGGGCGGCCTGGCGCGGGGCTGAGACGCTCCCGTCGGGGCGGCCCAGCTCGAGGGAAACGGCGCTCCCGTGGGGGCGGCCCAGCTCGAGGGTAACGGCGCTCCCATCAGGGCCGCCCAGCTCGAGGGTAACGGCGCTCCCGTGGGGGCGGCCCAGCTCGAGGGTAATGGCGCTCCCATGGGGACGGCCTGGCACGGGGCTGAGACGCTCACGTGAGGGTGACCCGGCTCGGGGCTGGAACGGTGCTCCGGTGGCTGAGACGGCGTTCTGGCGGCGGCGGCCTGAGTCTGGGGTTCGGCCGCGGGCCAGTGGACGACGTCGTCAACAGCTGCGCCCGCTGGACTGGAGGGCGGCAGCTTCGACCACCCCAGGCCGCGGTGTTCGAACCGGCCCGTTCGCGGAGCTCGGTGAGCCGCGGGACTGACTTACCATCACCCGGTGGGGTATCGCCTCAGCGCAGAGGGAGAAGAGGAGGGAAGAGACTGCAGCCCTAAGATTTTTGCCTCCATCACAGTGAGGAGGTGTTTGGTGGACTCACTGTGGTGGATGTTAATTTGTGTTTACTGTCTGTTCTGTTGTTTATTATTGTATTATTGTATGTATGGCTGCAGGTAACGACATTTCGTTCAGACCGTAAGGTCTGAATGACAAATAAAGGATCTATCTAATACAGTTCGTCAGACTCGTCCGCAACGCCAGATTCCGCAACGCCAGAAACCACTTGAACAACCCAGAGCAAATCCGGAGAAGGTGGGACAGTTTCAGAAGAGCCGCCCCTTGTGGGTGGAGGATCGAAACCCTGCTACCGGTGTGGCTCGACCGCTCATCAACACCGTGTGCCCGTATATCAAGTCCGTTTGTTATGCCTGTTACCGAAAAGATCATCTCCAAGCAGTGTGTCAATCCGTAGGAAAGCTGAGGAAGGGCAAGAAAGCGCAAAACACAGTCGCCCAAATCGCGGAGACCATTCCTATTGAAGTGCTCGGTGTGGCCACGATCACCGACAAGCCGAGGATTTAGCTGCGGGTCTCGAACGTCGATCTAGAGTTCCAGGTGGACACTGGTGGGGCTGTGTCGCTAGTGGGTCGGGACATCTGGGAGAGGCTCGGATCGCCAAAACTGAAACCGGCCAACATCCGCCTTTTCGGATACGGACGACAGCCCCTTCCCACGAAATGCAAACGCTCTGTAGCCGTTTCCTGTAATGGTCTGACACAGATGTTGCCGCTGATCGTCGTTGGTAAAGAAGGTACATCCCTGTGCGCCATTGACTGGATCCATGCTTTCAAGCTTGACATGAACGCCTTGATCTACGATGGATCAACTATGGCATTGTCATCGACCACGCATTGCAACATGGTCAGCAAGTGCCAGAATAACCTGCGAAAACAGGACGTCGAATGGCACTGGTCCAAAGAGTGTGACCATGCATTCACCAGGTTGAAGGTGATGCTCGCCCAGAAGACACGTTTGGTCCACTATGACCCATCGAAGCCGGTCTCGCTGGCCGCCGATGCATCACCGTCTGGTCATGGAGCTGTAATCTCACAAACGGCGCTGAACGGCAAGGAAGAACCAATCGCATTCACATCCAAAACGCTGACGCCTGCCGAGAAAAACTACAGTCAAGTGGAGAAAGAGCAGCGTACAGACAAAGCAAATACTGACATCTCTTCGAAAGAGAACACTGAGGATATCTCTGTTGATTCTGAGCTTTTAGCAAGGGTTGTGAAACGCAAAAAAAGCTGGGAAAAAAGAGTGAAGGGTGCACAAGCCTCACCCCCTCCGTATTGACAACAGGGGCAGCACGGTGGTGCAGCGGTGGAGTTGCTGCCTTGCAGCTCCAGAGACCCGGGTTCAATCCTGACTATGGGTGCTGTCTGCACGGAGTTCGCATGTGCTCCCCGTGACATGCATGGGTTTTCTCCGAGATCTTCGGTTTCCTCCCACACTCCAAAGACATACAGGTTTGTAAGTTAATTGGCCCGGTGTAAGTGTAAATTGTCCCTAGTGTGTGTAGGATAGTGAGTGTGCGGGGATCGCTGGCTGGTGCAGACTCATTGGGCCGAAGGGCCTGTTTCCGTGCTGCATCTCTAAACTAAACTGGTCAAGCCCCACCCTCAGCTTTGATGGGCAGAGATGGACATTGAGAGACATCAAAGAGCTGTTTGTAGTGATTTTTTCAAGATTATTAAAACATTTAAAAATGAAAAACAATAATTGGAATATAATCATAAATAATTAACGAGACATTAAACTAGGGAAACTTTAAAAAAGTTACTTGCTTACCCTTTGTTACAATGTCCACAATCCTCCATGAAATGAATGGGTCTGGAATCCCGCAGCTGATTCAAACCCGACACTAAATCTGAGAACTAAAGGGCCTGTCCCACTTGCATGCGATTGCATGCGTTTGGCGAGACCAAACGGAAGCGGAGTTCACGCAAAGTTCGCGCTAAGTACGCGCTAAGTAACCGCTAAATACACGCTAAGTTCGCGCGTGACGTCATTTGCGTCATACTCACCAATCAGCTGGACAGGAGGCGGGCTGCACGAATTTGGGTGTCGCACGGCGTTGGGTGGTGACGCCATCATGCAACGCCACGCCGGGTGGTGACGTCATCGTGCAACGCCACGCGCTAGGCGTACGCCATCAAGACGCTGCGTACGACGTCAAGACGCTGTGTTTGTCGTCAAGACGCTGCGTACACCCGCAATGCGCCTGCAAATTTCGGAGCCCCGCGCGATGTCGGGACCAGCCCCGCACAACTCCATACGCCTCCGCGCTTCTAAGTGGGACCGGCCCCGCGCGGCCATACGGTGACCGTACGCCTCAAGCGACCACGTTTGGTCGAGTCAGACGCATGCAATCGCATGCAAGTGAGACAGGCCCTTTACTCCTCTGCAGAAATACAGAGGCTGTATTATACAGACCGGTCCCGACCCAATACGTTACCCGTCCTTTTTCTCCGGAGATGCTGCCTGACCTGCTGCATTACTTTGTGTCTATCCTCAGGACAAATGCAGGGATATCTGAGTAGAATGGGTATCTGGATGCCTCATTCCAGGTACATTCTGAATCTGAAGAAGGGTTTTGGCCCGAAACGTCGCCTATTTCCTTCGCTCCATAGATGCTGCTGCACCCGCTGAGTTTCCCCAGCAATTTTGTGTACCTTCGATATTCCAGCATCTGCAGTTCCTTTTTGAACACATTCTGAATCTCTGTTAGTTTGGATCCTCCATATTTGACCTGACTCGCCTCCATTTCTGTCCAGAGCCACCAGCTCGTTCCAAGGATAATAAATAGTCAATGTTGAGCATTATTACAGAGTACATCAGACACAACCACCAGTAACTAACAACAGTTCAATGTGTTTCTCCCCCGTTCCTCCACAACTT
This sequence comes from Amblyraja radiata, assembly GCF_010909765.2. NCBI lineage: Eukaryota > Metazoa > Chordata > Chondrichthyes > Rajiformes > Rajidae > Amblyraja > Amblyraja radiata. The sequence goes on along the minus strand of NC_045972.1, from coordinate 48,849,161 downwards.
TGGTGCAGTTTACAACTCGGCACTGACACATATTCACGTCTACGAACCATCCCAGCACAAAGGCCAGGGCTCCACTCTTCATATTTACGAGAGGTTTTAACAGTGTGATAAGTCATTATTACTGCCACGGAGCCAGCACTGAACATTTCATTTTCAAGTCTGAAATCCCATTCCAACAGAATATAGTTATTGCCGTCGATCTTTAAAAATTGAAGAGTTGATTTTTTTTTTCTCGCACTTATCGCTCCTTATTCTTCTCTCTTTACTTTGCAGACCGTTTATGATCTTGCAGAGATTGAAATGTTTGGGTTGGGTGTGTTTAGTCTGACTGCCTGTTCCTTGGTCTGTCCGTGTGTGGACCCTGAATCTTCCGTGACCAACATCACCGCTCCAGCACTGTACTACAACTACATCAGCATCTAAAGCCAGCCAACAGCAGGAGTTTCAAGACCTGCTGACCACAATTCACACTCACACTGAACGTGGAGAAACACTGGTGTATAAGGGCTGGAGTTTGGGGCAAAACGATCAAGGCATAAGCTCATAAATGATAGGAGCAGAATTAGGCCATTCAGCCCATCAAGTGTATTCTGCCATTCAATCATGGCCAATCTATCTCTCCCTCCTGACCCCATTCTCCCCGTAACGCCTGACACCTGTACTAATCAAGAAAACTATACATTTTTGCCTTAAAAAAAAATTAACGACCTCCACAGCCGTCTGTGGCAATACATCCCACAGATTCACCACCCTCTGAATAAAGAAATTCCTCCTCATCTCCTTCCTAAAGGAACATCCTTTCATTCAGTGTCTGTGCACTCTGGCCCTAGACTCTCCCACCAGTGGAAACATCCTTTCCGCATTCACTCTATCTCTGCCTTTCATATATATGATGTACAAGCTCAATCCATTCTGGTCCTCCTGCCTAGGATCTTAGACTGCTGCCACTGCATCTGCTGCCTGGTGTCCAGCACCAGGTTATGCAGGACAGTCAATGCTGTCACATCTCACACTCCCATTGTAAGGAGGATGGAAGAGACAGCACAGCTGGCACAGTGAGCAACCAGTAATTATAGCCATGCAGCACGGAATCAGGCCCTTCGGCCCAACTCCTCCATGCTGACCAATGTGCAACAACTATTCCCACCTATTCTTGTCACAATGTCATTTATCATCATCCAGCCTATCCCCCCTCTCTGCTCTGTCCATTCTGACAACATCACGCTTTATGCTCTTGTTATGCCATTCTTCATTATCAAGAAGCATCCACCAGTTCCATATGTCCACGTTTGGCCCAAATCCCTCGAAACCTATCCTATCCATGCACCTGTCCAAGTGTCTATGAAATGCTGTTACAGTCCCTGCCTCAACGACCTCTGGCAACTCGTTCCATACACCCACCACCTCGGTCTGCAATGTTCTGCAGCGCACTGCCAACCTTTGACCAGCAGGTCTGGGTGCCCCTTTAAACAGCAAATGGTGTCACAGAAAATCAACCTACCTGCATTTACCCGATGACATTCGATTTGCAACAACACGGTCCATTTTCCCCTGCACGTGTTCCTAACGAGCATCACATGTGGGGCCAGTGTAACATCAGGGGCCAGTGTAGCATGTGGGGCCAGTGTAACATCAGGGACCAGTGTAACATCAGGGGCCAGTGTAACATCAGGGGCCAGTGTAGCATGTGGGGCCAGTGTAACATCAGGGACCAGTGTAACATCAGGGGCCAGTGTAACATCAGGGGCCAGTGTAGCATGTGGGGCCAGTGTAACATCAGGGGCCAGTGTAGCATCAGGGGCCAGTGTAACATCAGGGGCCAGTGTAACATCAGGGGCCAGTGTAGCATCAGGGGCCAGTGTAACATCAGGGGCCAGTGTAACATTAGGGCCCAGTGTAGCATCAGGGGCCAGTGTAACATTAGGGCCCAGTGTAGCATCAGGGGCCAGTGTAACATTAGGGCCCAGTGTAGCATCAGGGGCCAGTGTAACATCAGGGGCCAGTGTAACATCAGGGGCCAGTGTAACATCAGGGGCCAGTGTAACATCAGGGGCCAGTGTAACATTAGGGCCCAGTGTAGCATCAGGGGCCAGTGTAACATTAGAGACCAGTGTAACATCAGGGGCCAGTGTACAGGCCCTATCAGAGGGGGGCAATGAGTGCTATTTAGCATGGGCCTCATGCCTGTCTGGTTCAAAGGGATCTTGATTTGTGGGCCTCTAAAATTGAAATTGGTCTGGGCCTCAGTTCATCTATGAGAGGGCAGGCCAGTATAACATTATGGGCCAGTGTAACATCAGGGGCCAGTGTAACATCAGGGGCCAGTGTAACATCAGGGGCCAGTGTAACATCAGGGGCCAGTGTAACATCATGGGCCAGTGTAACAGGTGGGGCTAGTGTAACATCAGGGGCCAGTGTAACATCATGGGCCAGTGTAACATCAGGGGCCAGTGTAACATCATGGGCCAGTGTAGCATCAGGGGCCAGTGTAGCATGTGGGGCCAGTGTAGCATCAGGGGCCAGTGTAGCATCAGGGGCCAGTGTAACATTAGAGACCAGTGTAACATCAGGGGCCAGTGTACAGGCCCTATCAGAGGGGGGCAACAAGTGCTATTTAGCATGGGCCTCATGTCTGTCTGGTTCAAAGGGATCTTGATTTGTGGGCCTCTAAAATTGAAATTGGTCTGGGCCTCAGTTAATCTATGAGAGGGCAGGCCAGTATAACATTATGGGCCAGTGTAACATCAGGGGCCAGTGTAACATCAGGGGCCAGGGTAACATCAGGGGCCAGTGTAACATTAGGGGCCAGTGTAACATTAGGGGCCAGTGTAACATCAGGGGCCAGTGTAGCATGTGGGGCCAGTGTAACATCAGGGGCCAGTGTAGCATGTGGGGCCAGTGTAACATCAGGGGCCAGTGTAACATCAGGGGCCAGTGTAACATCAGGGGCCAGTGTAGCATCATGGGCCAGTGTAACATTAGGGGCCAGTGTAGCATTAGGGGCCAGTGTAACATTAGGGGCCAGTGTAACATTAGGGGCCAGTGTAACATTAGGGGCCAGTGTAACATTAGGGGCCAGTGTAACATTAGGGGCCAGTGTAACATTAGGGGCCAGTGTAACATTAGGGGCCAGTGTAACATTAGGGGCCAGTGTAACATTAGGGGCCAGTGTAACATTAGGGGCCAGTGCAACATCAGGGACCAGCATCACATAAGGCACCAGCACGTGCTCACCTTCTCCCTGACACGAGGCACTTGTGCGAGTGTAACTAACAGTGGGGAGAGCTGGACAAATGGTGTGAGTGATGTGACTCGCACTCACACTGCAGTGGGAAACCGATTCACCGACGTTTGCCGTTATACAGACACAGGAGCCGTGTGAAAGAATGGAGGCAATTAGTTTTATGAATTGGGTTGATATAAATTTTATATGAAAGAGTATTTTTACTTTTCATTAGTTCTTTGAATTAACAAGGAAACAATATATATTATTGATTTTTTTAAATACATGAAATTAAAGGCTGTAAATTATAGCTGGTGATATTAACAGATAAATGTGACATTTCCATCCTCAGTGGTGATGGAGATATGAACCCATTTAAAATATTTATGCTTTTAGTATCCATTTGCCCATTTTGACATTAGTATTACTGTGGAATTCCACAGACTCAAATCTGCATTCATGCTAAACATTATTCTGAAGCATTTAAAAGAGGAATCGCAGAATTAGAGTAAATACTAACTTGGACAATTCCTGAAGAAACTGTGTTTGTAACTGAGGAGTAGTGAATGGAAGCATAAAAAGATAATTAAAGTGTCCCATACATCTGTGAGGCCATAACTGGCAATTAGGGACGGCCATGCCTTACACAAGGTACTCTTTGAAAGGGGATAGGAATGTTTAAATCAATATACTGCCCATCACAATCTGACTATCAAATACAATCCTCAGCAAAAATCAATGACCAGTGCTTCTTTCTTCTTTATGTCCCGTTCTTTATATCTATCATTTAGTATGAGCCGAGGAGAAGAAGAGTGCAAATATGTTCATAAAGTCTTGATTTTAGTTTGCCAAGTGGGAGTAAATCCTTCCCATACTATTAAAAAGGATTTTGGCAAGCTGATGGTTCTGCACAAAGGTCACGGATTTGTTGGCCGATCTGAGTAATTTTCCAGGTTTTGGCATTTTGAAAGTGCTCACAGGACAGCACTTCAGTAAGCTGACCTTGACAGCCAATTGGATAAATAAACCTTCAATTTACCCCCTTCTGCTCAACGCTAGCGATGCGATCCCACCGGACCCTTCACCTATCCACATCATTCAACTCATCGCAACTTTCAACTGATGCACGTCTGCAGCTTGTGACAAAAAACCATCGTGCAGTCAAACTACAGCACTTGGCTTCAGAAAAGTCAAAGTCAATAGCGCTTACATTGAAATTTTAATGCATGTTCCATCGTTACCCATCGGCCTCTCTCCCTGCATCCCAGGAGGCGCTTCAAGTGAGAATACCACTCCATAACAGGTAATGACGTGGCATTTAATGATACTGTCCAAAGTGATCCAAGTCTGCAGAAAATAATGTGTGCTCAAGTACCAGATGAGCATAGCTGAACGTACCAGAACAGCAATATCTTTCACCAGACTGTCAGTAGAATAAAATGTGACATATGCTCTGCCATTGTACCTGCCCTTTCATACTTTACCATCAAGGGAAAAAAAAGCATTTTCAGACACAGCGCACCAAAGAGTGAAGTGGGTTCAGTAAAAGGCGTATTGCAACCTATCAGTGATTAAGTATTCACAGTCTCTTTAATACTCCAGCGCTCTTGGATTCATTACTAAAATCTGTGAATTATACCTCATTGAAGGATGTCCTTAATCGACTCTGACATGTTATATTGGAGGCAGAGAAAACGTTTCAGTATGATAGATAAGGTTAAAAGAGCTAGTACTGTGATCATTTACTCTGGTGCCTAGCAAAAAATCTAAAGCCAAAAACCATTTCCATCATTCATTTCCCGCAGAAAAAAAGCCATATCTGACAGTCTGTTAAAGCTGATGAAGCAAAGTGAACACATTCAATCTTCTGTCAAAGTTATGTTGTTCGTGTAGATAAGAAAAAGATTTTTAACATTTCTGCAGTATGCTCCAAGGAGTGAAGCTGAAACTAAACAGCCATCAGGATTGTACATATTATTTCAAGTTGAGGTTGATAATAGCCTGTGCAATTATGAGGTGTATTCTTGTAAAGTATATATACTGGGTATCAAAGCACAATGGACAAAGTCCAATTACAGGACTCTATCATCAGCTCTAACATGATGTCGTTTTGTTTTGTGTCCTGCATTGCTGGCTGCATGCTGCATTTAAAGTCTGACAGACGCATTCAGAATGCAAAGATCTCCCTAATGTTTAAGGTTATGGGTGTTTCGTTGTAAACAATGTTGTAAAAGAACAGACACAAATTAATGGTTTCAACATCTGAAATACTGGATGGACATTTAAAAGCCCACAACAATTCAATATCAGTGATATTGGGCCAAATCAAATGATGTTGTGACATCGTTCAGGTCAGGTTGAAAATGCTGAATTATTTTATACAGTTAAAGCAGTTCAGTCTAGTTTATTGTCACGTGTAACGAGGTACAGGGAAAAGCTTTTGTTGCGTGCTCACCAGTCAGAGGAAAGACAATACATGATTACGATCGAGCTGTTCACAGTGTACAGATACATGATAAGGGAATAATGTTTAGTGCAAGGTAAAGCCAGTAAAGCCCGATCAAAGATAGTCTGAGGGTCACCAATGAGGTAGATAGTAGTTCAGCACCGCTCTCTGGTTGTGGTAGGATGGTTCAGTTGCCTGATAACAGGCGGGAAGAAACTGTCCCTGAATCTGGAGGTGTGCGTCTTCACACTTCTGTACCTCTTGCCCGATGGGAGAGGGGAGAAGAGGGAGTGTCCAGGATGCGACTCTTCCTTGATTATGTTGCTGGCCTTGCCGAGGCAGCGTGAGGTATAAATGTATATAATTTTTTGTGTGATGGTCTGGGCTGCGTCCACAATTCACTGCAATTTCTTGTGGTCTTGGATGAAGCTGTTCCCAAACCAAGCTGTGATGGGTCCTGATACAGGGGTCGCTAGTTCCAGGATCCACGATCCGTTTCATCATGCCAGATCCATCGTTGTGCATGTGCAGCTGGTGCTGCGGACAGAGATGCCTGCCATTGGACTCATTTGCACGGTTTGGACACAAAAGCGGTTTTGTGCGCTTTTCATTGCGCTCGTGGTCATTTCGTGATCAGGGAGCGACCATCAGGAGATTGTCTCAGGCACCTGTGGTAACACGTCTACCATTGAGTGGCAACAGACACAGGCCAGATGATGCCATCTGGATTCAGTATTGACCCACAGAAACTGGCACAAGAATGATTGGTGCATTCATGTTCATGTGCACTGGATATGTACCAGAACAATGACATTCTTATTAGTTCCAGCTTTACAGGCATATTAGGTGCAACAATACAATGTAAATATACGATAAATGATCAGCCACTCAAAGTAAACCAGACCATGAGTGCAAAATCCAGAGTAGGTAGAGCAGCCATTGCAATGTCAGGTCGACAGAGGTTCAGCGCTGGGGTGACATGGTGGTGACATGGGGCCATGCATGGTGATGTAAGAACCTGATGGTTGGTTCCCCATCAACAGCCTCTTCCCACTGTTGTTGAGGTAACAGTTCCCGGCCTCCTGTGCCTTCTTTCTGCTGATAGCAGAGAGAGCCCAGCTGGTGTGGGTATCTCATGATACTAGCTGCCTTCTTGAAGGAACACTTTGGCAGATCCCTTAACGTGGGGAGGTCAGTATGTATGACATGCCAGGCAGTGTCTACCATTCTCTGCCACCTCCTTTGTTCTTGAGCATTTGAGTTTTTGGACCACCCAGGCCATGATTCAACCAGTCAGTGTGCTCGCCACTGAATACTTTGAGAAGTTCAATAACATATTTAGCAACATGCAAATCCCTGAAAGGGTTGAGGAAGTTGTGTGATTGGAGAGACTTCCTTGTGATTAGTGTATGACCCAGGACAGGTCATAGAAACAGACATAGAAACATTGACAATAGGTGCAGGAGTAGGCTATTCAGCCCTTCAAGCCAGCACTGCCATTCAATATGATCATGGCTGATCATCCAAAATCAGCACCCCATTTCCAGCTTTCCATATCCCTTGATTCCGTTAGCCCTAATAACTAAATCTAATTCTCTCTTGAAAACATCCAGTGAATTGGCCTCCACTGCCTTCTGTGGCAGAGAATTCCACAGTCACAACTCTCTGGTTTTTCCTCACCTCGCATCATCCCAGTGATGTACATGCCCAGGAACTGTTGACCCTCTCTGCTGCCATCCCAGCAATGAAGACATTCTGATTTCCCAACCCAAGGTCCACAATCATCTCCTGGTCTTGCCAGGATTATTCTTCTGGCTGCATCAACCAGGATAGCAATCTCTCTCCTGTACTCGGACTCATCATTACCCGATATTCATCCAACCACAGTGGTATCGCGGGTGAATTTAAAGCAGGGCTGCCAACTCACACGCATTGAGCGTGAGACTCACGCATTTGACAAAATTCTCACGCTCTCACGCTGATGACAGAAGTTCTCACGCTCAAGTTTTTTAATTTATTTTATTAAATAAATAAATAAATAAATAAAGTCACATTCCTCCATACTCACCAATGAGAATAGTTTTCTGTCGGCCGGTTTCCTGTAAAGAACGAGCAATTTAATTGGCTTAAGCCCATCGTACACTATTTTAAATGGCAATGTAGACAAACCTGCTGGAGAAACTCAGCGGGTGAGGCAGCATCTATGACTAAAGCCCCTGTCCCACTGTACGAGGTAATTCAAGAGTTCTCCCGAGTTTTCCCGTAATTCAAACGCGGAGAATGTCCGTAGCAGTTCCGTAGAGTTCGTGAATGTCTCGTAGCGGCTCATACGAGTAAAAAGTAACAATTTTTTTCATCACGAGCATTTTTTTACTCGTGGACATTTTTTGCAGGGATGAAAAAACGTCACGAGTTTACCAGATGTCCCGAGTACCTACCGTTAGCATTACGAGCCGCTACGTGACATCCACGAACTCCTACGGACCCGCTACGGAGATTCTCCGAGTTCGAATCACGGGAAAACTCGGGAGACCTCTTGAATTACCTCGTACAGTGGGACAGGGGCTTGACACTTCTTCAGACAAGCATTTCTCCAGCATTTTTTACTGCTGCTCCATAGATACTGCCTCACCCACATTAGGGCTGCCAACATTGGGTGAGAGTTGAGAGTGAGAAATTGCGAGGGAGTGTAACAACCGAGTGGGGGGGGGGGAGGGTGTGGGTGGGGGGGGGGGGAGGGTGTGGGAGGGGGGGGGCGGCGAGGGTGTGGGAGGGGGGGTGTGGGAGGGGGGGGGAAGGTGTGGGAGGGGGGTGTCCCCCCTCCCACGGTAGGGAACTTTTCCACTTTTCAGCTTGAAATTGTGCAATCTGTTGCATATTGCGAAACAGGTCCTATTCTCATAATATTATTCACCTCAACTAAGTTTTTTCTTCACCTCCGTTGCTACAGAGAATACAATCCCAGTTATCAAATCTTTCTTCAAAGTGAAAAAAAAATTCCAGCTTTGCCAATATGTTCATAAATCGCCCCTGGATCCACTCCAGAGCAATTGCACCCTTTCTACAATGTGTCATAGTCCTACAGCATGGAAACATCTAAATGCCCCATCTAAACTAGTCCTATTTATCCCAAGATGCCCCATCTAAACTAGTCCTATTTATCCCAAGATGCCCCATCTAAACTAGTCCCATTTGATGATGTCCGGGGAGCATTTCCCTCTCTTCCCCCCCCCCCCCCCCGGGAATGCGGGCCGGTCCAGGTGCTCTGTGTCCAGCTGGGGTCGGGGGAGATGAGGGTCAGTGACTCCTCTTGCCTTGTTTCTATGTTTTTGTTTCTCTATATATATATGCATAACAGCATGAATTGTAATCTGATTTCAATACACGAATATACTAAGGTCATTCATGTGCTGCACCTGTTTATCAGAGCCTGGCTCTACTGTGGAATGTAATTAGGAATGTAATTTAGCCTAACCTTATTAATTACTAATCCAATTTGAAGCATAAATGTTGCATTCAAGTGTAAGTTAATTTATTTAAATAAACAAAACAAAAAAAAAGTGTAAGTTAAAAGACTCACTACAATATGCAACAGATTGCACAATTTCAAGCTGAAAAAATGGAAAAGCTCCCTACCATGGGAGGATGGACACCCCCCTCCCACATCCCCCCCCCCTCCCACACCCCCCCCCCCCCCCCCCTCCTCGATCGCATCGCTCTCTCGCAATTTCTCACTCTCAACTCTCACCCGATGTTGGCAGCCCTGATTTAAAGAGAGCATTGGAGTGGTGTTTGACTACACATCAGTGCGTGTGGAGAGGGCAGGGCAGGGGGTTGGGCACAGTGCTCAGGTAGGCTTGTGCTGACTGGCGGGGAAAGCTGCAAACGGGGCTTATCATGAAGCAAGTCTTGCACAAATGAAGGGGTCCTGACTTGTGTAAGCATGTTCCCCACAGCCTCTGTCAGCCTCGTTTCTCATTGCTCTGCTTTTGTCCATGACATCATGGGATGGGGAAGGTGCTATATTATTGCATCTCTGGCATACATACAGATTACTTGAGCTGCTTTAAACATATTTCTGTAGCATTTTACAGCTGACTGTCTATTCACAAATACCATAAATATATTGTGTTTAAGAAGGAACTGCAGATGCTGGAAAATCGAAGGTACCCAAAAAAGCTGGAGAAACTCAGCGAAGGGTTTCGGCCAGAAACGTTGCCTATTTCCTTCGCTCCATAGATGCTGCTGCACCCGCTGAGTTTCTCCAGCTTTTTTGTGTGCCTACCATAAATATATTGTTCTGGTGAAATAGTTTGACAGTATTTTATGATTATAGAAATATACTCCATTGCTTTTGGAACTGCCAGTGTGGCCCAGAGAACTATACAAATGGTGGGCTGTCATTTAGTCTAACTAGCCCTTCCCAGAGTGCCATTACATTCAATGCAAAAAAAATGTCTTGCATTGATCATTGGTCAAGTTCATCTCTTTGTGCTATAATCTTCTCCAGATTTTCTCTTTTTAGCTCTTAAATATAAAACCTAAACACACTCAAATTGACAGGGATTTTAAATAAGCAGTAAAATGTAAGTTAAAGATTGTTAAATATAGTGCATGCAAATGCTGGTTTGGTTTCTCGGTGAGGCAGTTTCCATCAGACACTGTACAGGGATCCTGAACGAAGTTTCATCTTTATCCCGAAAGCCAAAGTAAAAAGCCAACTCACGTTGCAGCTAAAGCTGTAGATTTATGGTTGAAATGCTCTTCAGAAATGAACATGCATACTTCATGTCCGCATCATAGCAGAATATAATTTATTCTGTGGACATGAATGATAATTTCACCATCCAGCAATATGATAATTCACTCCAGTGAAATTAAAAATGATAATTCACTCCAGTGAATTACCACTTAATGGTCCAGTGCACAGCAGATAGTGTTTAAAGCTGGAATCGAATCCCACATGGAACAAACAGCATATCAGATTGTTGATGATGCGTGCTAGTGTCTGTCTGCCAGCACCTCCTCTTTTACCTGGAACACCCTTACACCACCGTCACAAGATGCACACACTTTCTTAATGCAAACTATTCCACATCAGATGAGATATTTTAAAGAGATTTTGCTCAATTCAATCTGTTACAATCTGTTTCATTATTTTCAATTCTCATTTACAACGAATGTTCATGTTGACACAGGGAACTGCAGGTGCTGGTTTACAAAAAAAGACACAAAGTGTTGAAATAACTCAGCGGGTCGGGCAGAATCTCCGAAGAAGGGTCCCAACCCAAAACCTCACTTATCCATGTTCTCCAGAGATGCTGTCTGACCCACTGAGTTACTCCAGCACTCTGTGAAAAGTCACCTATCCATGTTCTCCACAGATGCTGCCTGACCCGCTGGGTTACTCCAGCACTCTGTGAAATGTCACCTATCCATGTTCTCCACAGATGCTGCCTGACCCGCTGAGTTACTCCAGCACTCTGTGAAATGTCACCTATCCATGTTCTCCACAGATGCTGCCTGACCCGCTGAGTTACTCCAGCACTCTGTGAAACGTCACCTATCCATGTTCTCCAGAGATGCTGCCTGACCCGCTGAGTTACTCCAGCACTCTGTGAAACGTCACCTATCCATGTTCTCCACAGATGCTGCCTGACCCGCTGAGTTACTCCAGCACTCTGTGAAAAGTCACCTATCCATGTTCTCCACAGATGCTGCCTGATCCGCTGGGTTACTCCAGCACTCTGTGAAACGCCATCTATCCATGTTCTCCACAGATGCTGCCTGACCCGCTGAGTTACTCCAGCACTCTGCATCTTTTATTGAATGTTCATAGTTGAAGCTGTTAATATCTAGTGACATTACATGCCACAATGGTTTGGAAGTGTGGATAAAGAGATCTGACAATTGTGTATAGAAAAGTGATCAAGGCAGATATGAGTTTGATACCAAGCAGAAATACATCAGATATTTAGAGGAAATCATAACTGTTTGAGTCAAGCCTGAGTAAATAACAGATGTCTCCTGAACTAAAAATGACTTGACAAATCTCCAGTCTATTTGTTGTTTATCTGTAACATTGTGAAAAGATGATCCTAGTGCACGTTCCCTGTACTGACACACGAGTCATGCACCTCTACCTTTGTACATAACTACTAGACATGATGGGTGGCATGGTGGCGCAGCAGTAGAGTTGCTGCCTCACAGCGCCAGACACCCGGCTTAGATCCTGACTACAGTCTGTACGGGTGCTGTCTTTACGGAGTTTGCACATTCTCCCCGTGACCGTGAGATCTTCGGTTTCCACCCACACTCCAAAGACATACAGGTTTGTAGGTTAGTTGGCTTGGTGTATGTGTGAATTGTTCCCTAGTGTGTGTAGGATACTGTTAGTGTGCGGGGATCGCTGGTCGGCGCAGACTCAGTGGGCCGAATGGCCGGTTTCCATACTGGATTTCTAAACTAAACTAAACACCACTTCACACCGTTGCAGCTTCCAGACATCTCGTCCAGACATCCCATGTTGAACAGCAGTCCCTGATCCCACCTCCTCTCCCACCACCTATGTTTCTACTTGGCTCCAACATTGCCGTATACTCTGGAACCAGCCATTAAGTACCTTCTCAATAATGTGTTTAAAGTAACTCAAACCCTCTTGTCTCAAAAGTTGAAGTAAACACAGAATAGAATGATTTGAAATGATCATTGGAAAACTAATGTACAATATTATTTGCCTGCATCAAATTCCACTCTCCACTAATTACACAGAGAGGTAAATGTTTCAACTATTAATCAATCCATAAAAATAGCTTCTAAAATAATGCAGCAACCTGATATGACTGCATTAAATATATGCACAGTGGTTGTTGTCAATAATGCCCAGTTGGACATCCCTTCCATTACTCTGTTCTCCATATCACAAAATTATTTCCATTCAACACTCTCATGTTTCAACAATTGTTGGTCATTTTTGCATAAAAAGATTTTGAACAGGAGGTATCATTAATTATTTTATCTTTTTCAGGAAACAAAGTACATTCACAATTTTAAAATAAGGCAGCAGTGAAGCCAAGGAAAATGGAGGATAATAAACAAAGCCTGGGAAAGCAACATAAATATAGATGATAAACCAGGAGTGGTAAACGTGGCTGATTGTAATCATTCAGTAATGATCACTCGATTCATGCTGTCCAAATTCCCACGCACAAAAGAGGCATTGGGCATCTAGTCTCTGCCAGCTCACAGATGCACAACAATATGACTAGCCATCTGACCCAAAACAATTTCAGTGGCCAATTAACCTACAAACCCATCTCTTTGATGAAAGAATAGATCGACTGGGCTTGTATTCACTGGAATTTCGAAGGATGAGACGGGGATCTTATAGAAACATATAAAATCCGTTAGGGATTGGACAGGCTAGATGCAGGAAAAATGTTCCCGATGTTGGGGGAGTCCAGAACCAGGGGTCACAGTTCAAGAATAAGACCATTTAGGACTGAGATGAGGAAAAACATTTTCACCCAGAGAGTTGTGAATCTGTGGAATTTCTTACAGAATGGCCACAGAAGGCAGTGGAGGACAATTTTCAAGAGAGAGTTAGATTTAGTTCTTAGGGATAACGGAATCAAAGGGTATGGGGAGAAAACAGGAATGGGATACTGATTTTGGATGATCAGCGATGATCATATTGAATGGCTCAAAGGGCCGAATGGCCTACTCCTGCATCTATTGTCTATGTTTCTATGTTTCTATGTTTCTTTGACACGGGGAAGAAGAATGGAGCATTCGGGGGAAAGCCACGCAGTCATGGAGTGAGCGTGCAAACTCTTCTCCATTGCTACAGGAGGTCAGGACAGCCTGCATCACCCAGCAGACCATCTCCCTCTGATGACAAACATCTCCCTAGGGTTACAAACAGAAGCAGCACCAAGTCAAGAGTCAAGTCAAGAGAGTCACCAGACTTGAGACCAAAAACATGGCCAAGTTCAGAAGCTTAAAACAAATCTGGGTTGTTGGAGGTAGACAAAAATGCTAGAGAAACTCAGCAGGTGAGGCAGCATCTATGGAGCGAAGGAAATAGGCGACGTTTCGGGTCGAGACCCTTCTTCAGACTGATGTGGGGGTGGGGGGGGGAGGGAAGAAGAAAGGAAGAGGCGGAGACAGTGCGCTGAGGGAGAGCTGGGAAGGGGAGGGGAAGGAGGGTGAAAGCAGGGACTACCTGAAATTGGAGAAGTCAATGTTCATACCGCTGGGGTGTAAACTACCTAAGCGATATATGAGGTTGTTGGAAGTTGCTTAGTTCAAGATAAATGAGACAACATGGGAAAGCCTGACACATTTGTTATATTATTATGCAAAATTATGCTGATTGAATTAAGGAAGCCCATTGTAATCGTTGCTCATCATAGTTATTAGACGTCCATCAAGGTAGATTAATAATTCAAAAGTGGCAACTTCATTTTTATCTCATTACAGCTTGAAAATAATTGAAGAAATATAAATGGGAAAAATACGAATAACTAGTTGATGTTACAGGGTGATGTCATTACTGTACACCTGCCACATGGAGGCGATGATGCCAAATATTGAACCCAGATGGTATCTAGGTCAGAGGGTGGTGAATCTGTGGAACTCATTGCCACAGACGGCTGTGGAGGCCAAGTCAATGGATATTTTAAGGTGGAGATTGACAGATCCTTGATGAGTGCGGGTGTCAGGGGTTATGTGGAGAAGGCAGGAGAATGGGGTTGAGAGGGAAAGATAGATCAGCCATGATTGAATGGTAGAGTAGACTTGATGGGCTGAGTGGGCTTATTCTGCTCCTAGAACTTATGATAGTCATGGCTCTAGACTGGGGCATCACAGCTGATGGAGCCACTGCCTCTCAGTGCCAGAGACCCAGGTTCAATCCTAATCTTGGGTGGATCAATCTGGCTGTGTGGAGTCTGCACATGTTTCCTCTAGATCTGGTTTCCTGTCACACCCCAAAAAACAAGCAGGTTGTCCAGTGAGTTTAGTTGAGTTTATTGCCACGTGTGCCCAGTTACAGTGATAAGCAGTTAATTGGACACAATAATTGCCCCGAGTTTGTAGGTGAGGAGCGCAATCTTGGGGAGTGGAAGAGAATGTGGGGAGGATAAATGTAGGATTGGCCATAGAGAGAATTGGTTCAACTCCCGCCTCCAGTCCAGATCAGGAATCGCTATTGCATGGGATTGCGGTGGTTATGTTCACAAGTTCACAAGTTATACGAGTAGAAGCAGGCCATTCAGCCCATCGAGTCCACTCCGTCATTCAATCATGGCTGATCTCTGCCTCCTAATCCCATTTTCCTGCCTTCTTCCCATAACCCTTGACACCCGTTCTAATCAAGAACTTGTCTACCTCTGCCTTAAACACCCACTGACTTGGCCTCCACAGCCCTCTGCGGCAATGAGTTCCACAGATTAACTACCCTCTGACTAAAGAAATTCCTCCTCACCTCCTTTCTAAAAGAACATCCTTTATTTCTGAGGCTGTGACCTCTGGTCCTAAACTCTCCCACCAGTGGAAACATCCTTTCCACATCCACTCTATCGATGTCTTTCATTATTCTGTAAGTTTCAATGAGGTCCCCCCTCAACCTTCTAAACTCCAGCGAGTACAGGCCCAGTGCCGTCAAACCCTCATCGTATGCTAATGCTTATGTGAAGCAAATCTACATATGCTTTTGTGAAGATAGCAATTAAGGCAGATAGGTAAATGGCCAATTGGAGAAGTACCTCAGTGGATCCAACGTCATAAAGAACTTATCCAGTTAGAAGATAAATCAAAAATGGTCACTTCTAGAGTTTTTGGCACAAGTCTGCGTTGAGGACTGGGTGTATCCTGTAACATCACCTCTATTACACTATGTACAGGCACTCTGTTGTAAGCTCCACTACTGTTATTATTGCTAATTCAAGCAGCAACAGATTGTATGCTGGGAATAAACACCACATAGCAAGAAACAAGGAGAGACAAGGAACAAAGTGGAAATAAGAAGATGAGAATGACACTTTGGATGAAGCAATGGATCCTTTTTACAGACATGTGCTCCCATCCACTAGACTCGTTAGTTTACAATACATGGCCAACATGCAAACTGCAGCAACTGCCTCGTACCCTCGCTAGTCCTCAAACACAACTTTATATTTGACTGGATCCATGCTGTGAAAGTCGACCACTTCTGTTAAATGTGCAATGATGCTGAGAGTGTGAACAGTTTCAACCAAGTTCCTAATAGTACCTTATGTTCTGGTATCATGCTTAATCTATCCTCAAGGATGGATGGAGAGCCATATTGAACAAGAATATGAAGAGTTATGCTTTAGTGATGGGGCGTGTCAGCTAGTAATTCACGCTTGCAAAAGCCATTACTTGTCACTCATATCTGTAATCTGCATCTGTCACCAGCTGTCACACGCAGGAAACGGCCAGGATTTATTACCTTCACTTCATCCTCTCCTTTCATGAACGCTTGCTTTCTTATTAATGTCCCTGAAGCATATTGCAGTTTAGGAAGAAAATCATCAAGACTGTTATTCCCATGACTGATATTTGGACATTTTTTAATTTCTTTCAGGGCCTTGCTGAAATTAATATGTTGAATGCATTCTGACAGTGGAGTTGTTAAATAGAATGGATGGGGGGAGAGCCCTGGTTTAAGGTCTAACCTCGCCAAAGCCATGGCTGGAATCTGCTGCCCATGTTCACACTTTGTTCCTCAGATGGTGTTGCTTTATTTATTAATGCTCTCAGTGAGGAGAGTAGGCTTGGGGAACACACCAAGGGCGGCACCATTACTGAGCTTTAAATAACTCCTCCTGATATCCTAAATAAATTCAGAGACAGGCCATTAGCCCAGACAGTCTGCACTGGTGTTTGAGGCTTTTCATTGTTTATTTCTATCTGTTTCACAACGAGGGAGCTGCAGGCAAGGCCAGTATTTATGGCCAATGCTGATTGTCCCTAGAAGGTGATGGCGAACAACTGTCTTGGCCTGTGTTGCAGGACTTCAGTGAGGGCACTCTTGTAGGATTTAGAACCAGTGCCCGTGCCAAAGGAATGGAACGCTTTCAAGTGTGTGACTTTAGTTTAGTTTAGAGATACAGTGTAGAACCAGGCCCTTCGGCCCACCCAGTCCATGCTGACCAGCAATCAACCACGCACATTCTATGCTCCACACAGGAGACAATTTACATAGGGCCAATTAACCTACAAATCTGCACGTCGTTGGGATGTGGGAGGAAACCGGAGTCCCCGGAGGAAACTCACGCGGGTCACAGGGAGAACATGCATACTCTGGACAGACAGCACCCGTAGTCAGGATTAAACCTGGGTCTCTGGTGCTGTGAGGCAGCAACTCTACCGCTGCACCACCATGATGCCCCTTGTCGAGGACCTGCAGGGAGTGATGTGCCCACGCATGTACTGCCATGGTTCATTTTGGTGGTAGCAATGGCAACTTTGGGAGATGGTGTTGGGTACCCTGCACCCACTGTGCACCAGAGGGGAGGCAATGACTGCTTGGTGAGTGGCGGGGGAGAGGGGTGGGGGAGGGGGGTGGGGTGGAACACTGCTTCATCTTGCATGAACTTGAGTTTGTCGAGTGCTGTTGGAGCTGTACCCGTTTAGGCATGGTGAGATAGTTCCGGCACGCTCCTGACGTGCTTTCTGGAGGGTGGAATAGCCCTGGGTTTCTGGAAGAAAGGTAGGTGCCATGGGATAGGCAGATTCTGCCTGCATATATATGGCTGGTGCAGTTGAGTGGTGAACAATGATGAGCTGACAACTATGCACAGAGAAGACAATAATGGTAATGTCATTGAAGGAATTGGCTTCTCTCTTATTGCACAGTAGGGAACAGAAGTCACCAGCCCCCGATAGCTGGGTGCTGACTGGGTCTTACTGACTTCCCTTGCTGATAGCCTTGAGCATTATCTACAAGTCAGTGACTGTGATGTACTCTTGTGTCCCTATCTAGTTATCTTACACGCACTGAATGTAGGAGCGTAGCCTCTGGTCACACCTGGATCACACCGCAGCCCACACCTGGATCACACCGCAGCCCACACCTGGATCACACCGCAGCCCACACCTGGATCACACCGCAGCCCACACCTGGATCACACCGCAGCCCACACCTGGATCACACTGCAGCCCACACCTGGATCACACCGCAGCCCACACCTGGATCACACCGCAGCCCACACCTGCATCAGACGTTACTGCAGCTGTGGCCATGCAGGGGAAGAGTCATTTCCCTACAAGAGTTATCCAGGTGCAGTAGAGACAGCGATACTGAGGGGTGGTGGGCTTTACACCACCATGGATCAGTTGTCTCATCTTGCTGTGATCACCAACTCCTTCAAACTCCGCTCTTCATCTCTTCTATAAACAGCAGCATCGCAATTGCTGCATGCCAGTCCTTGAAACGCCCAACAATGATATGGCCGTGTTAAAATGCCCCGATAGACACAGAGTGCTGGAGTAACTCAGCGGGTCAGGCAGCATCTGTGGAGAACATGGATAGGTGACGTTTCACAGAGTGCTGGAGTAACTCAGTGGGTCAGGCAGCATCTATGGAGAACATGGATAGGTGACGTTTCAGGTCGACAAGCCTTCTTCAGATGAAATGTCATTGAAAGATAGAAAGAAATTACAGGTCTGATGATGACATCAACCTGAAACGTACTCAGCTTCTCTCTTCGTAATCGCTGCCTGACCAGCTGAGTATTTCCGGCATTTCCTGCCGCGTATCAGCTCTCGTGAACCAACAATGTTACTGTCGGCTTCTCACAGCTACAAAACCACCCCACCCCACCCTCAGTCCCCAATCCACACCCAGTCCACATCCAGTCCACATCTGGTTCACACCTGGTCCACACCCGATCCACACCCGGTCCACACCTGGTCCACACCTGGTCCACACCTGGTCCATACCCGGTCCACACCCGGTCCACACCTGGTCCATACCTGGTCCACACCTGGTCCATACCCGGTCCACACCCGGTCCACACCCGGTCCACACCTGGTCCATACCCGGTCCACACCTGGTCCACACCCCACTCCCACCTCCACGGACCATTGAGTAAGTCAGACGATATGCACGTCGAAACAGAAGTGTTACCGCGCACATATAAATGTACCATTCGACACAGGGACCTTGGGGAGCTCCAGCGTGGAGACTACGGGGGGGGGAGCTCTGTCATGGAGGCCACGGAGGGGGGGGGGGGGGGGTGACCACGGATGAGCCCCATGCTGAGACCACAGGGCGAGCTCCACACTGAGACCACAGGGCGAGCTCCACACTGACACCACGAGGGGAGCTCCACGCTGACACCAAGAGGGGAGCTCTGTCCACAAGCGACCACAAGGGTATCAGTGGGCTTAAAGAATTGGTTATGCAAGTGCGTGTTTACGTTAGTCGCCTATAGTGTGAAGCGGGAAGTGTCTGCAGCCGTCTGGTCATGAAGCTGGAACAGAATGTGTCTTGTTGCTTCCTGCCTGGTTTGAATGATCACTGACAGTCACTATGTAAATATTGACGGGGTTTATACAAGGCCGGTGGAACCACAGAAAGCACTACTTTATGGAATAAATTTATGTCCTACAGCATCATCCTTGTCAGCACTTCAGTCGTTGCAAAACTAATCGAAAAAGTGGTGTAAGAGTATTTATGTAATAATTGTGGTAGTTGTCTGGCCGTACATTGCTCAACATAAGTGTTTACAATGTGTACCATGAGAGATAAAGCTACAAATCACTATCGCCATTAATAGCCAGCTTACTTATGGAAATCTACATACCTCCCAGTAACTTTTATTTGGTAACTTACCTGTAAATCTCAATAAGGAGACACTTTTCTTATAAAAGTGTTGAAAAGAGCAGCTTTGTGTCTCATCTGTCTAAATGTCAGATTTAGATAGCACAAACATTGCTTTTAAAACTGCTTCAAACACAAAACCAAACTTGGGAAACTAGGAATTTGAGCATCACCAGAGTAAGCATCGCTCATCCAATTTGACTGAAGGGCAGGAGGAGGAGGTAGCAGATTTGATGATGAAATCCCTTGTTTCAATTCCCCCTCGTTAGATGAGATCAGGTCACCGTGCTGAATGCCACGTAACGAGGAGTCTCCACAGACTAAAATAAAGCACACAAATGATACAATAGGTACTGCTATCAAAGCCAGTGGAGGTAAGAGTAATTATGGTTTTGTCATTAAAATTTATCTTTAATGGAAAAACACCCCGATTCTCACAGTGATAATTGTGGCCTTTAAGTATTACACGGATAGAGAATTTGTCTTGCGCTCGGCTAATGTTGTGCAGTAATTAGCGTGTACATCAGATCACCATGAACTACAGCGTAACTGTGGCTAATAACTGCCTATCAACCACATCAACAAGCCATGTCTTCTAATGTTAGCAGCAGAATCCTGCGAAGAGAAATATCCCGCTGTGTGGGACTTTGTGAACATTCTGCCAGGCTTATCAGAAAATGAGTTATTACTAAACTTTATACAATTTTGAAGTTATTGTGCACAAACAGTATTTTATTGCATATTGAGTGCTGTTATTGTTACATCCCTGAAGCTATAAAGCTCCTGGCCATAAAACACCAGAATAAAGGTCCTTGTAATTGTATGAACTGAAACAGTCTATGTTCCAGATTTGTGGAGAGAGGTGTATAATCATTGAGTTGTCCTAAAGATTCTGAAGTGTGTTTGCTGACGGTTAATGCAGCTTTGCTCTGTCTGGATGGGATGGATGGATGGCATGATTTTCCAGCATGTACCTGGGTGTAAAACATGCCAGAGCAGCCTAGGTTACAGAGAAAGGTTGAACAAGATAGGTCTTTATTCTTTGGAGCGCAGAAGGTTAAGGGGGGACTTGATAGAGGTCGTTAAAATGATGAGAGGGATAGACAGAGTTGACGTGGATAAACTTTTTCCATTGAGAGTAGGGAAGATTCAAACAAGAGGACATGATTTGAGAATTAAGGGACAAAAGTTTATGGGTAACATGAGGGGGAACTTTACTCAGAGAGTGGGAGGGGGGTTGTAGACATTGTGAAATTGACTTAGAGATGGTCATCTCCATAGTACCCATTGAGAGCAGTGGTGAAATAGAGGGTGTAAATGGAACTAATAATGTGGTGGTGGGATTGATGATCTAAAGGCTTGTGACCAGCCGCATGGTGGTGGGAGCGTGCCCATTAATGAAACACTAATCTGGCATCAGTAACTGTGACCACAATGTGACTGATTTGTCATCAAAACTCATCATATCCATCAATGTGGACAAAAATGCTGGAGAAACTCAGCGGGTGAGTCAGCATCTATGGAGCAAAGGAAATAGGCGATGTTTCAGGTCGAGACCCTTCGATTTTCCAGCCTCTACATCATATCCATGAACGTTCTTTAAGAAATAAATGTGCTATTTGGTCGTCTGCCGCTGCAGGACTACAGCCAGCAACTTAACACCTAACTACCCTCTGAAATGGATAAACAGGCCCCTCTCCGTACAGGTACTGTGTAGGAAGCAGCTGGTTTACACCAAAGATAGACACAAAATGCTTGGAGTAACACAGCGGGACAGGCAGCATCTCCAGAGAGAAGGAATGTGTGACGTTTCGGGTCGAGACCCTTCTTCAGTCTGAAGAAAGGTCTCGACCCGAAACGTTACCCATTCCTTGTCTCCGGAGATGCTGCGTCCCCCGCTGAGTTACTCCAGCATTTTGTGTCTATCTACAGGTACTCCCTGATGTGTGGCAGTAAGAATAGTAACAACATCCAATTACACAACACTCAATAATCATTCACTGTGAACAAAGGTAGACAAAAACGCTGGAGAAACTCAGCGGGTGAGGCAGCATCTATGGAGCGAAGGAAATAGGCGACGTTCCGGGATGAAACCCGAAGGAAATAATCAAGGAAATAGGCAACGTTCCGGGATGAAACCCGAAGGAAATAATCAAGGAAATAGGCAACGTTCCGGGATGAAACCCGAAGGAAATAATCAAGGAAATAGGCAACGTTCCGGGATGAAACCCGAAGGAAATAGTCAAGGAAATAGGCAATGTCTATTTCCTTCGCCCCATAAATGCTGCTGCACCCGCTGAGTTTCTCTCTGGAGCGAAGGAAATAGGCGACGTTTCGGGCCGAAACCCTTCTTCAGACTGCAAACAAAAGTTGACTGCAGGTTAATCTGAGACAATATTGGAGTCAATGACCAAACGCTTACTTGAAGGTGTGGCTCTCCTTGTTGGGGAAGATTTCTTTAAGTGATGGTAGTGATTCAACTCCTTCTGCTGGTCGGGGCGGTGGCTTAGAATAGATGGTTCTCCCAATGTGGCTGCATTGTGAATCTCAGTCAGGACCTCCTTGTCCACGTCCTCAGTTGTCCCTTCCTCCCACACTAGGCGTGGCAACGGTTCGATAGTGACTCACTACCACTGGGACCCGCCTGCAGAGCTGCCCTTCTCAATGAGGTGTGCTCTTGCCCTGTAAACCAGAACAGAAACGCCCCACACTTTTGTCAAGTTCACTGGAAAGGTGAAGGATGTGATCTTACAAGAATACAAAAGAAAAGTTTGTAACAACTGAATCTATTTGTGGGAAAACTGCACATCCTATCCGCCAGAAGACAGCTGCAAGCTACAGTCAGAGGCAGATCTCACCACACAACTGTGTTTTAAGGTATAACACTATATTGGTTGCTCCGGGCTGGGAGCCTTTGCTATAAGCCAGCACTGGGCTCAGATGAGCACTGCGCCACCATAAACCAGCGCAGGGGCATGACTTACTTTCTACAATAAAATGAAAAGAAAAATGTCAGGCTTTCCATTGTCATTGAAGATATTTGTCCTTTCCCACATAGACCTAAGTTAAGGATTGGCCATTAGTTCAGTGGAATGGAGCAGAGGATTGTGCAAAATACAAGCTGCAAGAAATGTAAATGGAAACACACCTTTTTTTAAATTAATTCCATTAGAAAACAATGAAACTCACGAACAAAAACTACTGTATGTATGTCAATAATAAGTGTAAGGCAGATGAAGACATTTTAAAGTATGTACTAAGCAATGTACAGACAGTATAGTTCCCAAGAGTCCTTATAGCCTTACACCTTCTTTATAGGAAAAGCTGAATAGGTAAATGGGTTACATCAGCGGCAGAAATCAATGTGTATACTCTGTTCTCAGCTACAGAGGAGCTTGTCAAACCCATTTTATCATAGCTCTAGGAGTTGTATTGATCTGACTGTTAACTACTCTAAGGTGGCTAACAATCCAATGAAGATGCGTCCATATGTCCATCCTCAAACAGTCTGCTCTCAAAAGCCCTTTCAGAACATGTGATTGCATGTTAAATTACTTTTGCGTCTACTTGATCAGACCTGACTACTCTGGGGCCTAAATGCTATTAATTACTGGTGGGTTCAGCACTAATATAGTTACATGATGTTAAAGTGCAGAATGGATATGCCATTGTTAAATGCATGAATTTACAAACCGACGTGTGCCTCGAATACCAAATGCAACTTGCTGTTTCCTGAGATACTTTCTTTTATTTATATATTCTTCTCGCATTCATGTGATATGCAAATTGCTGCCCCTGCTCAGACCTAGCCATACTTGAAATAAAAGTGTCCATGAATTAAAGTTGGTGGGTGATCGGCCCATCTAAATCACTCCTCATGTAGGGAGTCGCTGATGGGGGAGGGGGGGGGGGGGGGGGGGGGAGTTGATGGCAGCGGAGGGAATACAATTCGGTCAACTTTAAAGGGTGCAAGATGGGCAGTGCAAGTCCGATGGGCCGAAGGGTTAGTTTCCCAGTGTGTGACCCTCTAACTCTGTCAACCACTTTCTAAACATCTACATGTCAACAATCACATGTCTGTGTCTTGTGAGGTCAAAGCATTTATAATCACATGCATTTTAATACAAACGTCCTCATCCAAGTGACTAGTTTTCTTTCTGTCACCACTGACATGTCTTACAATCCTGTTACACAACGAACTTTAAATATCTTCACATTACCTGGGTTAGAGAAACAGAATGAGTCCACTTCCTGTGATGTGTAGGAAGGAACTACAGATGCTGGTATAAATCCAAGACAGACACACAATAACTCTGCGGCTCAGGCAGCACCTCTGGAGAGAAGGAATGGGTGACGTTTCGGGTCGAGACCCTTCTTCAGATTGAAGGCAGTCAGATTGAAGAAGGGTCCCGACCCGAAAAGTCACCCACTCCTTCTCTCCAGAGATGCTGTCTGACCCGCGGAGTTACTCCAGCTTTTTGTGTCAATCTCTGGCTTGATTGGATACATTATGAGAATATTAAAACTAAACTAAACTATATTAGCTTGTGCTTGAAGCATTTAAGTCCATTCTGAGATGGTGTCGCTCACCGTTCCAAAGCACACCAGACTGCACATGCTGCAATGTTGATCAAAGCACACAGTGCTGGAAGAACTCAGCAGGTCACTCAACTCCAACCAGTCTGTAGATGTGTCCCGACCTGAAACAACATCTGTCCATCACCCTCCACAGATGCTGCCTGACCTGCTGACACCTCCAACACTGTGTTCTGCACCAAACTTAACTGCTCTTACAATGGTCTCTCTTGCAAACTGCAGGCCAGGCAGCTGGTAAAGTGAGTAAAACAGGGTTGGTCAGGAGGCTCAGAATGGAGCAGTGCTGCTATGCTGGGGCATGGAAAGCTGACTGGCACTGTAATGGTTAAACGGCACATGTGAAGATAATGCTTAACTGGGATCCAATGTGTGCGTGTGTATATATGTGTGTATATGTGTGTGTATATGTGTATGTGTATGTATATGTGTATGTGCATATGTGTGTGTGTGTGTGTGTGTGTGTGTGTGTGTGTGTGTGTGTGTGTGTGTGTGTGACTATGTATGTATGTGTGTGTGTGTGTGTGTGCGTGTGTGTATGTGTATGTATGTATGTATGCATGTGTGTGTATGTGCATGTGTGTGTGTGTGTGCATGTATGTATGTGTGCATGTGTGCGTGTGTGCATGTGTGCATGTATGTATGTGGGCATGTATGTATGTGTGCATGTGCGCTTGTGTGCGTGTATGTATGTGTGCATGCATGTATGTATGTGTGCGTGTGTGCACGTGTGCATGTGTGCGTGTGTATATGTGCGTGTATGTTCACAAGCACTGGGACAGTCTGGGGCAGTTCAGGGTGGCGGAGTTTGCAAGGGCAAGTTGCTGGTGCGCAGAATGTGAGAGGCTGTGCTGGAATCCACTAGAACGCTGGATGTTACAGGTGACAATGGCAACTTCAGACTTCCCTGCTCCCTCACTGATCCTGGCATCCAATGGTTCAGCTTGTCAAGTGAAGGATGCTGCATGTGACACAGACACAAATCTGCACCTTTATGTTATACATTTGCACACTGATATCTTGGCAATATCTGCTGACTGACAACATCCATTAACACAAGATGTATACACATATCAACATGAGGTAGGCACGTTAATAAATGTTGTTCAGGATGCTTTGAATCAGATAAAGGTACTTGGGGATATTAAAGAAGGCACGATTACTTGGCGACTCAGTGCTACAGGCAACTCGCTGATGAAGGTGGAAGCCACTTTAATGTTGACGAGGCCATAAACCTCTGAACTGTGGCCTAAGGAAAGAAAGGCAGTACTGCTCATTTAAAGCTGGGAACAGGGGATATAAACCACCCAGAATCCACAGCACTCACTGCCTTTCCACAACTACCAGAGAAAAATATAATGAAAGACTGAAAATAGTGTCCACATCTTAGCTTTGGCATTATGAGCAAGAAATATGTCAATACACTCTCCATTTCAAACAAATCAACACATTCTACCTGTAAGTTGGTTCACGATATTTCTGATCCTTGCAACAGGGATAGTGTGGAACTGTGATAATCAAGTATTTGACCTGCGTGTGGCAAATTACAGTGACTGTGAATATGAACAAATACACAGTTTGGAAAAGGCTCTCACATTGATATGGGTGAGAATATGGTCTCAAGGCATCATTGCATTAAACATAATGTCACCATCACCTCAGTGTTATGATTCAGCACTTGCAGTGAAGATAAATGTAGCCGCAATCGTTACTGGTCTGTGTTATGCATAATATTGCTCACAAACTCAAACATACGCACGCTGCAAACTTAGATTTATGCATGTTTTGTATACAATTTTTCTTTAAGATTTTCATTCCTCCGTGGATCACTCTTCATCAAAGGACATTTCAGGGATATTTCTCTTTCCAACTTGTTCATTCCAGCATCTGTCAGCTGGTCTTGTGTTGGTATTCTGCAGATTGTACAGCACTCCGTTTATGGATTGTGATCATTGTAGCTTCTAATGGAGGAGGCAGGGGAACTGTTGGGCAAACTCACCCAAATGTCCTCTTGCTTGACAAATAACTTGTATATTTCAGAATGAGCCCTGAAAAAGTGTTTGGCTCAGCCACCAAGCACGACACCTGGAGGCTGCAGCGAATCGTCCGATCAGCAGAGAAGGTTATTGGCTGCAACCTTCCCTCCATTGATGAACTGTACACTGCAAAGGCCAGGGAGCGAGCGGGCAAGATCATCTCTGACCCCTCTCACCCTGGCCACAAACTCTTTGAATCACTTCCCTCTGGAAGGCGACTCCGGACTGTCAAAGCTGCCACAGCCAGACATAAAAACAGTTTTTATCCACGAGTAGTTGCTCTACTCAACAGTCAAAAATCTGTAGCCTCCCTTTGATCTGGTATTTTATTGGTTCACATGCTTGATCAATGGTGTTTTATTATTAATGTTTTATTATTATTAATGTTTAGTGTTTTCTGAGTCATTCGTAACTGTCACTGTATGTCATGTTGTTACTTGTGGGCAGAGCACCAAGGCAAATTCCTTGTATGTGAATACTTGGCCAATAAACTTACTTACTTAAAAATTGAAATAACTCCAAATGCGTATTCTGTTGTTCCATGATCAGCTGATGTAGGAAGCCAGTGAAAATCCAACCATGCCGACGTGCTTTCTACGGATGAAGGATCGCTATTGTGTTGGAGCCTCGATTCCCAGGCAGAGGTTGGTGAACCTGACTCCCAGTCCTCAACGTCATTGGAGCATGTCACCTGAGCAGTGGTGGCCTTCTAGACCATGCTGCTGATGGACAGCTTCTTTGCCAGTGGAGTGCCCCATCACATTGGAGGAAGCACACATCCTCACACCAATGGCTTGAGCAGTAGATCTGAAGTGGACCAACCTCCGCAGGCTTGAGTGGTCTCATCTTTCCCAGTCTAGAAGGGCATGTCAGGAGATTAAGATCATAAAGTTGAATAATAAGCAGCAAATGGCCACTGGGATGAATCCCGCTCGGTCCGCTTTAACCAACCTGATCTCCCAGTGGCTCAGCACTTCAACTCCCCCTCCCATTCCGAATCCGACCTTTCTGTCCTGGGCCTCCTCCATGGCCAGAATGAGCACCACCGCAAATTGGAGGAGCAGCACCTCATATTCCGCTTGGGTAGTTTACACCCCAGCGGTATGAACATTGACTTCTCCAATTTCAGGTAGTCCTTGCTTTCTCCCTCCATCCCCTCCCCTTCCCAGCTCTCCCACAGCCCACTGTCTGCACCTCTTCCTTTCTTCTTCCTGCCCACCCACCCATCAGTTTGAAGAAGGGTATCGACCCGAAACGTCACCTACTCCTTAACTCCATAGATGCTGCCTCACCCGCTGAGTTTCTCCAGCATTTTTGTCTAGCACTGGGATGATTGGTTGTTTTCCCGGTGGTTCCATCTTCATCACAGCCAATGTTCCTCAAGGTGCCCATAGTCAGAGCTGAGAGAGTGGACATCAAGGCCTTTTATCACCAATGGGATTTTTTGAGAATCTCAATGTTGCTATCCAAACACTGCGACATCTGAAATGTACTTTAAAACAAAATATCAGCACAGCAAAGTGGGTTGTAGAACAAATAAAAATGAAATTATATTTGAAGACAAACGTTTGGGACTGTCAATAGATTTGAAAATGTTATCAAAGATCATTGAGGCTTGTCAGCTCTCATGATACCTCAGTAACACGTTACAGCTGAGCTCCTGTAATGTGGTTTAAAGTAAACTCGGATTAACTCTCACTCAGATTCCTTTCATGGGACTAAATGAAAGGCCGTACTTGAAGCTTCATTCCTTCCTGGGCATCGTGACTGATGGTTCATTACGTAGAGAATTTCTTCTGTTTGAAATCACAACCATGTCCTTTATGTTCATGTGTAGGAAGGAACTGCGGATGCTGCTTTAAACTGAAGATAGACACAAATATTTGTGTACGTTGATAGTGGATAGATACACGTTGTCATCAACTGGTGACTCACAACCCACGAGGTAGTTCTTGCTTCACACTGGTTGCTCATTAACTATGCCTCACAAAATGCTGGAGTAACTCAGCGGGACAGGCAGTAGAGGGGAGGAGGAATGGGTGACGTTTCGTGTCGAGACCCTTCTATTCTAGTCGAGACACTAATATTACTGAAGCCTACAAAGCCCTCCCCCTCCCCCACCTGGGACAGTCTGACCACCTCTCTCTGTTCCTGCTCCCCAATTACACACCTCTCATCAGACGTGTGAAACCAACCGTGAGGACAGTGAAGGTTTGGCCTGAAGGGGCTGTCTCTGTACTACAGGAACAGTTTCAGCAAACAGACTGGAGTCTGTTTGCCACTCAGGCCACCTTTGACTCTCAAGTGGACATTAACACATACATCTCATCCGTTTTGGACTACATAAAATTCTGCACCGACAACATCACAACCCAAAAACAAATAAAGACCTTCCCTAATCAGAAGCCGTGGATGAGCAGAGAGGTCAGACTCTTGCTGAAGGCTCGTGATGCCGCTTTTAGATCCGGCAACGCTGGGGGATACAGCTCATCCAGGGCCAACCTGAATAAGGGAATCAGGAGCGCAAAACTCAAACACAAACGTCAGGTCGAGGAGCATTTTCAAAACAACTCCGACCTCAGACGCATGTGGCAAGGCATCAAATCCATTGCTGACTACAATAAAGTTAACACCCCCCCCCAGACAATGCCACCCTTCCTGACGAGCTAAACTACATCTATGCTCGTTTTGACCGGGACAACAAAATACCAGCCATCAAAGCTGCCCCACCCCCGAATGAACAACCCCTCAGTCTCCCCACCTCTGCTGTACAAGGCGCACTGAGCAAGGTGAATGAGCACAAAGCTGCCGGCCCCGATGGCATCCCCGGGCGTGTGCTCAGGGCATGTGCTGGACAACTATCCCTGATCTTCACTGACATTTTCAACCTGTCACTGGCCCAGGGTGTCTTCCCTACTTGCCTCAAGACCTCAACCATTGTGCCAGTGCCCAAACAGTCAGCTTCAGGGAGTCTCAACGACTTCCGCCCAGTGGCACTCACCCCTGTCATTGCAAAGTGCTTTGAGCGGCTGATCTTGGCTCACCTCAAAGCCAGCCTCCCCCCCACACTGGACCCCCATCAGTTTGCCTACCGGGCCAACATGTCTACAGAGGATGCCATATCTGCGGCCCTACACTCTGCCCTGACCCACCTGGACAATAACTCCTACATCAGGTTGTTGTTCATCGACTTCAGCTCCGCATTTAATACTGTCATCCCCGCCAGCTTGATCACCAAACTCAGCGGACTTGGCATCACCACCTCCCTCTGCAATTGGACACTGGATTTCCTCACCAACAGACCACAGTCTGTCAGGGTCAACAACCTCACCTCCTCCACTCTAACACTGAACACAGGCGTGCCACAGGGCTGTGTGCTCAGCCCTCTCCTCTACTCCCTCTTCACCCATGACTGCGTCCCTAAGTATGGCTCCAACGCCATCATAAAATTTGCCGATGACACCACGGTGGTAGGACTGATTAGCGACAACAACGAGTCAGCCTACAGGGAGGAGGTCCAGCACCTGGCAGCCTTGTGTGCCAATAATAACCTCGTCCTCAACTCTAAGAAGACGAAGGAAATCTTTGTTGACTTCAGGAAGACCAGAGGTGGCAGACATACCCCCATCCATATAAACGGGACTGAGGTGGAGCGCGTCCCCAACTACAAATTCCTCGGAGTACACATCTCAGAAGATCTGTCCTGGTCCCTCAATACCACCAAACTGACCAAAAAGGCTCAGCAGCGCCTTTACTTTCTGAAGAGGCTTAAGAAAGCTCAACTGTCCCCCCAGGTCCCGCACAAGCAGGCTGAGGAACAGCTTTTTCAATAACACCATTACACTGCTGAACTCACAGTCCCGTCGCTAGCTATCTTTAGACTCTCCCATTTGTATACATTTATTTGCCTATGTACCAGTTTAATTCATCCACAGTCCACACATTGTTAACCAGTATTTTTATTTTTATTTCTACTATCTTGCACTATGCCCAGACGCTAAACTGCATTTCGTTGTAACTGTACTCGTATTTGTGCAATGACAATAAAGTTGAATTGAATTGAATTCAGACTGAGGGAGAGCTTCTTTCATTCTGAACAAGGGTCTCATAGAAACATAGAAAATAGGTGCAGGAGGAGGCCATTCGGCCCTTCAAGCCAGCACTGCCATTCATTGTGATCATGGCTGATCGTCCCCTATCAATTACCCGTGCCTGCCTTCTCCCCATATCCCTTGACACCACTAGCCCCTAGAGCTCTATCTAACTCTCTCTTAAATCCATCCAGTGACTTGGCCTCCACTACCCTCTGTGACAGGGAATTCCATAAATTCACAACTCTCTGGGTGAAAAAGTTTTTTCTCACCTCAGTCTTAAATGACCTCCCCTTTATTCTAAGACTGTGGCCCCTGGTTCTGGACTTGCCCAACACTGGGAACATATTTCCTGCATCTAGCTGGTCCAGTCCTTTTATAATTTTATATGTTTCTATAAGATCTCCCCTCATCCTTCTAAACTCCAGTGAATACAAGCCTAGTCTTTTCAATCTTTCCTCATATGACGGTCCTGCCATCCCAGGGATCAATCTCGTGAACCTACGCTGCACTGCCTCAATCACAAGGATGTCCTTCCTCAAATTAGGAGACCAAAACTGTACACAATACTCCAGACGTGGTCTCACCAGAGCCCTATACAACTGCAGAAGAACCTCTTTACTCCTATACTGAAATCCTCTTGTTATGAAGGCCAACATTCCATTAGCTTTCTTCACTGCCTGCTGTACCTCGATCTCGACCCAGAACATCACCCGTTCCTTCTCTCCTTTATGTTCATGTTTACAGTACCACTACAGGCAGCATGTAAAGTTCCAGTCTCCCAGACAGGACTCACTCCTGTGTTAGGTAGAGCCCTCTCCATAGTCACACTCCCAGGACAGACACTATTTTCAGAAGCCCACAAACATGCTCACATATATTTAAGCTTATTCAGGAATTAAATTACAATTTTTAACTGAATGAATAATAATATTGCCCTAAATTTAGCTCAGGTATTCTTTCCACAAGGAACACAGCAGTTCCCTCTCCCTGCTGTGGAGCCTTTTGCATTCTGATCTTACTGCAGTGATGTGTTTAAACCAGACTGGACAGTCATCTACACAAGCCGTCTCACCCTACAGCTACAGTACAAAAGCTACCAATACAAAGCTTTCCAACTGGGTCACAACTTTCAAAGTGATTGTTTAACTTTCGATCTCTTTTACCTGATGCAAGGCTTCTGACAGAGCCCTGAACAAATTAAATTGACACAAAGAGAAGGGATAACAATCAAAGCTTGATTTAATACAGGTGTTTAGATTTACAAGCTGCCACAAGTGCCTGGGCTGTGACAGCTGTTGATTTTATCATTAATACAAAGCTATTATAGACTGTGTAGTCTTGGGACTCTGCAGCCTTCCTGTTAGCAACATCTCCATGGCTGATAACATTTGGCTGAACTTTCAGATCGTAACCTCCCTGCTGACGTTTATGGTCAAACCCGTCTAAAATGATCAGAGGAAAAGGTGCACAGCGCGGAGACAACTAAAATAATATTGACTATACTGTTCACGACTATTAGGAAGAAAGAGCAAGGAAGGGGAGAGCCGTGTAGCCTGACAGGCTTCAAGATCATCAGGCAGAAAGCAAGTCAACTCATCCTTTGCCAGCAAGACCAGTCTGAAGCTGAGCACTGCAGCTTATAGTACAAAGGAGAAAAATAAAAACAGCATTATTAACACTCTTAATTCTCTGCTTTTATCTATTTTGTCATCAGATGCTATCAATTTACATTAAAAAAATATCTGCATGTTCGAGGATAAAATTTAATGTTTGTTGTAAGGCTGAAAAGAAGCATTTTGTATTACATCCTTGCCCCACTTGGCCTTCCCTTTGGTTCCAAAGCATACAACAGGCAACATACAAAGCTGGCTGCTGCTGCCCAACAATCTCCTCCTTGCCCGGTAAAGACACTCGGTCTCACTGAAAACATGGAGAAATTCTATCACGAGTTGGGAAGTGCCTGGTTCGCTGCGAGCTGCTGGCATTTAACTGTACAAGGGTAATGGCCAACGGATGGTGTGAGCAAGGAAGAACTCAGTGGGCTGTCCACACCTCCTTAGGGCTGTGTTTCAACGCCAGACTCCTCAGGCAAGGCCCAGAGTAGGAACTACAATCCCATCTCATTCCAGGTACATTAGATTCTATTCTAATGCTTTGATTCTTGTCAGAGAATCATAAAACACAGAAACAGGCCCTTCGGCCCACCATGGCCATGCTGTCCATCTGTACTAATCTCATTTACCAGAGATTAAATACAATGGATAACATTGGAGCAGCAAGGACATTGAATTATAAAAAATAAC
Organism: Amblyraja radiata; assembly: GCF_010909765.2. Lineage (NCBI taxonomy): Eukaryota > Metazoa > Chordata > Chondrichthyes > Rajiformes > Rajidae > Amblyraja > Amblyraja radiata. The sequence continues at coordinate 48,816,614 of NC_045972.1, read as the reverse complement.
GTTATTACTAGTAGCTGATGTTTGATGGCTGCTGCATCAATTTTTAAGGGCCAGCGTTTTAGGAACATATTAAACATTATGGGGCAAAATTTGCTGCAGAAAGGATTGCTGACTGAATGACGCATAGTTAATGACCAACCAGTGTGCAGCAAGAGGTACCTCATTAGTTGTGAGTCACCAATTGATGACAACCCAGCACACTGATGCAATTATAAATTATCACCTCTACTTCCTGAGAAGATTGCGGAGAATTGGAATGTCAAAGAGGATTCTCTTGAACAGGTGCTCAGTGCTGACTGGATGCTTCGTGGCCTAGTTCGGCAACTTGAACGTCCAGGAGCGGTAAAGACTACAAAAAGTTGTGACCACTGCCCAGTCCATCACCGGCTCTGACCTCCCCACCGTCGAAAGGATCTATTGTAGTCGCTGCCTTAAAAAAGCAGCCAACACCCACACCATCCTGGTCACACACTCATCTCACCGTTGCCATCGGGAAGAATGTACAGGAGCCTGAAAACTGTAACGTCCAGGTTCAGGAACAGCTTCTTCCCTACAGCCATCAGGCTACTAAACACAACAACAAATAAGCTCTGAACTACAACAGACTATTATTATTATTGCACAATATTTGTTATTCATTGAGTATGTGTGAATGTATATCTACACACTGAACTTTTTCTTCTCCCTTTATGTTCTATGTTTACATATTCTGTTGTGCTGCAGCAAGCAAGAATTTCATTGTCCTATGTGGGACACATGACAATAAAACACTCTTGACTCCACTATCAACTTTGACATAAATATTATTTCTGGCATAGTGGCGTTTAAGTGTTTTTTGGATGGGCAGATGCATATGGCGAGGTATGGATCACGTGAAGGCAGAGGAGATTAATTTAACTTGGCGTCATGTTGGGCATGGACGGACATTGTGGGCCGAAGGGCCTGTTCTTGTGCTGTACTGTACTGTACTGTACTGTTCCATGTCCTATTATTTTTCTCGTAGTGTAAGAGAAATTCTGCAAGTTTCATGAAGTTGTTGTGTGTACACATTCATCGTCCAATACATTCAGTAGTAATTCATAGCACAGGTTTCTCTCATAATAATCGCCAATGTGAAAATTAACTGAGAATGCTGGAGAACTGACCTACAGGCCGAAACAAACCGTGCTGGAAATACGCAATAATTTCCAAAATAGTCAGAAGAAGGGTCCCAACCCGAAACGTCACCTATCCATGTTCTCCACAGGTGCTGCCTGACCCGCTGAGTTACCAGGCCTGTACGAATCTTTTCAAAAAGGGGGGGTGGCATGACAGGATTACAAAAAATGTATGTGAAAGAATTTGCACGCAGCGCACATCACGAGCGCGAAGCTCGAAGTCCCTCACGGCCAGGGTCCAGGGCCCTTAAGCGGGCCCTGGAAGCTCTGGGGTTTTAGATGCTCTCTAGTGCATTCTGAGCCGAATCTTTGCACCAAATTTATGACCAATGTTCAGAAATAATTTTGGTTGAGTCAAGAGTAAAGAGTTGGGGTCATTGTTGTATACATTTCTTAAAATCAAGAATTGAAGTTGTCCTTGTTTTAATAATCAAATTGTACTATTGTAAAATGTTATGTAAAATGTTATAAAGGAGCATGCAATAACTGCAAATAAAATACAGTAAGTTTTTGCAGGAAAGAAAACCTTTTTTTAGAAAATGTTTTGCGTGTTGATTTGATTGCCTGTTACTGTTCGACTGTGTTAGTGTGTGCAGTGCACCTTTAATGGTCCTCCTGACCCAACAACTTCACATCACATCAATTTCAACATGGAATAGTGATGTGAATACAACATTTAGTTCGACATGAAAATTGAAGTCAAACTAAATGGTGCATTTACATTACTATGACCGCTTTCAAACTAACCTATTTTACTGTCATACTATTATAACAAATTCTAGTTCCATGATGACTCATAAACAAGATCACAAATCACATTTTGAATTCTCAAACACAATGTGATTGTGAATGATTACAGAGCTGCCAAGTTTCGCGAGGATTTCTGTATTTTGATGGCTGAAAATCAGTATTTTGTTGGGGAAATCAGTGTTCCTCATAAATGCAATAGAACGTACTACACAGAAACTGTATTTTTGACAATCAGTATTTTGCATGCAACCTCATGTATTCTCAAATATCAGTATATTGATTGATTGATTGATTGATTGATTGATTGATTGATTGATTGATTGATTGATTGATTGATTGATTGATTGCTTGATTGATTGAAATACTGAAAATCAGCACTAATGAATTGTGAAACCATTTTTGAAATGTGAATTTATAATTCTTGATTTTGATTCAATCATATCCTTATAACTATAAAACTCTGATCTTGGATGTGAGTTTGTGTATTTATTTATTTGTTTGTGTGTTTTCACATCTTCTTGAAAAAACGATGTTCAAACAGGAAAATGTTTACATATTCTGGTAGAGATTTACCCCATGGAGTCCGAAATCGGCTTACCTGAAAATCTTGTGCTTTATTTCTTGATTTATTAATAAAAATGTTTACAAATCCGATCAAACTTTGAGATCAAAACGGCTGTTTTTCGCTGATGATGCGACAATGGATCTGCCTGCCTGCCTGCCATCTGCTCGCACGCGCTATGACTGACTTCACCTCCCAGCCCTCCCTCCTCCCCCCATCGTTCAAAAGTCGCCCTGTCCACTGAAGGCTGAAGACTGCATCGGGCCAACAGGCGCTCGTTTGGTCGACACTCGCTCGCTCGCTCACGCCTCGGCTCGGGTCTCTCCCCCTCCCCCTCCCTTCTCGCTCCCTCCCCTCTCCCTCCTCCTCCCCTCTCTCTCCCTCCCCTCTCTCTCGCAGCCCCCCCTCTCTCTTAGCCCCACCTCTCTCCCCCCCTCGGCTCGGCCCGGGACACCCCTCCCTCTCCCTCCTCACTCCCCGTCTCTCTCCCCTCCTCCCGCTCTCTCTCCCCTCCACTCTCCCCCCTCTCTCCTGTCTCCCTCCCTCCTGTCTCCCTCCCTCTCTCTCCCCCTCATTCTCTTCCCTCCCTCCCTCTCTCCGCCCACTCTCTCTCCCCTCTCTCTCCCCCCCTCTCGGCTCGGCCCTGGCCTCCCCCTTCTCTCTCCCCCTCTCTCTCTCCCCCCTCTCTCTCTCCCCCTCTCTCCCCCTCTCTCTCTCCCCCTCCCTCTCTCTCCCCCATTCTTTCACCCCCCCTCTCACTCACCCCCCTCTCTCCCCCCCTCTCCTCCCCTCTCTCCCCCCACCTCCTCCTCCCCTCTCTCCCCCCCACTTCTCTCTCCCCCCCACTCTCTCTGTCTCTGCCCCTCTCTGTTTGTCTCTGCCCCTCTCTCTCTGTCTCTGCCCCCTCTCTCTCTACCACCCCTCCCTCTCCCTCTCTAGACACACCTGCGAGTTGGGGGCTATGCATGAGTGGATAGGGCCGGGGATGGGGTAAAAGGAGCGAATGAATAATATTAATATAATATCAAGGGGGGTGGTTAGTGTGTGGGGGGCGGAGGTGGTTAGTGTGTGTGTGATGCCGCAGGCCACCCCCTCCCCCCGCAACCACGCGTTTAGGGGTGGGAGCCAACAGATCCCACTTGGTCGAGTAACTATTAAAAGTCTGATCTTGGATGTGTGTGTGTGTTTGTTTGTTTGTGTGTGTGTGCATTTGTTTGTGTATAATCACTTTTTCTCGAAATAATGACACGCTAACGGTAAAATGTTTACATATTCCGGTAGAGATTTTTCCCTGGAGTCCAAAAAGTCCTTATCTGAAAATCTCATGCTTTATTTCTCGAGTTATTAATGAAAATCTTCAAAAATATGACAAACGTTGAAGTCTACACCGTCTTGCTCACGCTGCAAGTGTCGTCACCCCCCACCCCTCCATCTTTCTTCGGTTGACGTCAGCTCCCCGCTGCCTGCTGCCTGCTGCTCCTCTCCCCCCCCCCCCCCCCCACTCTCCTCTCCCCCGCAGTTGCCACCTCAGCAACATCCCAGGATGCACAAGTAACTACGCCAGCAGCGCCCTGAGAAGCAGCAGCAGGTCGCCCAAGGAGCCGTTCCAGGATTCATCCAGTGGCTGTAGGGCTGCAAGAGGGCTAAGGAGCCCGAAGGCAAAGCTCCCTCTGTCCTGGTGTAGAATTAAAAAATAATGCGCTCCAATTTTTTTTTTCCACTCTGAATTTTTTTAAACTCTGGAAAAAAGGGGGGTGCGCCCGCACCCATGGTTACTCCTGTATCTATCTATGACCAGCTCAACACGTACATGTGGAGGGAGGAACAGGATGATTGATTCAGGTCTGGGGCCCAACATCAGACTCTTTAGCAAAGGAGTTGCGGAGGCTGAGAGGCAGGGGGTGTAGGCTGGTGGCAGGGTTGTGGAGGGATATCTGCAGTGGGAGTGCAGAGTGGTGGCAGGGCTGAGGAGGGATATCTGCAGTGGGAGAGCGGTGCGTGAGATACAGAGAGAGGTGGAAATGAGACAAGTGGAAAAAGAGTCTTGACCATAATAAAATAATAATAATAATAATAATAATAATAAATAAAGTAATAAAAGCCACACTACCATCTGTGGAGCCGTCCAAAATATGCAATGGTAGTAAAGATCTTAACCTCTGGTTTAGATTAAAAGGCTGCAAGGGTGGCACGGTGGTGCAGCGGTAGAGTTGTTGTCTTACAGTGCTTGCAGCGCCAGAGACCCGGGTTCGATCCCGACCACGGGTGCTGTCTGTACGGAGTTTGCACGTTCTCCCCATGACCACGTGGGTTTTCTCCGAGATCTTCGGTTTCCTCCCACACTCCAAATACGTACAGGTTTGCAGGTAAATTGGCTTGGTGTGTGTGTAAATTGTCCCTAGTGTGTGTACGATAGTGTTAATGTGCGGGGATCGCTGGTCGGTGCGGACTCGGAGGGCCAAATGGCCTGTTTCCGCGCTGTATCTCTAAACTAAAATCTGAAACAAAAATAGAAAAAGCTAGAAATACTCAGCAGTCACGTATAATCTAGAGAAAGGGCGAGAGAATGAAGGGGAAAGAGGAAAGAGAGAGGGAGAATGAATGTTTCAGTTGAAGGACCCCTCATCAGACCAGTGCTAGAACGTGGTCGTAGATTGAAAGCTGCTGGAATCTCTTCCTCACCACAATCACAATTCTAGGGCCCTGTCTTCCAGCATGCAGCAAGTCTTGATGAAAGTCTTCTCTCCTGATAGCTATTAAAGTGGTAAGTGAAGTGAGCCAATTTATTAATGGCTGAATCCCTTGAATAAAACTGTCCATAATTCTGTACTAAATGATAATTTAGCAGCCTCGTTTAGAAAGATGTGTGAAAGAGAAACTGGAAATGTAAGACTAGTACAAAGGCTCTTGATGAAGTCATGTACAAAACTATGAGCTTGGTGTCTAAATTGTTGAACCTAATCTGCAAGGACAAAAAATAGATGCAAAATGTAAGAACAACATTAAATCCTTACGAACTAGTACTCCTCATCTGAAAACTGCTACCAAATATTATGAGAAATGATTATAAATCATTTGACATTTATCTTCCTATGTCCTATTCCAGCACTAATATCACAACTGCATGGAGAGTGACTTGTGAGCTTCTATCTAGACTTGAGACACAATATAACCAGACTGCCTCACTATAAAGACACACACTTACTACAGGGGCTGAAATATTCCCATTACTATTTCACCCCATTCTTTATCATTGCCATTTTGTTTGCCTTTACAGAAGGCTCCAATCCATATTCATTTCATGTTAACTTTCTCCAACTAGTGAGCTTACTTCACGCCATCATTTGTCTTGGTCAGTAGTTTCCCAATTTCAAAAGCATTTGAAGATCTGCCCCCTCGCATGTGGTAGCTTGAAAGCACAAACCACCAGTATTAGCAGCAGTTTCTTCCCCAAGAGTCCCCCAGACATAGTAATTCGGGTGGTATCCTGATCTTCCAACTCACCTCACTGCGAACATTGGACCCTTTGTGTGGAACTGTAACACTACAGTGCTGTAACACTATATTCTATGTACACACTGTAGCGTGATTTGATTTGAACGAACAGCATGCAAACAAAAGCTTTCACCGTATCTCAGTACATGTGACAATTGTTCTAGATGCCTTAACGCTGTTTATTGGTAAAGTACATGAATTGATTATATTCTGGTGGTGCAGTAATGTCTTCAGCCTTAATCATCACCAGATCTGACGACCAGCTTCAGTAACGGGCGCCCATTCAACAGAGGAGCCAATATCTCATCAGAGGTAAGTCATGGACTTGTCAAGTCTACTTTGAAACTTTAATGCATGCTGAAGATTTTAGAAACATAGAAACGTAGAAACATTTTCCAAGGGATTTCAAGCCCTGAGCCAACAAAGGACACATTTACTAAACACTGAAATAAATACACAATTCCAAACACATAATTTTGCTAAAAAGTAATCTCTTGGATAGGAAAAGTGATGTCATTAAGTGTGGGCTTAATGAAAGAAAACTGACCCAACTGATCTAAGGAAGCGTTGGAATTTAATGAAATAAAAGAAAGAAAATGAAGACCATGTTCTAATAATTAACCCAATCTCAAAGATGTTCACACAGTGAGTGAAGCTGGTGTTTGGCTGTGGACAGTCTCACTGACACTCCCATGTACCGCCAGCCTCTGTTCATGCTCATCACAGAGTCGGTCAGCCATTAAAGACAGACACAAATGTTGGAGTAACTGAGCAGGTCAGGCAGCATCTGTGGAGAGAAGGAATGGGTGACGTTTCGGGTCAAGACCCTTCTGCAGATTAAGCCATTAACTGTCGACAGAAAGAGTTGGAATGATGTCCTGTTGCCCACATCCCTCGCTGGAAACCCCAGAGTGGTTTAACATCAACGAAGCAAGTACTGGTGTAACATGGAAAACTTGTATATTATAAATATTCATAACTTAACAATTTAACAGTGGTAAACAGAACAATAAACTGGATGAGTTGGTAAGTTTGTTCATAAATCAGGTGAATGTGATAGATAAAACACAAAACGTCATTAAAAAACAATTTACAAAAGTATTAACAATTAAAGCTGAGCCAATCATCATCTGTTAAAAGCAAACTTATTAGCACATCATTAATACTCAAGCAGCCAGCACCTGCAGCCTTTCCCAACAGTAAATATAGTCTTGGAGCTCGCTAAAGAATGTTCTCCCTCTATGACGTAGGCAAAGATATTACATTCTGCAATACCTGATATTTTAACTCCCCCCCCCCCCCCCCCCACATCTAGGGCCAGAGAAGCTGTCCAATAAAACAGTGATTGATTGAAAGATGCAGGCCCTACGGCCCGCTGAGACCATGCCACCCATTAATCACGCATGCGTCCTACCCTCTCCTCCTCTCTCCTCTCCTCCCCTCTCCTCTCCTCTCATCCCCTCCCCTCCCGTCCCCTCGCCTCTCCTCTCCTCTCCTCTCCTCTCCTCTCCTCTCCTCTCCTCTCCTCTCCTCTCCTCTCCTCTCCTCTCCTCTCCTCTCCTCTCCTCTCCTCTCCTCTCCTCTCCTCTCCTCTCCTCTCCTCTCCTCTCCTCTCCTCCCCTCCCCTCCCCTCCCCTCCCCTCCCCTCCCCTCCCCTCCCCTCTCCCGGCCATAGAAAATAGGTGCAGGAGTTGGCCATTCGGCCCTTCGAGCCTGCACCGCCATTCAATATGATCATGGCTGATCATCCAACTCAGCCATCTTTCGACTAGTGCAGCTGAAGGGCCTGTTTCAGTGCTGTGTGCCTCTGACGCTGGAACTGTGCCCCATACGTGTTATACAAGGCAAGGCTGTTTCTTCTCTGATCCTTTTTACCTGCAGAAACTTCTAGCTCATTGATAGACTGAGATATAAACAGCATTACTATGTGGATACATTTGTATATAAGCTTCGCGCATTGTGGTTTAAATCCAGTGCCTGTAGAATGAAGTCATTTTCAGAAGATTGTGTGCATTAAATCTCAGAAAAGCAATAGACTGGCTAAATGATGGCTTGTAATTATTTATGTAGTACAGTCCCAAGGAGCGGCAAGAACTGGACTATAATTTGTTTATGTGAATCTAAGCTGACTTTACAGATTCTCTCATTTATTGTATCCCCTACAGTTTGTGCTCAGGGTATGTCCTCAGGGCACTTTGTACACACACATACTTTGCTACTGTTGCCTGTCATCAGATCACAAGCTGTAATGTGGTCCCAGGTCAGAATGAATTTAGAAAACAAAACAAAATAAGCAGCAGTTTCCTGACTCTGAAATAAAAGGTGAACCAGTTATTGGAAGACTTACAGCGTTGCTTTACACCAATTATGTTCGAGTGTTCTTATTGAAAGGTGATTGTGCCCCATTGAAGTTTAGCCCTGTGAATAAGTGCTCTGGGCTTGTCACTGACACCCCTCATCAGGAGATGGGCAGTGGGCTTTCACCAATGCTAGCTTGGGCGAGACAAACGTCAAAGACTAGAGGGCATAGCTTACAGGTGAGAGGGGATGTGTAGGGCAGGTGTTTTACACAGAGGGTGGTGGATGCCTGGAACATGCCTGGTGGTGGAGGCAGACACAATAATTGTATTGACACAGCTTTTAGATTAGATGGATATGCAGGGAATGGAGAGATACGGGTCACTTGCAGGCAGAGGAGATTAGTTTAACCTGGTATCATGACCTGCGCGGACCTTGTGGGCTGAAGGGCCTGTTCCTGTGCTGGACTGTTTTATGGTCTAGCTGGATCTCTCAAGGTGAAGGACCGGGGGGGGGGGGGGGTCTCCAGCAGACGTGGGCAAAGGGACGAGACACTGCATCTCCTGGCGGGACAAACTGGTTTGAGCACGGCCTTGGCTGCCTGATTGGAAGAGGCAGCTCACTCAGGTTAATGCACGAGGGTTGTTAGCGTCTGAAGAAGGGCCCCGAAATGTCACCTATCCATGTTCTCCAGAAATGCTGCTCGACCCACTGTTACTCCAGCACTTTGTGTCTGTTTTTGTAAACCAGCATCTGCAGTTTGTTCTGACCACTTTAGAGGGTAGACCACACGAGAGGTCTTCAGGCGGTGAAACCACAGCCCCAGCAGCCAACAGCTACAGGGTTCAATTCCCACTTGATCTGCAACAGAGTCCTCTGAATAAATGGACAAAAGCTTCAAGCACGCTAATATGGTTTAGGCTTAGTTTAATATTGTCATAATGAATACAATCAAACCGAAGATTGACACAAGAAGCTGGAACAACTCAGCGGGTCAGACAATACAATTAAAAACATTTAATTGTCATTTTAACCTCAAAAGAAGTTCAAACAAAATTTGGTTTCTGCAGTCATACAACAAGAAAAGAACCAAGACACACAGCCAATACAATTCACACAAACATCCATCACAGTGAATCTCCTTCTCACTGTGATGGAAGGCAAAGTCTTGTCTCTCCCCTGTGTTCCATTTCTTCTCCCGATGTTAAAGCCCCCAGCGGGCGATGGCAAGTCCCGTGGCCCTTAAGGCCGCGCCGGGCGATGCAAGGCCCTGCTCCGGGTCTTAATGCTGGAGCCCCCGGCAGGCGATGCCAAGTCCCGCGATGTAAGGCCCCGCTCCAGGTCAGCTTCAACCCCGCAACTAACGCAGGAGAAGTTGCCGTTGGGGGAGCTCCACACCACAGACAACATCTGTGGTGAGAAGGAATGGGTGATGTTACGGGTCGAGACCCAACCCCCTGACTCTCAGTCTGAAGAAGGGTCTCGACCCAAAACGTCATCCATTCCTTCACTCCAGAGATGCTGCCTTACCTGCCGAGTTACTCCAGCATTCTGTGTCTATCATCAGCTTAAACGAGCCCCTGCAGTTCCTTCCTCCACAATCAGCCAAACGTAGGTACAAGAGGTCGAGTGAAGAGTACCAGTGATTGAGCAGGAGATTCGGGTGATCGGGGAAACCTCCCGCCACCATGCATTCATTATCTAAGAGATCGCAGGAACCCAAGTCAACTTCTCACTTCATTGCAAATGTAAAATCTCCCATGAACTAATACCATTAATGTAATGGAACCTAAACGTTGTTTTGATCATTGCATGTAAAAATATCCAAGAATCATTGATCTTCTGTCATCTCCCAGTTCCCAGATGCTCCCTGGCCCACTGAGTCTTGCAATCTTTGATGTTTATCTCAGCGTCCCAGCATCTGCATGGTTTTGTTTTGCATTTAAATGCATTCCTTGAATTATTTAAGAGTGATAACGCTGGCAGTTTTATTAATACAGCTGCAAATGGCCATCTCAGCAGAAATCGCATTGTCATTAAGATTGTGCTGTCCTCTTCCCCGCAGCCTGACTTAAAATCACTGAAAATAACTTAAAACTGTACTGAGCAATTTGTAATAAATTCATTGGTGTACCTCCGTCAGTTTCTTGGTAAATTAAATTTATTTTGATAAGAAAAGCTTTCAGTGCATGTTTACTAATGCTGTGTTTAGTTTAGTTGAGAGATACAGCGCGGAAAAAAGGCCCTTCGGCCCACCGAGCCCGCACCAACCAGCGATCCCCGCACATTAACACTATCCTACACACACTAGGGACAATTTACAATTATACTAAGACAATTAACCTACAAACCTGCCCGTCCTTGGAGTGTGGGAGGAAACCGAAGATCTCGGAAAAAACCCCACGCGGGTCACGGGGAGAACGTACAAACTCCGTACAGACAGCACCCGTGGTCAGGATGGAACCCGGGTCTCCGGCGCTGTGAGGCAGCAACTCTACCGCTGCGCCACTGTCTCGGAAGATACGCAGACTTTACACAGAAGCAACAAAACGAGCAAGATGCCACAACTCTAACCCTAGGCAGCAGCTGGTGAACTATCTCCATCCTCCTGCAGTACAAACTATCCCATGTGCACAAGCACATCTGGACTCAGCTCACACATCTGGTGTGGCTGATTCCACTCAGGTTACATTGATATTGCAAGATTAAACAAAGTAAACAACAGCCGTGACATAGGTAGACAAAAATGCTGGAGAAACTCAGCGGGTGCAGCAGCATCTATGGAGCGAAGGAAATAGGCAACGTTGCCTATTTCCTTCGCTCCATGCAAAGAGTTGAACAATCTCCACTATAGGAAATAGGAAACGTTTCGGGCCGAAACCCTTCCGGGTTTCGGCCCGAAACGTTGCCTATTTCCTTCGCTCCATAGATGCTGCTGCACCCGCTGAGTTTCTCCAGCATTTTTGTCTACCTTCGATTTTCCAGCATCTGCAGTTCCTTCTTAAACATCCTTGACATCGCTATTCAAAATGATGCAAAGACAAGATAGGTGAGGTTAAGGTAGGAAGACAAAGACTGGTGGGCATAAACACCGTGGCTGTAGCAGTATTGGTGTCTTCATGGATATGTTGCCTGAAGCACCTCTTGTGCGTTCTACATGTGTTCCTCCCATTAAAGGTTCATGTCATAGATGTCCTCCCGTTCCCTCCCTGCCTCCTCCATGACCAGGACGGTGACAAAGGCTGTTTCTCAACACATCAAAGTTATACAGCAGATAGACACCAAATGCTGGAGTAACTCAGTGGGACAGGCAGCATCTCTGGAGAGATGGAATGAGTGATGTTTCGAGTCGAGACCCTTCTTCAGACTGCCTGTCCCGCTGAGTTACTCTAGCATTTCAGGTCAGATAGATCAGATAGAATTTATTGTCATTTAAACATTAAAGTTCAAACGAAATGTTGTGTCTATCTTCGGTTTAAACCAGCATCTGCAGTTCCTTCCGACACAAAGTCATACAGCATGTAGCCGTGCACTTGGATCAACAACTGAGGCCACACACGCAGCTTTCTCCAGAGGTGCATGCACCCTGTGTCAGCACAATGATAACCCTGATTGCATGATTTGTGTTCAAGGTCTGTGGCTGGCTTCCTGACAACACCCCTGACCAATGTGAAGAGGATTACCCTAGTCACCTCGTAGCGAGTTTCTGACCTACAGGTCTGGCGTGAGTCATAGAGCCATACACCACAAAACAGGCCCTTCGGCCCAACTTGCCATAGAGGGAGTGCAGAGAAGGTTCACCAGACTGATTCCTGGGATGTCAGGACTGTCTTATGAAGAAAGACTGGATAGACTTGGTTTATACTCTCTAGAATTTAGGAGATTGAGATGGGATCTTATAGAAACTTACAAAATTCTTAAGGGGTTGGACAGGCTAGATGCAGGAAGATTGCTCCCGATGTTGGGGAAGTCCAGGACAAGGGGTCACAGCTTAAGGATAAGGGGGAAATCCTTTAAAACCGAGATGAGAAGAACTTTTTTCACACAGAGAGTGGTGAATCTCTGGAACTCTCTGCCACAGAGGGTAGTCGAGGCCAGTTCATTGGCTATATTTAAGAGGGAGTTAGATGTGGCCCTTGTGGCTAAGGGGATCAGAGGGTATGGAGAGAAGGCAGGTACGGGATACTGAGTTGGATGATCAGCCATGATCATATTGAATGGCGGTGCAGGCTCGAAGGGCCGAATGGCCTACTCCTGCACCTAATTTCTATGTTTCTATGTTTCTAACGTGCCCATGCCGACTAAGATGCCTCATCTGCAGCAGGTCCACCTGCCCACGTATGGCATTAGAGTCATAGTCATACAGTGTGGAAACAGGCCCAGCGCCACAACTTACCCATGCCAACTAAGATGCCTCATGGTCCCACTTGGCATTAGAGTCATAGACTCAAGCTAGAACAAGCTGGACTCAGAGAACAGTGCAGGATGAATGAGTCATGAATGTGGTCATGGAAGTTGGACATAGACCTTTGCATCTGTCTATTCTTGCAAACTAACTGGATAATGAGAAACGATACCAGTGTCACTCTGCAGTATTATTTGTTAAGTTGCTGGCATCAATGGCCTTTGCCTTTGCTGGTCTGGTGAATGGTGTGAAGTTGGGCCATTATCAGTGATGCGCTGAGGTCCATTTTAAAAGGGGTTGTCCACTTCTGGTGGGCCAGGCTCAGGACAGCAACCAGCCTGTGGTGGACGAGGTCAGTGTAGAGTGTGTTAGGATGAAACACAGTCTGGACAGTGGACAATGGCTACTCCAATCATTTTAAGAGCAACTGAGAAGAAGAAGATAGTCCCAGGTAAACAACTAATAACCTCTATGGGTTTAGATGGAATAGAACATGCAAAACTAATGCAGGACTCACATCCTACTGACCACAGCTTTGCCCCCACCCCTGCCATTCTGCTGACCGGAGACCACCCACCCTGACCACAAGGTGCAACAACACACCTGTGCCTCTCTCCAGCTCCTCTGCCAAATTAGAATGAGGGCGAGGCCTCCAACGCTGGGGGCTTCTTTGTCACCAAGGTGGATAAATGTGGCGGGAGAATTGTTGCCGTGCGTTCCCACTCCATCTAGAACCACTGAAGCAATTCATCGTTTACCTGAGAGTAAACTCTTATGTTCAATTGCTTTTTAAATCCGTTAGTCAATCAAAAGTCAAACTCCTGGTCAGCGAGCCAGTGGTGTGTGTGACAGGCTGTAGATATCAGGACAGGCAGTGGCAGGGTGTTTAAAACGCCACGTTAGACCATCTGACCACAAGGACAACAGTTAAACATTTCCCCATGTGATGAACTTTGACATTAAACACATTGATAACATTTAAACCTTGCTATTTAAAAATAAGCATTGTGAATCAACCAGTCACAATAAGTATATAATGTTGCTTCCCACAGCTGAGCTTTACATTTTGAATTCAATTAGTGGAATGCATTTTGGTGAGTGAGATCTCCGAATACTGTGCAGTGCAGATGTTGCACAACCCTCAGCTCTCGAGCACATTGTGTTCAGTTGCAAATAATACACAAACATATCTAATCAATATGCATAGATTTCAAAGGGATTTGATACCAACAGAAATTGCAGATTGCAACCAAGTGTTGATGGGAGTATGATTCGCCCATTAACTGAGTGAGGCTCAAAAAGATTTCACAGAAACCTTGTAATTAACTGCTGCTCTGTCAGCACATTTTGAAAAATGTAGCCCATGCAAGGATATATCATGTACTCACTATGTAACTAAAAGCTACTGTAGTGGCTCTTTCATGCATTACAATGCATGTGTCTAACTTCTTAACCAAGCCGCTAATCACACAAATTATTGCAACTAATTACATCTGAAGGTCTAATTAATTCTTTCAGTACCACATCATTTAGTACGCATTCACACTGCAGCACCTGTTTGGAAAATACTTGTAGCTAATTTGTTTATAAACAAACAATATTTGCATAAAATGCCTAATGAATGGATGATCAGTTGGCACTCTGGTTCTCCGGGTAGCTCCTGCCTGTCTGAGCAGTGAGAATGGTCGGACAGATAACATTACAATGTGGAGCTGGAGTATGGTGTGAAATCTATACTCACGACCACGTCACCTTAAGCTGAAGTACTTGCAAAACCATCTTCAGCAGATTTTCAGATGCACCCCGTGTTAAAATTCTAACTTGTGCTTTTCATATATGATATTATCCTAATGCAGATATAATTACACAAAAAGGAATAGCATTGCCAAATAACCTGTCGTTTAAGGGCAGTTCCTTGAAGCAGGAAAATGTCATACACCATCAAGATTTGAACATTTTAAAGTGATAAATGCTGACAAATAATCCGGCATTTCTAAAATGTTCAGGTTGATGGTTCAATCACAAAGGATGTTTAATAAAATATAAACCATAAACTCCATAAGAAAAATCAAAGCACAATAATAAATTGTCAGGGTTTTGAAATTGTGATTATGTAAATGAAATCGATTCCATTCAACAGGATACATGTTAATTGTGGTGCTCAGTACACAAGGCCACACATAGTATTCCAGGACTCTCACTAGATGCTTTTTGTTCATTATAAGAATGATCATACAACATAGGTTTTGTTTTAAATCCACTAATTTAATCTACAGCTACTGGCATTGATGTGTATAGGCAACAAAATAGTTAATTACTATGCAATAAATGTTTCAGCTCCAGTTAAAAGACAGAATGTAGAGAAAGTTCCTGCATGTCAGTGACACTGAGACTGAGTGAACTAGACAGACAAGGCAGGCGTGAGACATATACCAATACTCATCCTCTCCTGCAGTATTTGGAGCCAACCCAGGTGCTTGTTGTCTCAGAGAAATGAAAGAAACCTGATGATTTTGACCGGACAAGACAAGCAGTCACTGAACAAGTATCTCAGGTCTGTCATTGAGGTGAGAGAGAGCCAGCAGACAGCTCATGACACACTGCTGATAGACACTAAATGCTGGAGTAACTCAGCAGGACAGGCAGCATCTCCGGAGAGAAGGAGTCGAGAGATGCTGCCTGACCCACCGAGTTACTCCAGCACCTTGTGTCTATCTTCGGTGTAAACCAGCATCTGCAGTTCCTTCCTACACAATGCCACACAGTTAATTGTCCACCAGCTCCTGTGTAGCTGCTTAGCAAGTGAAAGCCCGAGCACCAGAGTGAATGCTGTGGTTATTACTGACAGTTTGTTCAAACCAGAAATAATCAGCGTTGAACTGTTTCGCCCACATGATATTCATCTTTTAAAATGGAATATAATTTGCATATAAGGAAGAGGAGATTTATGATGGGATACTCGGCAGAGTGCAGTCTATGCCGAGGATCACTCGGCATTTACATGGTATGTGACCAAGCTGAGATTGTGTGGTATTTGAAAATGAAGCACTCTGTTGCTATGTTGTTGTCAGAAGCCTGAGACTTACAGGAGATTTATTAGCAATCTTATCACAAACATGTCTCAAGTTTTTTCTTTTAATATGTGCCAAGTTCCTCTGAGGAATTTCACTTTGCAATTATATTCCTCAATGCCTGCATTCTGGAGCGGAGTTGATTTCCTTCCCAAATGAAGGCATCCGCGGACCACTACTGTAGCTCCAGTGCATTTTTAGTAAACTGTTTAATAATCAATGTATTCATCATTAAAATCTGAACCCTGAAGCAATGGTTTTTAGCATATTCTAATGACTAGCAGCTTGCAAATTACTTTGGCCTTTCATGTACATTCTGTAAGCACCTTGTTCTAATGTGTACTGTATTTATAGTTTGCCAATACAAACTAGCCATAGATTGGATAATTACTATAATCTATTAGCTCGATTGCTCTGTGAGCTCATTTGTAGAATGTGTCATATGGGCCATTTTGAAAAGCACTCGGGAAAGGCAGGATATCCTTCATCTCAATAAGACTTTAAAAAAAAAAACTTTGTTTTCAGGGAGGAAGAAAAACCCAGCTGTAATGTATGGAAACGGATAAAGTCAGTTGTACTAATGGACAAAAGAAATGGACAGTGTGTGAGACTGACACAGAACATAACATTGAGTGGCTGTGATCTCTGCTGCTGAATATCAAGCAAACCACTTTTACTTCAAAAACATCACCCTGACCTTCCAGCAATTCTTTAATGGACAATACCACTGTCTTTATTACAAATGGAAGATAAAAGGTGCTACTGTAAGAAGCTGCAAGAAAACAAATTGCCTCTTGAAAGACTGTTTATAGAAAGGGGTGAATTATTTTTTTTTAAGAGAACAGAGAAATTTTCTGAGAAAGTGCAGATAACTGCTGTTCCCAAAAGAGGGATTCTGCCCATCAAAGCTCCCCTGCCCTTGGCCTGGATTCATTGACAGTCCATTTCAGACAGTTATAGATAGATAACATTACAGACACTGGTAATTAAAACAACACTAATTTTGTCTCACTGGCTGGTTTCTGTTGTTTGACATCATCTATCATGGCCTTCATGCTCTGCACAATGAGCAGACATTTGTCTCGCAAAATCTAGCTTGGTCAACACTTTCTTAATACAGTATCCCAGCATACCTGTCTGCCTGTCTATGTTCTACAGATTGAGATAACAAGAATACTGCTGAGCTAACTCTGATTGTGACAATCATTGGTTAGATTTTTCACAATTACTTTTAATTGTATTTTCATTTCCTAAAAAATGCCTTAAATGTTCCTCTAACATTTAGGAATTGAAATATGCAGCCAATCCCTGTCCCTTTTGCAATATGAACAGAGGTGTCACTATTATTTGTATATAATAGTCAGCATCTTATTCAACACATAAGTGTTTGGGAATGACCTGGGATGACTCATTTAATATTCATTTAACAATTAGGTTAAGATGTAGTTGATGATGAGAAGGGGAAGCTAGGCTGGCAAACGGCATAATCTTTGGGGCAACCGAACAATGTCACAAGTTGTACAAATAGACATGATCACTTGCATAGATCGCCTTAGCTATCGGCCTTAAATGTGAAATAGTAGATTCAGGCATAACTCAATGGTCAAGGGACAATAATCAGGTCTGCAATAATACCTAGAGACCAAATGTAAAATATGGTTTGCAAAGTTTTTACCATTAAAATTTAAATATATACCATGTCTTTGCAAATCACATAGTCTGCCAGGCAAATGTGACTTTAAGTAAATTCTTTGACCTAAAACCTTGGTGAGACATTTTCTCAAATTCAATAGTGATTATACAATCCTTTACCTCCACAGACATCAAGGTACTTAAAAAAATTAGCTGAGGATCCAGCATTGACTGCTCCCCTAATTGCTCTCTGTGGGAAGTATCAGGCACCAAGGTACTGACGGAGACACAGATGGAAGATGATTTTCGGCATGGGCTGGAAGTAGATTTCAGGCTTAATCGCAATTGCCACCTCAGACGAAGCCCTTGTAAAGAGTATTGTCAGATTATTCTGTAAAAAGTCAAGGTATTGTTCGTAAATTTAATGATTGTTGCTGTGGTAAAATCAAAATGGAAAATCCTCCCAAAATCTACGAAAATGGTTACATGTATAAACAATAAATTGTTTATTTCAAATAAATAACTTTTTCCATGTAATGTTAAACTGTAAGATGTATTCTTTAATTATTTATATGAAATATTTCATCTAATGAAGGCGAGAGCATGAATTTCTGTGAACTATATGAGTAAATCAGCAAACTGTTTAAATGTAAATTTATAAACCGTTATCAAAAGACTAAACTTAATGATTGTATATAAACAATCATTTTAGACACCTCATAGATTAACACTTCTTTGATAAATTTACTCAATGTTCCATGGTTCAGACAAAACAATGCGATAACGTGCAAATGTGAGGAGAGAAATCTATTCCAAAACATGTTCCCTTGCTTCGTGGGTCAGTTTACAAAAGGTTTTTTTACCTCATGTGAAATAATATGCAAGATTGAATAACAAGAACTGCCCGAATCTGTCTTTTCTATGTCAGAAATAAATATTGTTGAATGTGCCTGGGCTGCAGTGGTGGTGGAGCTTCAATTTGAAGTGAAACTTCAAGACTGCACAAAGGCACCCCCCAAAGGCGAACTGTATGCAGAAAATAATCCGACACCGTTTTAATCTACTTCTCCCTCACACTCCCCTCCAACACTGGGCCTGGCCTGGAACTGAAGGGATTATTTCAACGCTTGCATCTGATGAGAACCCAGGCTGAAGCACATCAAGATGCACAAATGAACACCATTCCGACTTACTTGAACAAGCTCATTAAATCAACCACATCGTAAATTTGGAAATTACACTTTGAGGATGAAAGACAATAACCAAAATGTTCTGCTTAGTGTTTAAATTTCATTTAAATCAGTTAAAAAAAAAAATATGGTTTAGCATGTTTAGGATGTAGTCATTTAACACAGGAGGGCACATGTTGAGGGTAGCAGGAAGAGATGTCGGCTTGTGTTGTTATATGCAGAGGGTGGTTTGACTGGGGAGTGCACTCACTGAGGGTTTGTGGAGGCAAAGACTCTGTCAATATTTAGAAAGCACCTGATCACCTTGGAATGACCAAGGCTAGGAGGGCAGGGACCATGTGCTGGACATTGGGTTGAGTTGTGATGTGCACCTCATGGTCATAGAGAGATGTGCTGAAGAGCCCCTTTCCACTGCCTCACATTCAATGACTCCGATATCACAATTAGCCATGACATGAAAATGTCAAACATATCTTTCAATGATATCTCAAAAATAAAATCAGCAGTTATTTTGTGTTGAATAATATACAAAGGGGGCGCCGTTGACTATGGCTGCCCAGCCTGCAGCTGTCCGTCCTTTTGCCCTTTTTTAATTTTTAGTATGTTAAAAAGTTTTGTTTTGGAGGTCTAGTCTTTTTATGTGGGGGGTGGGGGGTGGGAGGGGGGGTGGGGGGGGGCAGGGGGAAACTGTATTTCTCAATCCCTACCTGGTCAGAGATACGGTTTTCCTCCGAGCCGCATCTTCGCCCCTTCCTCGCGGTCTACCAACGGGACTGGAGCGGCGTTTCCTGCCGGGACCGGCCAGTACCTCAGCTTCGGCGGCGGCACAGCGCTGAATCACCATCGCGGAGCGGACGATGCCTTACCCGGGTCGCCGTGTGGTAAGCTCCAGAGTGCTGAGACCGCCGACTCCAACATCGCGGAGCTGTGGTCGCGGAACGTCCAGCTGCGGGCAACGCTGACTTTCAAACACCGCGGAGCCTGGGATCTCTCGCCGAGATCGCCAGTGTCGGAGCTCCGACCAGCGCGGCCTGTGGACTTCGGGAGCCGCGTGCTCCGGGGAGGAAGCGGTCGTTCCGGACACTCCAAGCCGCTGAAGAGTGTTCTCCCGACACCGGAGCTCCATCATCCGGCGAGTGGGCCTGTAACATGCGGCGACTGCGGAGGCCTCAAATAGGCCCGACCACGGGGTGAACAAGAGGAAGAGGACTGGGCTTTGTTGCCTTCCCTCACTGTGGGAACCATTGTGTTTTATGTTAAATCCTTCTTTAATGCTGTGTCTAAAAGATGGCTGCCGGAAGTGAGAGTGAACGCTGGCATGATTAGCTGCTGTTGTTCTCTCTCCGAATTATGTATTATTGCTGTCCTTACTAATCAAATTCATGGATATGTTGTCTTTGTTTCATTTTATTTATATATTTGTAATTTGCTTGTTTTAACTGTAAGGTGTCCTTGAGTGTTCTGATAGGCGCCCATAAATAAAATGTATTATTATTATTATTATTTTAATTTGACACTTATTTCCTAATCTTCAACCTTAGTTTCATTCTCCCTCCTCCAATATTTCCTGTGGAGTTAGCTGCCCAGTGACAACATCAGAAATCTAATCTAGACGACAAAGTATTTTTCACTTCATCCATCAACAGACATTCAACGATTCTCGTTGTGTCTAATTTTGTTTTTAATTTCAATATTTCCACTACTTTTGCCACTGCAAATCAATCCAAAAGTCATTTCTGAATTTGAACACAGCTCGTGTGAAGAACTGACAAACATCATAAACGTGCTTCCGCCAACTCTAATTATCCTTGTTATCTTTTAATCTCATTTCTCATCTTGTATACCTGCAGATGATCCTTGTTTAACATTGACAAGCCTGAGGGGACAGACTTGACTCCAGAGAGCAGGTGCTTCATGCGCTGAATGAGTTGCTGGATGGTGCCTGCTGTATCCTACACACTGACTGTCTTTGTAACAAGTGCATGAGCTCACTAGGACAACCAAGTGTAGAGTGGGAAGACCATCACCCCCAATCAATCTCTACTCTCAGCTGGCACTAGCGCTGGCAAATTGAAACTCAATGTTCCGAGTAAAGCCCTTTCCTTTTCATATTCACCTGAATGCATACACATCAAGAACAAGGACCTTCTGCCCATCCATCCCTCAATGCTACTTAGAGGAGCAACTAACAAATTGGTCTCCTTGTCTGACTGAATAAGAATCCCTCACCTGGAATGTGAACAGTTCCTCTCCCCACACATACTGAAAATAAAAAAGATATAAAGACAGACAGACAGACTGCAGGCGGACGCAGCTATCTACAGCTCCACCGGATGTCCCCCGATCCTGCTGTCTGTACGGAGTTTGTACGCTCTCCCAATGACTGCGTGAACTTTCTCTGGGTGCTCTGGTTTCCTCCCACATCCCTAAGACATGACATGAAGGTGGCCACAAGGGGAGGCTACTTTCTGGCAAGTTGGTCAGAAAGGGAAATATTGAGATATGGCCACTCTCACACATCCACGTTGCGACGGAGAATGTGGAATGAACTGGCTTTTGATGGTTTATGTTTCCCTCAGTTAAAACGTGGAAAAGGCAAAAGTGAAAGTAAGATGGCAGATATGAATGGGCTCATTACTCATTCTACAACCAAGCTGAACACAGAAAGTGTAGAGAAGTTCAACATGGGAACAAAAGGGCCAAGGATGAATAGGCTCATGTGGATTGCTGCCAAAACACTGGACAAGGTGAAGACATTTACTAAAGTGGAACAGGATTGAGATACATCAGTTGTGTGGAATAACTAGATACATTAGGATTAGTCTTTCTCAAATTGATAGAACTAAGAAGAAATACTCATATAAAATTCATCGCTAGTTAACAGTAGTGAATGTTCTGTATGGTAGGATTAATATGAAATATATGCCTGTAATGTTAATTCCACCCTGCACTAGGCACTAGATAATGTTGGAACATGTTGAATATTATCAGAGATTTAGGTCTAGTGTATTGGTAAGTATGCTCAAAGTAGTTTTGATTAAGTAAATCAGAGAGTTATTCCAGAAACAGGCAGTAACAGGGTAACACTAACACAAGGTCATTGGCAACATAGGAGAACATGTCCTTCACAGAATGAATTGTTGTAAATTAGAATTCATGGCTTGAAACTTAGTTGTAGGCAGAGTTAACAGTAGATACAAAAGATAATTGAATAGGTACTTGAAGGGGAAAAATGGAATTCTATAAGCAAGAAATGGAAAGAGAGGATCAGATGGATAGTTCTGCTGAGTAGTTAATCTGTACACAGACTAAACTCCATGTCAAACCACCCTTAACTAGAAGAATAATGTTAAACAAGGAAGCCAAGATGTTCTGAACTCTCCACTCTGGCACAGCGGGCAGATCTTTCATCGCGTTGCTTGTCTCTCACAGAAGGTGATTATAAATAACTAGAATATACTTGGTGAGGCAAGAGACTACAGATGCTGGAAACTTGAACAAAACACAAAGTGCTGGAAGAACTCAGCAAGTCAGGCAGCATCTGTGGAGGCAACCGACAGGCAATGTTTGGGCCGGGACCCTTCTTCAGACTGAACTAAATTTCTTTAATATTCCAAATTAAGATGTAAAAAATCAACAATTTTTTCAATATTTTGATCATATGCATCTTTCATAAAATTTCCGGAGAGGCTGTTGTATAAATGGTAAGGAAATACTCATGGTTGGCAGATAAAACAAACTGGAAGTTGTTAATCTTTGAAAGAACAATTTTGACTCAAAAGTGAACTGCTGTCATTTTATGTTTAAGAAGGAACTGCAGATGCTGGAAAAATCGAAGGTAGATTAAAAATGCTGGAGAAACTCAGCGGGAGAGGCAGCATCAGTGGAGCGAAGGAAAAGATGACGTTTCGGGTCGAGATCCTTCTTCAGACTGAAGAAGAAGGGTCTCGACCTGAAACGTCACCTTTTCCTTCGCTCCACTGATGCTGCCTCACCCGCTGAGTTTCTCCAGCATTTTTATGTACTGTCATTTTATAATTGATTTCAATGAGAACAAAGAAAATTATTTCCAGAATCCAAGGTTTCCTGGATAAAATATAGTAACAATTTCATAAAATTCCTTACCAGTCCCAAGGCAAAAAATTAACTTGAGTCTGTATGATGAGAAGGCATGGAGACCCAACAGTAATGGCATCATTTCACCAGCTACTGCCCAGTGAAGCATCTCCATGCACAGATCCCCATCGATTTTTTATCCGTTTTTTTGCCTCCCCCAGGAGATCACGCGGTTCTTGGGGTGGAGAGGGGTGATAGCGGTATAAAGGGGAGGGTAGTGTCTTGTGTTCTGTGTCTTGTGTCTACTGTTTGTGGGTAAGTGTGTCTGTTTAGTGTTCAGCCATGAGCGAATGGCGGTGCGGGCTCGACGGACCTGGTGGTCTACTCTCGCACCTACTTTCTATGTTTCTATGTTTCTATGATACCACCAGCCTCCGTAGAGAACACAGGGACTGGACAGGAGGCAAGGAAGCGAGCAGGCAAGATCATCTCTGACCCCTCTCACCCTGACCACAAACTCTTTGAATCACTTCCCTCTGGAAGGCGACTCCGGATTGTCAAAGCTGCCACAGCCAGACATAAAAACAGTTTTTATCCACGAGTAGTTGCTCTACTCAACAGCCAAAAATCTGTAGCCTCCCTTTGATCTGGTATTTTGTTGGTTCACATGCTTGATCAATGGTGTTTTATCATTAATATTTTATTATTATTAATGTTTAGTGCTTTCTGAGTCATTCGTAACTGTCACTGTATGTCATGTTGTTACTTGTGGGCGGAGCACCAAGGCAAATTCCTTGTATGTGAATACTTGGCCAATAAACTTACTTACTTACTTAATGTGGGCCCCAACACTGGGAAGGAGATGTAGATGTAGTCAGTGGAGGCACCAGCATCTCCACCACAAAGTGCTGGAGAAACTCAGCGAGACAGGCAGCATCTGTGGAGGGAATAGACAGGGATCCTTCTTCAGAATGATTGGAGTAGGGGGGAGAAAGCTGGAAGAGAGGTGGGGGCTGGACAAAGCCTGGCAAGTGATAGGTGGATATAGGTGGAGGTGGGGGGAGGAAGGCCAGAGATTTAAAGGGGATATGGTCGGCCCCAGGACTGGGGTCTCACTGAATGAATGAAAGAACAACGCCTCATGGGAATCTTCAGTCTGAAGAAGGTCTCGGCCCGAAATGCTGCCTATTACCTTCGCTCCATAGATGCTGCCTCACCTGCTGAGTTGCTCCAGCATTTTTGTCTATTAACACCTCATTAAAAGTTGGATTATGTACATCCAAAAAGTGCAAGAAAGAACAGTGGTAGGAAGATAAAGAAAATAATGTGTAAGGCAAATTAATGCAGTCTGAAGGTCATGAAGACATTACTGCTCATGACAGTGACGAAAGCAAATCTAATCTCGCTGGGTCTTGAAGAACAATTTTGAACAGAAAATGAACTAGTCTTGCCACATTATAAATGATTGGTGCGTCTACTGTTTGAATACCATGTCGAGTTGTAATCAGTGCGGTGCAGGGCAGAATTCCACCACTGCTTTAGGTTTAAAGACCCAGACAGCAAGAATGTATGAGTGGTTGGAGGAACTGAATTATGACAATTGTTTATGAATTTCTCTCTGATCACCGCGCGATCCCACATAATCAATAGTTTTCATAAGACTGGGAAGACATTTTATAAATTATTTTGCCATTTTGCCGTGCTTTTAATCAGCTCTTACTTTTCCTCCTGGAAACCAATGACCTTGTGAAAGTGTAAAGATGTACAGGGTTGTTAGGCTACCGATGACTTGACATAGGAATACAAATTCATTCCAATTCTCCCACACATGCTCATAATAATAGTATTTGTGGTATTCATTAAGTGGGCATAGTGCACATTCCATTCATTTAGTTATGGGTTGTGTAAGAGAGATTACTGACTGAAATGAAAGAAAGTGTATGTATAGCAATACACTTGGGTTACAAATGCTTTGTTGTGAAGGTATGCACCAGTACAGCATATTGGCATCTTTAGTTTAGTTTAGCCTAAAGATACAGCACAGAAACAGGCCATTCAGCCCACTGAGTCCATGCTGACCATCGGTCTTCCGTTCACCCCAGTTCCATGTTATCCTACACACTAGGGACAATTTACAGAGGGCCAATTAACCTACAAACCCGCACGCCTTAGGGATTTGGGAGGAAACCGGAGCACCCGGAGGAAACGTACAGTCACAGGGAGAACATGCAAACTCCACACGGACAGCAGCTGAGGTCAGGATTGAACACGTATCTCTGGCGCTGTGAGGAAACAGCTCTTCCATCTTTAAATGGTTAAAAACTAGGTGGATGTCAAACAGCCAACAGAGTTGCAAGAACTGTTACATGCTTGTCCCGTGGTTAAGGTAGAAACCAAACGTTTATGACTTACAGAGAAATGTACCTGTTCCCTTGATTGGGACACTCACGTAACCCGAGGACTGCTTGTATATCCATCGGTATAAATATAAAATATATTGTACATGGACTGGATGGATAAACCTGCCGGTCTTCTCTTGTTGGTGACCTTTGTATGTTCGTATGTATTTGTGATTTCAGTTGAGAAGTGAACTAAAGAGTTCACGTCACATCGGAACACAGGATCTGCTGAAAGACTAACTAGGATTCATAAAGTGTAGGAAGGAACTGCAGTTGCTGGTTTAACTCGATGATAGACACAAAATGCTGGAGTAACTCAGTGGGACAGGCAGCATCTCTGGAGAGAAGGGATGGCTGACGTTTCGGGTCGTGACCCTGTCTGAAGAAGGGCTTCGACCGGAAACGTCACCCATTCCTTCTCTCCAGATATGCTGCCTGTCCCGCTGAGTTACTCCAGCATTTTGTGTCTGTCTAGGATTCGTAAGGTTTGCCAGCTACCATCTAAAATAACAAAACCAGGCCTGTATTTACATTTCATGCTGATGGAGTATGGTTGAGATATTTTTAAATTCAACTTAAGCCAATCTGACTGTGACGTGATCCATCAAACAAGAACATGATCATTCAGCAACTGATCTGTTCCAGTGATATTGGTTGAGAGATGAATATTCACCCAAATTGTCTATTCTTTGAATGTGCCGTGAAAACTTTCATGTTCGTTTATCAGGATAAAGAGAGGGTTTGTTTGAAGTCACATCGAACAGAGAATATGTCAACAATCCCGCACTCTGAGCCTAACCTCATCCTTCCAATTATTCCTCTCTTCTGCTTTTAATTGTTACATAATTTATTTAATCTATTGTAACCTCTCCCCCCCCCCCCCCCAAACACTCTACCTGTATCCACATCCCATCTACCGTTCATCAAGAAACAACCATTCCTCAGTGGGTTACAATAACAGATTTCTCCTTAAGATCAATAATGTTTTGTATAAAATTCTATTGTCGCATGAAAAGTTACCATTAGTTTCACACAATTATGAGATCTGCATAACCACAAAAGTGTTCAATATTAAATAGAAACTAAAAAAGCACACGGGAAAAATGTCAACTTCAATTATGTCAAATACATTTTAAATAAACAGTAAAATATCAACAGAATGTCATTAACAAAAGGGCAGCTTTGAACACAACGTTTATGAAGGTTTTCAGCTCAGAAACACAATTCTTCAGCTTGAGTATAATCCAGTCGGATGTGGGCCGTGTAACATCTCCTTCATCTGAAATGACAGGACATTTACAGCAAGCTCACTTGACAACTCATCACTGCCACATCGCTACCACACTGATTGTCCTTGAAAGCTGACCCTTGTAGCTAGACTGGCCCAGTGGTCATGCCATCTCTGTCTCACTCCCAACTGCTATTGACAGGAGACATGCAGACATGAAAGGCAAGTGCTGGCTCCTGACACACTCTGTATGACATTATACAGGTAAAACAGAGCATCAGGCTGAGGTGTCACAAGTCCATGGCATGATTTACATTGCAGCCATCAGGTTATGCACCATTATACAGATTCCTTCACATAACTCCTCTATAAATTAGTGAATTAGAACTGATTACATGGTCTACTCATATCCTCCCATCACATTTCCTTTCAGTTTGAGCTATAATATCAAATGTCAAGCAGTATTTGTCGGAATTGCTTTTGACGTTTGAATGGCAAGTTCATTTAGTGAGACAGTATACACTCCAGCAACTGATGTAAAAGTGAACAAATGGTCCAATAGCTTGTAACATTCACTGTTTAGATATCCTTGCAACTTGGTTTTACCAGAATAAATAATGAAGATCCTCCACATAAATTAACTATTATTCCTTAAAGATTTAACATAGGGAGTCATAAAGTAAGACTGCACGGAAACAGGCCCTTCGGTCCAACTTGCCCATGCTGACCAACGTGCCCCATCTACACTAGTCCCACCTACCTGCATTTAGCTCACATCCTTCTAAACCCATCCATGATATGTTGTAATATTTCTACAGGTCAATTCTAACCTGGATTATATTATCAACAGGTAGATTTTATTTTTTTGCCTTTTAACTGAAACCTTTTTATAAAGGCTGAATGTTCTAACGTCTAAATGCAGCAAAGTTGCTGAAATTTGACTCGTGGAACTAAGAGACCACCGTTGTTTTTCTATGTCAAACCATGGGAGGAAGATGATGCCACAAAGTCATGACCACTAACAAAAGGTTGAGACAGACCATCCATGCTGGCTGATGGCCTGATGGCAGGAAGCAGCAGGTCTACCACAGGAATCTTTAGAGGTTGCCACTTTCCACAGTCATGTCCAGTCCTTTACACGACAATCTATTGCTGGAATATTGAAATCCCTCCATGAAATTAACCCCATTTAGGGAGCGCTGTGGTACAATGAAAAATAATTGATAGAGCCACAGACAGAATTCAGAAATAACCCATTATATCCAAAACCTGATGTCAAATAGTGACCAGCCTAGAACTGAAGATATGACCAATTCCGCATTCTGATTGTAGAATGAAATACTGGTCGGGAAATGGAAGAATGAATTACTGCCCTTAGAGTCGGGAAATGGAAGAATCTCCTTCTGTTTTTGTAACATGATAATAAAGAGAGACTTTGTCATCTTTTAACACATGTGCATTCTGCATATGTCAGATAATTACCGGCACATGCAGCAATCAATTTACATGCAAAATTTGGATTCTATGATTGAACTCAGTTACGATACAATACGATAAAATTGTATTCATCCCCGGAGGGAAATTGGTCTGTCGACAGCCACAACACACAAGGTAGACAAAAACTTGAAATTAAAAAATGCAAAAACAAAGAAAAAAGACAAGCGACTGGTGTCTGGCTGCCATGTACACGGCGCCTTCACCGGAACAAACAACAAACAAACAAACAAACATACACAGACTTATCCCCTGGACAGAGGATTCTAAAACTAGAGTGCCCTCCCATCCACACCCCCCTTTGTTCTCCCATCGTCCATCATGGCGGTCCCCCTACGCCAGGTCCCCATTGTCTTCCCCCCCTCCCCCCCCCCCTCATGTTCCATCGCCACCGGGGGCCCCGTTGCCGCTGAGGCCTCATCACCGCCGAGGCTCCCATTGCCGCTGAGGCTCCCATCGCCGCCGCTGCTGAGGCTCCTTCGACCCAGGCAAGCCTCGCCGCCTGGCTTCTCCGCACTCCCTTGGAGGCCTGTGGGGCGAGTCGGGCGACCAGGGAGCTTTCCAGTCGTCGGTCGTCAGCGACGCGGTTGTACGGCGGGTGGATCGGTCCCGCGCGGCTCCCTGGGACACTCCCGCCACACGCATGAGTGTGCAAACTACACGTGGAGAGCACCACTAACAATATCCTACACACTAGAGACAATTTACAATCTTTACTGAAGCCAATTAACCTACAAACCTGTATGTCTTTGGAGTGAGCTCGATAGATCAATTAAAACACAAAGAACAACGTGCAGTAGGAAATACCACCATCAGTAAAGCAGCTAATTTCATTCAAAGATCATTCTAACTATTGGAAGAATTATAGGAGTAAAACCATTGAACCTCACCCGCTTGCCTTTGATGTTCAGTTTTGACTAAACGTGCAAACGTTATGACCAGGGAACAGGGCGTAGTTAGGTTACATTTAGATAGGGAATCTTGAGAGGTTAGATTTCCCTTAAGAGTGAGAGGACTGATGAGAGAAGCAGCCAACATAACCAAGGACCAGTTATACACATTCTTTCTCTCTTCTCCTCACTCCTGTCGAGCAGAAGATACAAGACCTTGAAATCACGTACCACCAGGTTCAGGAATAGCCACTTCCCCGCTGTTATCAGACTACTGAACAGTTCTCTTATAAGCGAAGGGTGTAGTCCCCATCTTCCAAACTACCTGATTGTAGCCCTTGCGCTTTTATCTGCACTTTCTCTGTATCTGTAACACTATATTCTACACGTTTACACGACCCGTTGAACATGCACAGTGTTGACTGGATAACTTGTGTCTCGGTACAGGTGACAATAATAAAGTGATGTTGATACATTAATGTATCTGAGTAGCCACTCTCGCCACACTCAGTACCACTCTCATATGGCATTGGGTATTCAAGCAGCCTCTCCAGGTTTAGTGGGTCTTCACACTCCACAACTGGATCCCAGCTCCAGAGCACATTTGGGAAATGGCCGGCTTGTTCTGTGACCCCCACAATGTGGAAGGTCATCTCATGTCCAGGGGGAGGTGGTGATTGCCCTTCCCTGCAATGCCTGGCTGCATAAATCCAAGCGTAAAGAGGTGAGCATGGACAGCCACTGGTCCTGAAGGATCCAGCAACACAAGAATGCTGCTGGTCTGGCAGAGAATCCGCTACCACACAACTCACTGCTGGGGAACTGACAGGTTTGCATGAAACACTGAATATAAAATAGTTTCAAATCCCCTTAAAAACATGAAGCAGGGGTGCCCAGCTGGTGATTACTAACGCTACCTGCGCAGATTGGATCGGCAGAGACAGACAGCTTTGGGGGAAAGGTTTGCCATAAATCAGTTCTGTCCCGAATTCTTTCGTGGCTTCGTTACATTATTTTGACAGCAAAACAATTTTGGGCTGAAGATCTTTGGAAAAGACACAATCCTATTTAGATGCCTCTGATGACACACCAGGATTGACTTGACATTGAATTAGCCCCATCTGTGATATCTCTTCCCTCACTGGTATGGGAATTGTACAAACGCCACCGTACAGACACTGCCTGGTGATAGCTTGCTGCTGATCACAAACATGCAGCACCTGCAGCACACACGCAGCACACACGCAGCACACACGCAGCACACATGCAGCACACGCACAACACATACAGCACATGCAGCACACACGCAGCACACACGCAGCACACATGCAGCACACGCACAACACATGCAGCACCCATGCAGCACACACGCAGCACACGCACAACACATGCAGCACACACGCAGCACACACGCAGCACACGCAGCACACGCAGCACATGCAGCACACAAGCAGCACACACACAGCACACACACAACACATGCCATGCACACACACACACAGGCATCACACACACTCACACACACACACGCACACGCACACACACAGGCATCACACACACACACACACACGCATCACAGCAACACACACACACACACACACACACACACACACACACACACACACACACACACACACACACACACACACACACACCACACGGAAGCAGCTATATCCTCTCTCACCGACTCTTCTCTCCAGCTTGTTAATGTCGGGAACAATGTTTAAAACTCTACCTTTGTTCTCTGGATTGCTTCTAATTTCAATACATCAGCAATCTGTGTGACGGGAACATGGGGCCTGAAATGGAGCTGGAAGGGCTAGTAATCGTTTGTCTGGAGGTTTAGGTTTATTATTGTCACCTTTACTGAGGTACAGTGAAAAGCTTTGTTCTGCATGCTAGCCAACCAGATCAAATGTACCACACATAATAGCAATCAAGTCCAACTCCAGTACAATAGGTGGAGCAAAGGGGAAGATACAGAGTCAGCATTGTAGCGCATCAGTTCCACAGACAAAATCCAATGTCCGCAATGGGGTAGAGGTGAATCAGATAATACTCTAGCTCATGGAAGGTCCATTCAGAAACATGCTAACAGTAGAGGAAGAAACTGTGATGAAACACCTTCCCTCCCCCTGTGTGTGGTGTATGACACAGTATATCAGCTTACCATGCATTGTACCAGCCAGCCCCCTACAAGATGTTACAAGTGTTTCTGTTCAACACAAATATAGTTGGTCTATTGTCACTCACACAGAACACTACAACATTGGGACAGGCCCTTCGGCCCACAATGTCCATGCCAACCATGGTGCCAATTTAAACTGCACATCTGCCTGCTTATGGGCTTAATATTTCCATCTCCTGTCTGTACCTGTGTATCTCTAAACATCTCCTAAGTCTGTTTGCTTCTCATTATTGTGTGTATTCCCTTTCCCACTCCATTTCTTGCTACAGTCAGTACTCATGCACCTTTTGATCATTCTCAACCTATCTTCACGTGGTCTTTGTCTTCCTTCCCCCAGTTCTCAAAAACGTTGACCGATGTCTCTATCCACAGATGCTGTCCGTCCCGCTGAATTCTTCCTGTGGTTTGGGCCTTGCTCCTGCTTCCAGTATCTACCCTTCCTTGTGTCTCCATGTGGACTTGGACACCTCCTCTTCCCCAGTCCCACTTTGACAACTCTCTCCCAGTCCGATGATGCAATGCTGCCTCCAAAACATTGCCTGGTTTATCTTTGCACAGATGCTGCTTGACTGAATGAGTTCTTCCAGCATTTCTGCTTTGTATTCTGGCTGAATTCCCTCACTGAGATCATTGTGGTAACATCATTACCTCAGGAATTGTAGTGATTCAAGGGAAAGACCACCTAGCTTCTTGACAATAGCTTGGCCAAGGCAATAATTATAGCACTTGCAGCAATGGCCACATACAAAAATGCTTATTTTTAGATTAGAAACAAACATGTAGATTTATTACATTAGATTACAAATCTTATCCAGCCGACATTCAGTGTAAATACAATGCAGGAAATGCCACAAATGAAAATAGCAGTGGGACCTAAAAACACTTCAAAGCAATCTTGGAAAAGGGTTTTTGATCACAGTGCATATTCAATCAGTGGAGCGACTGAGCTAATATCTTAGATCATTGCACTGGGCATCTTTGATATAGTTCCAGAATGGAAACATTCATGTATTTGATACACCTGCCAGCATTTGTACTGCCTTTCCTCTCTTCCAGCTTTCACCCCCCTCCCACACGTACAATCAGTCTGAAGAAGGATCCTAACCGATCCATGTTCTCCACAGATGCTGCCTGACCCGTTGAGTTACTCCAGCACTTTATGAAACGTCACCTATCCATGTTCTCCACAGATGCTGCCTGACTCGCTGAGTTACTCCAGCACTCTGTGAAACGTCACCTATCCATGTTCTCCACAGATGCTGCCTGACCCGCTGAGTTACTCCAGCACTCTGTGAAACGTCACCTATCCATGTTCTCCACAGATGCTGCCTGACCCGCTGAGTTACTCCAGCACTCTGTGAAACGTCACCTATCCATGTTCTCCACAGATGCTGCCTGACCCGCTGAGTTACTCCAGCACTCTGTGAAACGTCACCTATCCATGTTCTCCACAGATGCTGCCAGACCCGCTGAGTTACTCCAGCTCTTTGTATCCATTTTTGATATATTTCTTCATTCTGTTTCCTCATTACTCAAGATGTTTAACAATGAGAGGTCTATTGCTGGATTGGGAAACCATCAGTGATTGAGTTCACTGAACATGCAATTAAACTATAACTACAAACAACTTGTACGCATGTGTTTGCTCAGGGAAGTCGAACTGTCTGAGCTCCAGAATTCTTGGTAATGACCGTAGGACTGAGCAGCTTTTATGTCCACATTCAGCCTGCGTTTCTGCTAGTGTAATTGTTGCAGGAAATGCGTGGAAACAATCAGTACTGATCTACAGTACGGGGGATCTCAGAGTAGTTGTAAATTATTATAATGCCTGTGGAATGCACAAATGCCATTTGACCTTTTGGCAGTGCATAGAAATATAATTACATCAAACACAATATTTTTAAACATTTATCAAACACAGCAGGTGGAGGTTCTTATTTCAACACGACTTTTACTGAACGCTGGCTGATCACTTAAAGGAGCACGTTCTTTAATAAAGACCAACATGCACATGTCTGACGAAGGGTCTCGACCCGAAAAGTCACCCAGTCCTTCTCTCCACAGATGCTGCCTGACCCGCTGAGTTACTCCAGCACTCTGTGAAACGCCATCTATCCATGTTCTCCACAGATGCTGCCTGACCCACGGAGCTAAGGAAATAGGCAACGTTTCGGGCCAAAATCCTTCTGGAAATAGGCAACGTTTCGGGCCGAAACCCTTACGGGTTTCGTCCCGAAACGTTGCCTATTTCCTTAGCTCCATAGATGCTGCTGCACCCGCTGAGTTACTCCAGCACTCTGTGAAACGTCACCTATCCATGTTCTCCACAGATGCTGCCTGACCCGCTGAGTTACTCCAGCACTCTGTGAAACGTCACCTATCCATGTTCTCCACAGATGCTGCCTGACCCGCTGAGTTACTCCAGCATTGTTTGTGTGTCTTTCACAGGTGCTCAGGAACGCATTTGTTTCAGAAACAAAGTCACGTGTCGAATGGCATTAAACTTACCACAAGGTGGTGGCCTTCCTGACCAAGCTGTGATTTGAGGGCGTTTCTGAAGCTCGGAGAGAATAATATCACACTGCATCGGTGACTCTCAGCTTCCAGCACCCTCTGCTGTAGGATGCAGAAAATGAGGTGAACATTCCTATTCACAGCAAGCAGCATCCCATTCACTGCACAGACGCGACATGCTGCTGCACATCTTGTAGCATCGACGTATTAACGCAAAAGTGCTTCCCCTTCACCATTAAAGTATCTTTTAATGCAGGAATTTGTCTCATTACTGTCTCTGAAACAGCCTCCCATAACCCAGGGTATAATCCCAAATACTGAAACCTGCAGATCTTGGACGTTTACGTTGATCTGCTGCGGTTTAACACTGTGACACTATATTCTGCACTCTGGTATTTCCCTCTACCTGATGTATTTGTGCATGATTGGATTGTACAGTAAGATGTAACTGGGTAACACACACACAGAGCTGTTCACTGTATCTGGGTACAGGTGACAATAAGCAAACAATACCAATACTGAGCAATTGGATGCAGTGATGGGGAGGTCACCTTGCAACAATTTTCACACCTTGGTCAGACCTCAGCTGGAGTAATGCATGCAGTTCTGGTCACCGTGCCATAGGTAGGGTGTGGTCGTACTGAAGACAGCGCAGAACAACAAGGCAGCAGACTGTTCCCCGGGATGCAGCAGGTCAGTGGCGAGGAGGAGAGATGGGGGAGGCTGGGTGTGTTCTCTCTGGAGCAGAGGAGGGAAGAGGGGATATTATTGAGGTGTATAACATTATGAGGGATACAGATGAAGCAGACTGCAGCAAACTTTTCCCCATATCAGCGAACACGGAGTTAGAGGAGAGGGGTAGAGATTCAGAGGGATTCCCTTTACACCTTCTTTATGCACTGTAAATAACGTTGTCAATAATTTTCAGGTCCTTTCTAGTAAAATTTAATAGTAGATCTATTCCTTGAAAAAATAATTCTGGGATAAATTTTGTACGAACTAAAGCAGATTCTTCACTAAGTGTGACATTAATTACACCATTATCCAATTCTTTTAAATACATTTAAATAAATGACAAACCAGCTATTTAGCATCATTTCTATTTGCTTATTTTTCAATTGCACAGCTTGAGCAATATTAAACGTAGAGATCACAACAGGAAGATTCTGATACGCGGCTGAAATTAAATGATGCACATTTAAAACATTGTGGTACTTTGCCGTGGAGGGAATTTGTTTTGGATTTTTTTTTTGTTTAAGCTGCCAAAAATAAATGAAGAATGAGATTGCTTGTAACTACTGCAGCCATATTAGCAATTACATTTCTCTAATTATAACATTCAAAAACAAGAAATGTGCTCATTAACTATGCTGTGCATATGAAATAAAAGCTTACAGCAATTTATGAAATGCTTTTGATACATTGTTTTTAATAAATGAAATATTATTCATATTGGTTGGAAAGCTATTGCGATTGGTGGCAATATAGGAAATGCTGTGGTATTTTGTGTCTGTGCTTCATGTGATGAGCCCAGAGCAGTACAGGGTTGGTCTGGGATCTATGAACAACAAATGTCAAAACATATGGACCACACCATTTATCACGTAATCTACTCCTCGAATGGACGGGCACTATCAGCAATCTGGTATTGATCTCTGCAGGCTCCTGCTATTGTTCATCTTAGCATCCAGACTGGCAGCAGGCATTAATGAAAGAAACAAAATGATGCATACCCAATCGCAGCCGATAGCAAAGTACGTGAAAAGTCTGTCAAACTTCTTAAAGGAACCATTCGGCAGGCTTCAGCATATTGTGTTTGAGGCAATTTATATGTTCATCTATTAGAAAGATGTTTTTCACTGAGATATTCCGAGGATGCTTTTTTCTAATGCTAAATTCTCACAATGATCTGTTCAGAAATTCTAACCAATTTCACAAACTCTGGGCACATGTTCAAAGTTCACATGTTACAGGTAAAAGGCCAAGGAAACTTTGTGGAATTCATGCAATGCGCACAGGTTGTACAGCACTTTGGGACAGAGAGAAAGGGCACTAAAAGGTGCAGCAAAAAGGTTTCCAGAATATCAGCCTTTAATTAGAAAAACAGGTTCATAAACCTTGCAGCTGGTAAGCAGTGAGCTCAAGAGAAATCTAACAGTGGTTTTAATATTTTGAGTGCTTTGAGAATGTTGTTTCCATCGTCAAGTCCGTATTAACCAAGTGATGTTGACAGGATTTATATGGAGAATTTTATACAGGGTCATCAATGAATTTTTATTCACAAACAAAACGAAAAATAGATATTACCTCAGAAATTAATTCTCTGATAATTTCATTGCTTCAATATCAGTAAAAGCAATTAATTATTTAGTTTTTTTTATTTTGACAAACAAATCTTCACAAAATGCCATCAGTTCTACTTGACTGAAAGCATTGGTGTAAAATTAACTCCTGAATTAGCCATCAATAATGTGTGAGCAAAGGATGGAGAATTGAGTCTGGTTCAGTGTTTGTGCTCTCCTTGTTCAACACCTTGTTCACATCAGGAACAAAATCATAGGTGCCGTGCCTTTCCGTGCAAACAGTAATGCTTTATCAGTTTTTGCTTATTCTCACTAAAATTTAAATAAAATTACTTCTCAAGCAATTTTAATCATGTGCACCACTTGTATTTTGTTGGTAATGATACTAATATCACAAACCTATCATGACTATTCACCAGGGACTATCTGTAAAAACAATGAATGAAGTGGTAGGTGTTCATATTTATGCCTTTAATCATGTTTCTCAATATTGCTTTTATACAACTGCATTGTTGAACACATTCTTTCCATTCACTCCATACCTGGCATACAGACAGACCTACACCACCAGGTGCCTGCCTGCCTGCTTGTGCTTGCTGGCTCTCCCGTTGTTTATTTATTGTGAAGAGCAGCAGGTTTGGGCTGCATTTCGTGCAGACCACAAGCGTACAACCTAACCCAGTCACAAATATATCCAAGTGGTGACCTACTCAATCTATTCATTCAGAAATCAGCCGGATCTGTCATGAGTTATAACATTGTATGTCAAAGATAATGGGAAAGGTGAGAATGAGGGCTATTGTTACTCGATTATTATTATTATTATTAGTATTCAAAAGATTAATCAAAGAAATGGGGCATCAAAACTCCCCCCAAAAATGGCAGCTATGATTTCCCTCCCATCATTCCATCATTTTATTCGGTATAATTCTTCTGTGAGAATGGCAGCCTTTGTTAGATAGACCCGCATCTATTGTCTAACCCCAGTGAAACTTGATGAGGTGGAGGTGATACCTTTGTGAATCACTATAAGCTTTGTACTGAAGATACTGCCACGGGCACTTCCTCCTGTTGGCCAGAGAGCCCCAGCATTTGGACTCGACGATGAAGAAGAACAGGAGTGGTATTTGCAATCAGGATGGTGAATGAGTTGGAGGGAACTGGCAACCCTCTCTCTGCCACCATCAAGCCTGGAATAGCTGAGTAATCTCGGTAGGTATACTGAAACTCATTCCATCATGGCTACTGTCTGAGTTGCATCGTGTTTGGCTGCAATAATTTGTTGTGGGAGTCAAATCTCATGGGACTGATCTTCAAGTACACCTGTTGTCCTTGACCTTCTTGGTGATGGAAGTCATGGATCTGGAAGCCCCTCGCTCTTCAAGGGCATCATGCGCTTTGATCCGCTCAACAAACCATCCTATGAGGCAACTCCGACAGTATCGCTGATTTCCTCTCTACCTGCCCACAGAGCTCAGCTATTACAAGGGTAAAGGTGGCGG
Organism: Amblyraja radiata; assembly: GCF_010909765.2. Classification (NCBI taxonomy): domain Eukaryota; kingdom Metazoa; phylum Chordata; class Chondrichthyes; order Rajiformes; family Rajidae; genus Amblyraja; species Amblyraja radiata. Next base: position 48,779,480 of record NC_045972.1, on the reverse strand, counting down.
AGAATAGAGTGGAGGCCAGTTGCCAATGGCATACTCAATGGTTCATAAGAAATGCCATCAGTACTAAAGGTTTATGTAAAATTACCTCCTGAAGGTAGAGAAGCTCAAAAACTGGACAAATTAATTAAACATTTTCCGGTTAAATATTGCCATTATTAGAGAAAAATATAAGAAAGCAATGATTTAGGATATTGTTCCCTAGTACACATTACAAAATGTACCTAGAGTTTGTTACTTGCCTTAAAAGGAATGGCTAAACATCAAAGATTATTTTGAACATTAAGATTTTGAATGCGGAGAAAGCAACCATTTTTCTTTATATGCCCATGTCAGTGTCAAACAATCATGGGCTGAGAAAGGTCAGATATATCACGGCACGGATGTGTAGTACATTTCCATCCACTCTGCAATGTGCCCTCACCTTCATCTCACACAGACATTTATTTTTGAATGCTGTATAAATTTCCATAATGTCTTTATAATCTTACAGAGAAAGGTTATGAGTTTGATACAAGCTCCTGTTGAATTTTTGGAGCTTTTATCAAGAGGGGTTTACAATTTATGAAATGTAGTTTTAAGGAAGCTATGTTCCCTACTTTAGAGCCGTGATCTTTTCCTAAAATTATCCAACAGTGGGGGAGACAGGCCAGGTTATCCATATTCCTTGATATTAGACTTTTACAGCATCAGAAATTTGAGATCGATGAGATTTCACTTTCGCATTTTGTATTAAATTTCAGAACTAAAAATGAATAACAACCAACAAACCATGGGACGCATCCGGAGCGGAGGAGAGGAAATCAATGATCATCTTGAATCTAGATGATGCCAATCCAAACCTCTCCTCTGCCCCAATAAGACCACTCATGGAATCCCAGTAAACAGAGTCCTTTTTACCTCCCTGCCTCATCAACAGATTCAAGCAGTTAAAAACTCTGCATATTGCATATTTTATGAAGCCACAAAACAAATACCTCTAATTAATATAATAAAACCATATAATACAACGCATTACCATTTTCTACTAAGTGATTACTGAAACTAATTTCAGTTATATCTTGCCACTTTCTATCATGGGAAACATCTTTTTCTCCATGAGGTCTTTATTGGATCAAATAAATTAAACAAGGAGATTTTAAATGTGTAAATAATTTAACAGTGAGGATGGGAATGTTGCTGCAGCCCACCTGGTTCACCAATGTCCTTTATCCGGTCCATCTGCCACTGGAGACAATCCACTGCCGTCCACTCTGAACTCTCTCCTTTATTCACAACTATTAGATTTGCACAGTAATTCCTGCAACCGCCAATGAAGTGCACATTCCGAGTACATCTAAAAATTAAATTGAAAAGATTTTCAATGTTCACAAAATATGAAAGCCATTTGAGTGCAATGATGGTAGTACAAGCATGGGATCTGTTTGTCTTTCACTTCGCCTGTAAATCTGCTGAAACTAGCACATAAAATAAGCTGGGATAAACTTCTGTTGTTGAGGCTGTTGAAGGTGTACAAGAATCACGGTATTTTCTGGAATAAAGTAAGTTATATGTTTTACTTTGATATTAAGTAATCCTCCAATGACCTTGGCTGGTACCCAGGCTGAAGATTGAATATAACGTTGGATCTACAACTGAGTTCATGCCTGGATCCAATAAGGTTCAGGTTTATTATTGTCCCGTGTACCGACACAGTGAAAAGATTTGTTGTGCACGCTATCCAATCAGATCAGATATACCAAACATAAATACAATCAAGTCAAACTCCAGTCCAACAGGTGGAGCAAAGGGGAAGATAGATACAGAGTGCAGAATATAGTTCTCAGCATTGTAGCGCATCAGTTCCAGAGACAAAGTCCAATGTCCGCAATGCGGTAGAGGTGAATCGGACAGTACCCCACTTATTATTCAAATGCCATCCTTGTCCACAAGTCATATGGAGATTGGGTTATTTGTGGAGTGACTAAAGATCCATCTCTACCCCCAGAGTGAGAGCAGATACTCAGACTGACAATGGCTTTCCCGTCGATGTTACTGCTACTATGATGTATGCAGGTAAACCCAGCTTCATTCCATTACAAATGCCAATATGTTGCGACGTGACCATCAGGTACACTGGAGCGCATTAAGATTCACGTAACATTCCAATTGGATTTAAAGATAAGCTATAACTTAAGTAAAGTTGGAATAATCAAGGTATTCTCAATGTACTAAATATTCTCCACTCTGCATGGTCTGCCAACAATGCAATATGTCATAAGAGTTTGAAAATCACTGCATATGAATTAAGTTGACTAATATGGATTGTGTTGATCATGGAACAGCCTTCATTTATTCCTGTTTTATCGTGCTATATTACAGCACATTAAGAAGCAGTACTACACACATTTCACAGTGAAAAACTGGAGGAAGCGTTGTTGCTTGTGATTGCGAGGTCTGATCCTTTGTTTCGTACATTATCATGCTTGGCTGGTCCTTGGTCCTGTATCCTATGTAAATGAGTGACCCATTAGAGCCGCTGATAATATATCAGTGTTGTAAGTTTACAGCAGCCACTTTTATCATGGAGTGTCTTGTTGTGACTAGTCTCGTTACAACTGGCTGGTTATGCTTCATTCTGGTAGCTTTGCATTTGTGCAAAACATTCACTGTGAATATCTTAAGGCCACTGTTTTAATTATCTTAAAACCTATTAGGTACACAGTTATAATTTAGCCATTTTATAGTGTATGCTTTTACTTTAAGCCACATTCTAAACAAAATATACTGCTATAATATTCTGCAGATTTCATACTCATCACCTTATTATCTAGATGCAAGTTAAAACTGTCCCTTCTTTTTCTGTGTGTAGGAAGGAACTGCAGATGCTAGTTTAAACTGGATAGATACAAAATGCTGGTGTAACTCAGTGGAACAGGCAGTATCTCTGGAGAGAAGGAATGGGTGACGTTTCGGGTCGAGACCCTTCTTAGGCCTTAAGATGCTGTCTGCCCATCTTTTCCTTTTCCTGGTTTGAAGCATATTTTGGCCACAGTCAACATAATAATTTTGTCTATTTGCCAAAACACACAGTTTCTGAATATCCCAAATGTCAATGACTTCAAGCCAATGAACAGAACTCGAATGAGATTGTTCCGATAAGCTTGATAAATCGATAAACACAAAATGAATCACCATGCCTCTTCAGTTTCAGACAACTTTCATAAAAACAACAAATTCTTATGTTAAGAATGTTTTTTTGAGATTGTGCAAATGGTTAATAAAAATCATGTATCTGTAATGTGTTACCATAATATGTGTAGGAAGGAACTGCCGATGCTTGTTTATGTTACCATAAAAGGATTCTCAAATTGAATCAGTTATGAATCTACTGCAGTTGTACAGGGTCTTGGTGAGACCACACCTGGAGTACTGCGTACAGTTTTAGTCTCCTAATCTGAGGAAAGACATCCTTGCCATAGAGGGAGTACAGAGAAGGTTCACCAGACTGATTCCTGGGATGTCAGGACTTTCGTATGAAGAAAGACTGGATAGACTTGGCTTGTACTCGCTAGAATTTAGAAGATTGAGGGGGGATCTTATAGAAACTTACAAAATTCTTAAGGGGTTGGACAGGCTAGATGCAGGAAGATTGTTCCCGATGTTGGGGAAGTCCAGAACAAGGGGTCACAGTTTAAGGGTAAGGGGGAAGTCTTTTAGGGCCGAGATGAGAAAGTAATTTTTTACACAGAGAGTGGTGAATCTCGAACTCTCTGCCACGGAAGGTAGTTGAGGCCAGTTCATTGGCTATATTTAAGAGGGAGTTAGATATGGCCCTTGTAGCTAAAGGGATCAGGGGTTATGGAGAGAAGGCAGGTACAGGATACTGAGTTGGATGATCAGCCATGATCATATTGAATGGCGGTGCAGGCTCGAAGGGCCGAATGGCCTACTCCTGCACCTATTTTCTATGTTTCTATGACATTCAATAACCATATTTTTGGAACATGATTATTAAATGACCTTCGACAAGTCAGAATTATGGCAAATAATGCCAGAAAGACCGGAGATGGGGAAAGGGGATCTAATTCTGGTGCATGGCCACAGTAGCCTCATCTCTGCTGAAAATGCAATCCTTCAATCAGCACAGGTGATTCCTTGTCTGAGGCTGGATGTATATATTAGAAAATGCAGAAAGTTTGCAAATGTTCACAATGTACACGGCCTCATGAGTTAGGGTGTATAACGTGAATAAAGGCGACTCTCCTTGTACAATCTACAATCTTCTTCAATCGCATGGATGTAGTAATTGTTGCTTAACACTTAACCTGGAGATGAAAGGAAGGAAGAGAAGATTATCTTTACATCCAGCATGAAGTACGTAGGAGATAGATTATTCTGATGTGACCTGCACAATGTGGACACACTTGGATACATCTGCACAATATGGACAATATACATCATGATGCTTTGTTCTTAGCGATGTACCCCAAAAACAACATTGAGTATATGGAGAGCTACAAAGTGCCCCAAAAGTACTCAAATGGGAAAAAGGTCACATAGCCAAGTAACAATAACTGCAGCATCCTATGATATGATAGTGGCGTTGAAGAGATTTTTGGATTGGCACATGGATATGCAGGGAATGGAGAGATATGGATTGTAAGAGATAAGAGTTGGTCTTGGCATCATGTCCAGCACAGACATTGTGGGCTGAAGGGCCTGTTCCTATGCTGTACTGTTCTATGTTCTGAAATTTGTATATGGAGCCAGCAGACATTTTGGAGGGAAGATCACTAAAAACTCAGCATTTTTCAACTTCCTTGTGTTTCGCTTGATGATTAAAGAAGAATTGGTCAAAGATTTTCCTTCAACTAGTTTGTTTGCAATTTACAGAAATTCCAATTCAAGCAGATTGATGATCCTGTAGAAATTCTGAAAACAACCAGTGAACAGAATCCCATTGGCAGGGGAACATGATTATATTGAAGCAGGATTTTTAATTTGAAACATTCAAAATATTTGTTGTTGTGTTTTTATGTGTTTACCAAGGTGAGAAATGTCAGTGATAATGTAACCAAATCAAATGTGAAACACTGCTGTCATCTGTGCTAACTGAACCATGTAATTTTTCCTAAATTGGATTTGATTTTACAGCCTTTCTGGTCGGCTCTGAGAAGAAGTTGTCCCATCAGTGAGAGTCTTGTACAGTAACACCATGGTGCATTATCCGTGGAGATGGCTTTGCCTATGGCCAAGGGGATCTGCTGCAGCTATGCTTATGATCGGGGGAACCCAGCCACGTTGAACATCTCACCATGCATTTGAACCAGGCACAGTTATTACATTGCAAATACAATAGTGCCTCTCTGGCAGGCAACATCACAATCTTTGACTCAATGGCAATGGCTCCATTATAAAACAACACTTCCTCTCTAATATGCCCACAATCGTAATACACATTTTATAGCAAAGACAACATTAGGCACTCCACTGTGCTCCACACTCAATTATTTTCTACGGCAGAAGTGATATGTTAATATTTCCATGTGTTGAGCCAGAGAGGTCAGGGAGGTTTGCTATTTGTGTTATACTTGCTGTACAACCGCTGTTTACTCTGTGTGATGCACAAGCTCGCATCTCTCTCTCTCTAACCAACCAATTATATTACACTCCAGTGTTTGTGTCTCATCTCCAGAGGCATTGCTCAACAATTAAGGGGATGTTCTCCCTCACAAGCTATTTTCAGATTGTTCACAAATGATACACTGGCAGAGAGTAACTTTAGCCTGATTTGACCTCCGTTAAAGCAGCTCCACACAAGGTGTGGAGAAAACAAGAAAACTGTGATGGTGCTTTAGGGAATTATAAAAAAACTGTGCTGAACAATGCAAGGCATAACCTGCAAGGTATCTGATGCAATGCAAGAGCGTGCTGCATTCAGGAGAGTCCCTCCTGCTGAGCACCATCGACACAAGTACCAACCTTCTTATGTGTGAAAGATTCAGCAGATGCACACTTGTAACAAACCTTGAACCTGGTTTATCACCACTTATCTTCCCTCTTTGAAATGCTTATGCTCCGTGTGAGACTCGATGAATTGATACCTCAGTTAGTGATCAGAAATCATATTTCAGATCTTAGCTTTGAAAGTTATACATTAAAAAAAATCAGTGAACTAGGGGTCACTGTTTAAGGATAAGAGGGAAGTCTTTTAGGACCGAGATGAGAAATATATTTTTCGCACATAGAGTGGTGAATCTGTGGAATTCTCTGCCACAGAAAGTAGTTGAGGCCAGTTCATTGGCTATATTTAAGAGGGAGTTAGATGTGGCCCTTGTGGCTAAAGGGATCAGGGGGTATGGAGAGAAGGCAGGTACAGGATACTGAGTTGGATGATCAACCATGATCATATTGAATGGCGGTGCAGGCTCGAAGGGCAGAATGGCCTACTCCTGCACCTAGTTTCTGTTTCTATGTTTCTATGTTTCTATGGGTGCTTGAGAAAGAACTGCAGATGCTGGAAAAATCAAAGGTGGACAAAAATGCTGGAGAAACTCAGCGAGTGAGGCAGAGAAGGAATGGGCAACGTTTCGGGTCGAGACCTTTCTTCAGACAGTCCCGCTGAGTTACTCCAGCATTTTGTGCTTACCTTCTATTTAAACCAACATCTGCAATTATTTCCTACACAATGAATGAAAGGTATTGGTTGTGGATGATCAGCCATGATCACATTGAATGGCGGTGCAGACTCGAAGGGCCGAATGGCCTACTCCTGCACCTATTTTCTATGTTTCTATGTGATTGTGATCTAAAAAGACAAGCCAAACTAAACTTCCAACTTCTTGAGCATCTACCCAGAAATACACAGTTAAAGATTTACATTAGCAATGGAAGGAAACAACAGAGGGTTTTGTTTTCCCAGGCACATTCACCCATGAATGGAGGTTGATTGAGGCAGGAATCTTTAGTCAGCTGGTCTCTTTCCAGAAAGGAAATGATATTGTAAAAAAATGAAATCATGTGTCAGTCTGTTTCATTGTCAAATGTCCCAAAACTGAACAGTGAAATTCTTAGCTTGCACACACACACACACACACACACACACACACACCCACACATACACACACACACACACACACACACACACACACACACACACACACACACACACTCATACACACACACACACACACACACACACACACACACAGACACAGACACACACACACACACACACACACACACACACACACACACACACACACACACACACACACACACACACACACACACACACACAGTGTGGCTGAAAGCACGAAAGAACAAATAATCATTCCATAATAGAGAGATCAGACCAAACAGTTCCCGAAAACTCGGATATTTGTCTGAAGACTATATATTTTGTAAGTCTATCACAGGATATAGAACAAAGAACATGAAGTTGAGAAAATCAGCAGCTGTTTCCTTTTATTAACCTAGTGTGCGATTCACCTCTACCTTATTGTGGACACTGGGCATTGTCTACGGAACTGACAGGCTACTATATTCTGCACTCTGTACATTCCCCTTTGCTCTATCTATTGTACTTGAGTTTGATTTGATTGTATTTATGTACGGTATTATCTGATTTGATTGGGCAGCGTGGAAACCAAGCGCTGCACTGTACCTCGCTACGTGACAATAATAAACTTTAACATAAGATGGTTTCCTCCCATCAGCACCTTTGTTCAAGATGAAGTGGCCTTTGGAGGTGGTGACTATCCGGGGCATCATGCTGGCAGTCTGTGGAAGTACATTTAATGCCTTGAGTATTTTCACAAATCCACCTCCAGAACTCGCTAGAACAAAGAATGCCAAATATTGACAATTGTTTGAGAGGAAGTCCTCTCATCTCCATCTGAAGCGGGCCTCCCCTTACCCTGGTTATGCCTACTGATTCACTAATGGGCACATCTGACCCAGAGCATCTTACGTTTCAATAGGATCACCTTCTTTACTCCAATAAGCACATGCCCAACTGCTCCATCCTTCTTTGTAAATTAACTTTTCATCCAAGGAATAAAGCTAGTGAGCATTCCATGAGCCTTCCTAATTACAAGATGCCCCTGCATGCTGACGTATTGTGTCTCATGCACTCTGGCTACCAAAAAAAACTGGTCCAGAAATCATTCACATCTACATCTGCAAAGAATAAGATGTTATCAGGTTTAATATTCTTAACCCAATGAATAGCCAGTTAAGTAAAAATTGCAGCACAGAATCGCAGACACCTTATTGTGCCAATATTGTGCAGTGCAGTGTATTAGATTATTTAGCAGTCCATCACAGACATCATTACAAAATGAACAAGCCTCAAGCAAGATTGGAGACTGAAAGATATTTTTTCCCCAAAGAGAAGTGGATTTGTGAAATTGACTTCCAGCAAAGGCAGTTCGAGGTGTGTCAATTATCTCCGGATAAGAACGTGTTGGATAAAGACCTAGTTAAAGCTGTGGCAGAGGCTGGAAGGGGGTTTAGGGTAGTAATGACGGGATTATGCATTGGATATCTTAGTTACAGTGTAGGTGTGCACACTGTAGTAGCTCAGTGACAATTCACTGTGGTTTGTAGCTTCAAGAACACAGTAAGTCGAGAGTTTTTGCCTCGAATCAATGACCTTCCTTCAGACATGGCTTAAGTGGCGATGGTCGTCATTAGGTAATTTAATCACTTTGCTCAGATGTTGAGTTGAGTGGCTGCATGACCTTTTGCACAATTTATTTTGATCAACTTCTCAATAATATTCTCGAACTTTCTAATGATGCATGCGGCTAGTAGGAAATATTTTTATTATATATCAAAAAGAGGAAATTCAGTAGATATTTAATCTCTCTGGGCACTTTGTCCATGAGCCTGCACACGATGTCAGAGGTGACGGAGGAGTCCAACTCGAACATGTGTCCAGATTTCTTGCTGAACTTGGAGACCATTCCATGAATCAAATGGTCCTCACTATGAAAACGACAGTGGGCACTCTGTGACGCATCTGCCACGGCCTTTGGCAGCCACTGAGGCAACTCACTCTGCTGCCAGGAAACTCAGCTGCCCACTATCTCTTTCTGAGGCCTAATCTCACCGCAGGTTCAGATGTTTAGATGACCACTTTAAATTCGTAGAACAAGCATACAATAGACAATAGACAATAGGTGCAGGAATAGGCCATTCGGCCCTTCTAGCCAGTACCGCCATTCAATGTGATCATGGCTGATCATCCACAATCAGTACCCTTCTGCCTACACCCTCTCCGAAGACTACGTAAAGCAGGTCTCCCCACTACACATCTACGAACTTTTTATAGGGGGACAATCGAGAGCACATTAACCTACGGCATCACTTCCTGGTTCGGGAGCTGCAAGGTGTACGAACGGCACCAACTTGACAGGATTGTGAAGACCGCCAGCAGGATTATTGGTGCTCCACTCCCTTTCTTGCTGGACATATACAGGAAGAGATGTATCAACAGAGCCATCTCCATCATCAAAGACCCCTACCACCCATCGCATCACATATTCTCCATCCTGCCATCTGGGAAGAGGTACAGGAGCATTAGCTGCAAAACCAGCAGGATGCTCCTCAGCTTCTTCCCGCAGGCTATAAGACTGATAAACGGACTTTGCCCCCTGCCAAAGTATCGCGCACCAACCACCAACCTGGACAGAGCCACTGTCGTGCCGCTGCCGATCGGAAGGCCTGTTGATGTTTAGTTGAGAGTAGTGTTAAACTTGTTCATGATATAATGTATTTTTATTTCTATTTATTTTTTACTGCACACTGAATGGACACTGGTTTGAGTAACGTTTTTTTGTTTCCTCTGGGTATGTGAGTACTCAGGAAAATAACAATAAAGATATACAATACAATACAATACAATACAATATCCTTTGACTCCACTATCTTTAAGAGCTCTCTCTTGAAAGCATCCAGAGCACCGGCCTCCACCGCCCTCTGAGGCAGAGAATTCCACAGATTCACAACTCTCTGTGCAGAACCATCAGTCAATTTCCTTGGCACATAAATTTTCCAAAGGATTTTAAGTCTGTCCAGGTTAAATCATGTCTTTCGTGCACTCAAAAGGACACGAGATGCTGGAGTAACTCAGTGGGCCAGCCAGCATCTCTGGAGAACATAGACAGGTGACGTTTCATAGAGTTCTGGAGTAACTCTGCGGGTCAGGCAGCATCTGTGGAGAACATGGATAGTTGACGTTTCACAGAGTGCTGGAGTAACTCAGCGGGTCAGGCAGCATCTGTGGAGAACATGGATAGTTGACGTTTCACAGAGTGCTGGAGTAACTCAGCGGGTCAGGCAGCATCTGTGGAGAACATGGATAGGTGACGTTTCACAGAGTGCTGGAGTAACTCAGCGGGTCAGGCAGCATCTGTGGAGAACATGGATAGGTGACATCTCGGGTCGGGACCCTTCTACAGACTTGGTTTTTGTCTACTCAATGGCTTTTTAAGGATATTACATAAATATCGAAGTCATTTATTTGCATAGCTGAACTGAGATATTGTCCTGACAAAGAACCATGTAGTAATAAAAAAGTATCAAAAGGTTGGCAAGAATTAAATGTCCTTTTTGATTGAATGAAGTTCCACTAGCAATTACCATCAGTCAAACTGACGCAATGTCACCAAGTTCTAATGCAAGGAACTTCTGAACGGCTGGTTTCAACTCACATTAAGGAACAAACATCATGCGATTGGGTTAATGATCAAGATTCCTTTTAGAAAAGCTGTCAAAGTCTTCCATGATCCTGAATAGTGTGTAACACTGAGCATTATGAGCCTCTGTGTGGAATCGAGCTGATGGTGCAATCCAACGAGACCCTTTGTGACATGAGGAACATGCCACAACATTGCTGCAGCTGACCATTGTTCAATCACTACAAGTAGCAAGTCTTTAATCTGGCGCTGGGATGGCCGATTACTCCGTCTTCTTTCCCCTCGATTTACTTTTAAAGCCAGTGTGGTCCAACAGTGAGTACTAGTTAACTGATAGACAGGATTAGTAATGAGTGGCACTGTTGCGACATGAATCAGATTGGTATATCACCGTGATGAGGCAGCTCTCTACATGCCAACTGCAATCCCAGGAATTAAACAGAAGTAGCATAATCATAGCCTCTGCACCAAAAATCAGGTCTTAAACAAATGCTAAATTATTTCTTCCCCCCCCCACCCCCCACCCCACCCTTCCTCTCCCTCCCTCTCTCACTCTTCTGTAGCCTCATTGAAGATTCAGAAAAGAATTCCTCTCGAAATTCAAGCCTTCTTATCACGCTAAATTAGGTTGACATATGTGGCTAGGCATAAATATATACATTTTTTAAATTATTTTATTTAATACTTGTTTTTATTTAATATAATTAGTGTATTGGTTTAATTCCCAACAGACTGAAGGAATTGAACAAATTTCCTAATAGTAAAATATTTCATCCTCACTGTAAACACAAACCGAATGTAGATAACAATTGCTGCATTCCATCTGTATGCACTACTTTTAATACAGAGGGACAGAAATATTGTACTGTTTTGCTTTATTTGATGGGATGGTTTATGGTTCTTGCAGAGCAGATAGTTAATAAGTGTGTACACGTAGTCAGGGGTCAATTAGGACTCACCTGCGCTGTCCACAGCCTAACCTTTGACCCAATCCAGACATGTGAAAACATGCTTTTTTCTCACAGTATTGAAAAGATAAATTAGAAGTGAGCGACATTTTAGAAATATGTATTTCAGTAGTTTACTCGATTTATGGTCAAGATACATTGGGACAAATTATCAACAAAAGGTAAAGCACTTTGAAGATTATTTTTCTCAAATGCATCGTGGAAATACAATGTAACTATTGTACATCATTATACTTTAGAAACTACAAAACATTATCTTTTTAACCACATTATCATTGGATCATTAATCCATTTAATACAAGTGATGCCTAAAATAAGTTTAAATGAATGTGGTCCAGGTTTGGTTTTTGAATAGAACATTAATCGAATTCTGTAAGATGCAAGTGAGGGTTTTTCCCACTGAACATTACCCATATTTTCTTTTATGGCAGGACAGGCATGAACTGCCAAATGGGTGTCAAGAAAGCATCGCATGTGAACTCTAGGTTAATCACTACTTTAGCATCTGTAATGTTAAATATTAATGTTATGTTTTTATTACTTTTTATGCTATTGATAAATGATGGCCATTGTTTAATTACAATTTTATAGATTGTACAGTTCTTCACAAACATATTGAACTGAAATATTACCTTGTATTCAATTTAGGCAAACAAAAAGTATATTTGTAGACCAATGATTCACATTTACTTTCAACCAGTGTTCTACTGTTTTAGACCAATGTGAATGCACTGAAATTAGAGCATTTGTAGAAACAAAACGTTCATAAATTAAAAATCCACCCAGAGTTACAAAACTCCATTACAGTTCCAATTCAAATTTATTGCTATTTACTTGAGAATACATTTTCCAAATCTTAAAATACCAACATGTAGAAGATTTGGAGATAAACTCAAGTTCAAGTTCAAGTTCAAGTGAGTTTATTGTCATGTGTTCCTGTATAGGACAATGAAATTCTTGCTTTGCTTCAGCACACAGAACATAGTAGGCATTTACTACAACTTGCCACAATAGTGTCTGAACTCTTCACCCTTTCCCTATAATATGGTAATAATTATGGATGTGTGCGGTGACAACGGATTTTGTCATTAAGATTGACCTATAACAGAATGAACCAATCACTTCAAAGTGAGCCGTTTAATGATGTAATTGGCATCAACTATAACAGAGTGTAATCTAATCTCACAGTCAATACACCCTCAGCATTAGCTCGGGGAATATTATGCACCTTGTACACTAGGATTCTCCTCGCTATGACAGAGTTAAGTACCCAGGATACGTGTGGAAGGGGCACAGTCAGGAATATCTCTGTCCCAATGGCTGATCGTCAGTACTGAGAGAGGCTGGTTGAAGTATGGAACAATGTCAATATGAAATCTGTGGAGATTTCTTAAGGAAGGCAATTAGCTTGCATAAATGCTGGACACAATCTGTTGATGGATAATTTTGTTTATTAAGTTTATTTCCTTATCATTGAGTTCCAAACATGTTTGTGCTGCAAATGGTTGGAAGGATGTGTGGTAATTCCCTGAGACATGAGTCAGTGCAATGGTGAAGCAGCCAATGTCTACAATAATCAGCCTTTAGGAGCCTTCCCCAAGCCCGGGTAAGAAAACTATAGGCAGAACAAAACTAAATCCAAATACACATTCCAATCCAATGTAAATATGCCCTTACATGTGTGTAGAAAGAGAGACCCTGATCCCATCAGAATATGACAGGATATCCAGTACGGACCACATTGCACACACTGCATCTGTTCCTTACCTAAATATCCCAATGAGGCTGAAGCTGCAGTAATTAAACTCAACAATCTGTGTAGAGGCACTGCACATTCATACAGCTGGCCCGCTACCTTGCTTCCCCCATCATCATCTCCCATCTGCTATTAATATCATGATAGCCACACACGTCTTGTCAAAGATATCGATCCAACTCTTAAAAATGTCAGTTGCCTCAGAGTCAACAGCGGTCTCCACTCCTCACGTGTCCAATATCCAGTGGGAACATGACTTTTCTAATCTCCCACCTTGCTCAAGGTTGTGAATCTTATAAACTGTATAAACTACCTGAACCCTAATGCATGGTAATCACTCGCAGATATATTTTACCGCCTACATAAACCATCTCAATCCTCATCATCAATCTTTGGATGTTTTGTTGTGCGTGACATCAGGTGCTCTCGACAACTCATCAGCTGAAAGAGCCCACACTGCCAGAATGAGTAATCCCTTCATTGTCATACCATAGGTTACATTTTTATTTAGAGTTTATTATGGGTTGTGTCACAAGACAGCAACATCTGTAGGAAATGAGAAATGATACCAGTAAACCACTCAATTACATTTAAATAATGTTATATGTAGCCCAAGGCATTTCACAGATAAGATGTGGATGTCAGTCACACAGAATGAAGTGAGGTGTCTGTACATTCATGCAGGAGGAAGATCCTCCACTTCTCCGAAATGGAGTTCTATCCAACACAGAATGTTGTCAAATGCCAGAGGTCTGAGGGGAAATTGGGAGATGCTTGAATGTAAAATGTTGCTGCAGGTCAGGCAACCCATGAACATGGTAAAAGGAAGGAAGACAACTTACAATACAATACAATTCAATTTATTGTCATTTGGACCCCTTGAGGTCCAAACGAAATGTCGTTTCTGCAGCCATACATTACAAACAAATAGACCCAAGACACAACATAATTTACATAAACATCCATCACATTGCTGTGATGGAAGGCCAAAAAAACTTCTCTCTCCGCTGCACTCTCCCCCCCGATGTCAGAGTCAAAGTCAAAGCCCCCGGCGGGCGATGGCGATTGTCCCGCGGCCATTAAAGCCACGCCGGGTGATGCAAGGTCGCACACCGGGTCTTGGTGTTAGAGCCCCCGGCGTGCGCTCGCAGTCCCGCGGCCATTCCAAGCCGCGCGGGGCGATGCTGTAAGGCCCCGCTCCAGGAGCTCTTCAACCCCGCAACTCGGGCGGGAGAAGTCGCCGTTGCGGAAGCCCCGAAAAGCGGTCTCCCTCCAGGGACCCGCGGGCTCCCGGTGTCACTGTCCGCCAAACCCGCAGTTGCAGCCTCCGAATCTCCGGAGGTCGGGCCGCAGCAGCGTCCACCACAGCTCCACCCGCTCTGGACTCGGCCAGCCCCGTGACGGTGAGGTGAGTAGTCGGCACCACAGCCCCCGGTCTTCCTGTTGGAGGCCGCTCCTCGTTGCAGCCCCAACGACAACGGAGACCCGACAAAGAAAAGGTCGGGTTTCCCGTGCAGGGAGAGATTTAAAAGTTACCCCCACCCCCCCCACACACATACCCCAACAAAAAATAACAAAAACTACATAAAAACATAGACATAAAATAATAAAAACGCAGACGGACTGCAGAGGCCGCTGCTGATGAAAGTCGCGCCGCCCACCGAACTTGAACAGCCGGGGTCAGTGTTGTGGTGCATTACACAGCATGTTGGCGAGCTGCATGTGGAAACTGAAACTACCTTGATCACATGTATGTGAATGGGAAGAGAACGATCCTCCTCTTCATTTCTCACAGAGGTGTCCACTCGTGACATCTTTCTGAGAAGGTTCTACATTCTAATACTCATTGAGTCAGAGTCATAGACTCCTACGAGGTGCCTCGGCAAGACTGAGATGACATTGCTGTTGCCCAGAGCCACTAATTCTTGACCCAGTGAGAGATCAGCTGCAGGTATTTGGCATCAGCCCCTGCCAGGCTGACTGTCTGACACCACAATGCTGGGTGGGGTGTGGCTGTGAGGACAGGGAGATTGGGTCATCTTGGCATCATGTTCAGCACATACAATGTGGGATGAAGGGTCTGTTCCTGTGCTGTTCTATGTTCAAGAAAGAACTGCAGATGCTGGAAAATCAAAGGTAGACAAAAGTGCTGGAGGAACTCAGCGGGTGCGGCAGCATCTATGGAGCGAAGGAATAGGCAATGTCTTGGGCCGAAACTCTTCTTCAGCCTCAGACCTGTACAGTTCTATGTTCTAAGGACAGTTATTTCAGGTTCCATCAGTGCAGTACATACTTCAGATGGATAGAATTCCGAATGAGATGTGGAAGATCACTATTTTGCACAGTCGCACACCACCAGGATGTGACAATCTTTAGAGTACAGCTTGAAAATGCAACCCTTTGTCAAGGCAAATTGAAATTGAGAAGTAATTGCAAGCGGTGAGAAATGGGAGAGGCTTGTGAAAGGAAAGTTCAGGTCTTGCTGAGACAGAAGGTGTGATAAAGAGTTGCATTTCTATTACGAAATGTGTAAGAAGTAATTGTAGATGCTGGTTTAAACTGAAGATAGACCCAAAAGCTGGAGTTACTCAGCGGGGCAGGCAGCATCTCTGGAGAGAAGTTATTTACTGGGTGACATTTCGTGTCGAGACTGAAGAAGTCTGAAGAAGGGTCTGGACCTGCAACGTCACCCATACCTTCTCTCCAGAGACGCTGCCTGTCCCGTTAGGTTCTAGGGTGCAGTAGGATGGGCCTGGAATAGCAGATTGGGATGAGCATGTGCCTGCTTGCTGTGGTCTCTCCCTGATGGAAACTTACACATTGCGTCTGCCTTGTCGAGGTTACTCCTCGTCGCTGCTTTTATGCACGCTGCAGCATATTTATCGTAACACCACCCTAACTGTCTGGCAAATGCCAGAATCAACTTGCAAATTATTGAAAAGTTTTGAAAACTTGTTGCTCCAGCTTTTTGAGTCTGTCTTTGGTTTAAACAAGCATCTACAGTTCCTTCTTACACATTTTTACATTTCTCTCGTGCATTCGGTACGTTTTTCTTTATAATAATCTTTTCATTACAGATATTGTTATTTAGATGTGAAAAACATTATTGTGCGTGATTTTGTTCCTAAGTGACCGGGGTAGTTGTCGATTACAATAAAGTGGCAGTTGTCGATTACAATAAAATGTTGATTTCAATCACTAAAACTTGTGCTTATATTCATACAATGTAAAATGTCCAAAGTCAGTACCTGTCATTCTGTTGTTTGGCAACCAGGAAGTAAGAGGACGGGGACACTTTCTGTAAGTTTTGAATTGTAGTTATTTCCTTTAACCCAAAGCTGGAAGTAATGAAATCTACAGTTTTAATCACCAGACCAATAGCTATGGAGCGCAGAGTACTCAGCCATTTCTAAAACGACGTTATCATTTGTTGAGGGAATGATGAGGATTGTGATTATATGCTGCAGCACAAAATTGCAGAGAGACCCTGTTGCAATTACCATAAATGCAGTTATAAATCAGGGAAATCTGAGATACTGAAAGCTCAAATGAGAATAATTTCTTTAAAAAGGGAAATATCAATAAAATATAATACATAATTTACATTGTGGTGCATTTGGGAGACAATACTCCGACAAAAAAACAAACCGTGTGGTTGGGATGTAATGTAATTTGTCCTTTTTAAATGAGCTGTTATTAATTAATGGGGATTGGAGAGAAGAAATCTAATTGGTGATGGGTGGTATTAATTTATTTATATCAAATATGATATTAACAACAGGATGGTAAAATGATGACTGGCATTTAACAAGCAACCGACTGGCAGCAGTCATAAATGGTTCTGAATCTGATTTTGCAGAGAGATCTCTAGAGATGATGACACTGGTTGAACATAAACATCAGATCCAGTCCAGTAACTTTATGCAATACATGATATCAGAACTCAGTCACATTGGGAAGGGTTCCATTCGGTAAAAGTATACACTTCAGATTTGAGAAAGTCAAAAAATAAGTTGTATCTAATAAAGACACTGAGGAAATGATTGGCACTGCAAGCCCGATAAACACAATCTGCACACGTACCACCTGAAATGTTTACAGGTATCTCTGACAAATCTAGAACTACATTTAAACGATGAAGTTCAAATTGAAATGGCTTGACTTACAAATCCAAAACGCACAAAGACAACTGAAACAAGAATAATACATCTAAATCCATCCATTGCCAACAATTACATATACTGTGAAACATAGAAACATAGAAACATAGAAAATAGGTGCAGGAGTAGGCCATTCGGCCCTTCGAGCCTGCACCGCCATTCAATATGATCATGGCTGATCATCCAACTCAGTATCCCGTACCTGCCTTCTCTCCATACCCCCTGATCCCTTTAGCCACAAGGGCCACATCTAACTCCCTCTTAAATATAGCCAATGAACTCTGTGGCAGAGAGTTCCAAAGATTCACCACTCTCTGTGTGAAAAAAGTTCTTCTCATCTCGGTTTTAAAGGATTTCCCCTCTATCCTTAAGCTGTGACCCCTTGTCCTGGACTTCCCCAACATCGGGAGCAATCTTCCTGCATCTAGCCTGTCCAACCCCTTAAGAATTTTATAAGTTTCTATAAGATCCCCTCTCAATCTCCTAAATTCTAGAGAGTATAAACCAAGTCTATCCAGTCTTTCTTCATAAGACAGTCCTGACATCCCAGGAATCAGTCTGGTGAACCTTCTCTGCACTCCCTCTATGGCAATAATGTCCTTCCTCAGATTTGGAGACCAAAACTGTACGCAATACTCCAGGTGTGGTCTCACCAAGACACTGTACAACTGCAGTAGAACCTCCCTGCTCCTATACTCAAATCCTTTTGCTATGAAAGCTAACATACCATTCGCTTTCTTCACTGCCTGCTGCACCTGCATGCCTACTTTCAATGACTGGTGTACCATGACATCCAGGTCTCGCTGCATCTCCCCTTTTCCTAGTCAGCCACCATTTAGATAATAGTCTGCTTTCCTGGTTTTGCCACCAAAATGGATAACCTCACATTTATCCACATTATACTGCATCTACCAAACATTTGCCCACTCACCCAGCCTATCCAAGTCACCTTGCAGTCTCCTAGCATCCTCCTCACAGCTAACACTGCCCCCCAGCTTAGTGTCATCCGCAAACTTGGAGATATTGCCTTCAATTCCCTCATCCAGATCATTAATATATATTGTAAATAGCTGGGGTCCCAGCACTGAGCCTTGTGGTACCCCACTAGTCACTGCCTGCCATTGTGAAAAGGACCCGTTTACTCCTACTCTTTGCTTCCTGTTTGCCAGGCAGTTCTCTATCCACATCAATACTGAACCCCAATGCCGTGTGCTTTACGTTTGTATACTAATCTCTTATGTGGGACCTTGTCGAAAGCCTTCTGGAAGTCCAGATACACCACATCCACTGGTTCTCCCAGCCTACTGTGAAGCCTACTGTGATGATAGTTGTTGGCCAATCTTTGATATATTTTCTACAAGTATTAATATTTCACCCTCGGCACAAGACAGAAGCCGTCCAATGACATGTTGGAAGAAACTATCCTTATTAATAAGAATCTGGCCATCTCTGTCATCAACATGATTTCTAAAGCTAGCAACCACCTCAAAATGGTTGAAAGACCATTCCCTGGAAGCGTTTATTTAGCAGAAGAATGGATTTAAAATGAAGAGTTAACTGATAAAGCTTCTATATTAAGTGTACTGGTTGGACCTAAGTTTCTTGAAGTAATAAATGGGTCAAATGAAGCAATTAGCCGCTGACAGGCTAGTGCACTATGCTGAGCTTGCCAGGGTCCAGGGTGAGAAGTGACCTTGCTCCATCTGGAGGGCAAATGTGGAGCCCAGATTCCCACCGATAACTACCATGGAAAAGCCACCTGGGTAGTCATGTACCTGGGTTGTCATGTACCTGTGGCCCAGGTGGAGTATCAGGTCACCGTACATTTGAACTGGAAATGGGTGAGAGGACGTGATTCTTTTTTTACATCTTTAGTTTAATTGTTAGTACTTCGATTAACTTTCGCAGCATTTTTGTATTGTTTAACGTAATAATGTGTTGCTTTAATTATGTAAAACAATTCTAATAATATTAAAATTTCTCTCAATATCTCAGAAATTTAAAAACCTACCAAACCTTAGAGAGGTGAGCAGAATGTCCAAGGCTAATAGGGCGCAGTAGAGCAGGGTGGGCTGGGCCCTCAGTGGTTTGCTGTCTGATAGTTACACCACCTCCCTCTCAAACCAGGAGGCCAAGAGCACTGGACCCATGAACCAACACGTGGTTTTGTACAGCACGGAAATAGACAATAGGTGCAGGAGTAGGCCGTTCAGCCCTTTGAGCCAGCACCGCCATTCACTGGGATCATGGCTGATCATCCACAATCAGTACCCCGTTCTCCCCAGATCCCTTGACTCCACTATCTTTAAGAGCTCTATTTAACTCTTGAAAACATCCAGTGAATTGGCCTCCACTGCCTTCTGAGGTAGAGAATTCTACAGATTCACAACTCTCAAGGGTGAAAAGGTTTATCATCATCTCTGTTGTAAATGGCCTACCCCTTATTCTTAAACCCCTTATTCTGGACTCCCCCAACATCGGGAACATGCTTCCTGCCTCTTGCGTGTCCAATCCCTTAATAATCTTATATGTTTCAATAAGTACCTCTCATCCTTCTAAATTCCAGTGTTTTTCACCCAGAGAGTTGTGAATTTGTTGGGTGGGGGCACTGCAAACCAGCAGCCCTGCCAGCAGCGTGTTAGTATTTTCAACTTTTTTAATTTTTTTAGTGTGTCCTGATGTGTGTTTTTGGTGTCTCTCTGTGCGTCTTGTGTAGGAGGTGGTGTGGGGGGGGGGTAAGGGGGAAACTGCTCCAGTCACCTCCTCCACGGAGAGGCGACTTTTTCCATGTCGCCTCCCCCGTGGCCTAACGTCGAGGATCGGTGCGGCCTTTCCCGGAGACGTGCCCGGAGCTTCAGCGGCGGGCGCAGCGTGGACTCTCGTCGCGGAGCGGGCGAGCCCTCGCCGGAGGGGAGCGCTCCGTTCGCTGGCCCGCGGCAGCCTGAAGCCGCGGTCTGCAGAGCTCCAGCTGGTGCTGTGTCTGCAGCCTGGGATCCCTCTTTGGGGACCTGGAAGGAGAAGAAACTCCGACCGCCGGCCCGCGGCCACTTCTACCGTGGGCGCGGCAGGGACTTACCATCAGGAGCGGGGTCCCTCGCCGGGGACCCCTGGAGAGGAGCTCTAACCGCCGGCCCTACGGTCTGCGGTGCTTCTGGCTGCGGCGCGGCGAGGACTTTAAATCTTCGACCGCCGACCTGCAGCCTACACCAACCTGAAGCTGCGGTCTCCGGTAGGGATTTCCGATTCAGGACTTACCTGGACTTTATCTGGACTTTATCTAGTCTACACATCTGGACGCCCACAGCGACGGCTGCGGAGGGTTGAGGTCCCGACCACGGGGGAAATTTTGTGCCTTCCACCACAGTGATAAATGCTGTGGTGGATGTTGTGTAAATTTTTTATTGGGTTTTTGTGTGTTCTTTTTTCATTGTACGCTGCTGACAAATTCATTTCACTTGCACTTTATGTGCAAGTGACGAATAAAACTGATATTGATTGATATTGATATTGTATACAAGCCCAGTCGCTCCATTCTTTCAACATATGACAGTCCCGCCATCCCGAGAATTAACCTGGTGAACCAACGCTGCGCTCCCTCAACAGCAAGAATGTTCTTCCTCAAATTTGGAGACCAAAACTACACACAATACTCCAGGTGTGGTCTCACTAGGGCCCTGTACAACTACACACAATACTCCAGGTGTGGTCTCACTAGGGCCCTGTACAACTACACACAATACTCCAGGTGTGGTCTCACTAGGGCCCTGTACAACTACACACAATACTCCAGGTGTGGTCTCACTAGGGCCCTGTACAACTACACACAATACTCCAGGTGTGGTCTCACTAGGGCCCTGTACAACTACACACAATACTCCAGGTGTGGTCTCACTAGGGCCCTGTACAACTGCAGAAGGACTGCAGAAACGGGCCCTTTGTCTTTTCTCATCCTTGCCGATTGTGATACCTATCTACACTATTCCTAATTCATTCCATTGGCCTTGTAACCCTCTTCCTATCCAAGTGCAGCATATCCCCGTGTTATCACAGTTCAGGTTACAGAAATTTGCCTTGACAGGATTCACAAATCACTACCAAAAAGTATAGATAAGGA
Source organism: Amblyraja radiata (assembly GCF_010909765.2). Classification (NCBI taxonomy): domain Eukaryota; kingdom Metazoa; phylum Chordata; class Chondrichthyes; order Rajiformes; family Rajidae; genus Amblyraja; species Amblyraja radiata. The sequence goes on along the minus strand of NC_045972.1, from coordinate 48,757,800 downwards.
AGACATTCACTCTAATGGAATATATGTGAGAAAAATAAATAAACTCAAAATGCAAAAGGGTTGATATCACAGAGAATTGTAATACGGACAGTTTTCCAGGAATGCTGGAGTGTGGTACCTATGCAAATGTCTTTACACGCTGTTATTTACCTGTGTGTCCAGGTAGCTGGCTGAATGTTGCCCCATTTTCTTAAAGAGAATCACAAGACCTTTAAGAGAAAGGTTTTACCATCAAAATCTGTTTAAAAACTAAACATAGGAAGGAATTTCACTGTACCTTAATTGGTACAGGTGACAATTAACTGACCTTGAAACCGTGAATAAGGTTACCCTGGTAATGGCCTCACATGTTGCTTTGTTTTTTAAAAATCAGATGGCAGTAATAAAATGTCTTCAGGGAAAGGTAATTGGTTCCAGAGCTACAGCACACACCTGTATTTGACCAGACTGCCAGCCAGTGATAGCAGCCACTGATATCCATCAGGTCCCATCCATCACAAGAGATCAGTGGGAACCAGGTAGCTCTGGGAAACACATGTGGAGCTACACAACATGATGAACACATGCCAGTATGACCTGGTGCAGGCCACACGCAATGTTCATGCCACAGCCAATTGCCAGGCCAGACCTGTGGGTCACTGGATGGAGTTAAGAGAGAGTTAGATAGAGTTCTAGGGGCTAGTGGAGTCAAGGGATACGGGGAGAAGGCAGGCACGGGTTATTGATTGGGGATGATCAGCCATGATCACAATGAATGGCGGTGCTAGCTCGAAGGGCCGAATGTCCTCCCCCTGCACCTATTTTCTATGTTTCTATGTAACTTCCAGATGAAACCAAATGAACACAGCCAGCACTGAATGAAGTCTGTCTGTATCACTGAAGGAGATGTGTTTCTTGCTCATCATAGGTTAACCTACGCATTCCTGGGATCATTCTTGTAAACCTACAATATGTCCTACATTCATGTATATTAACAGTCATTATTACATCCTTAATCACAACCTCATTTAATGTTTGGACAGGTACATGGAATAGAAAGATTTAGAGGAATATAGACCAAATGTGCACAGGTGGGACTAGTGTAGACAGGGCATCTTGGTTGGTATCTTCTTCTTCTGTCGTATGTCTTTTAGACCTGCAGCTCCGTTGAGGCGAGCCAGGCCAACGTGTCATCGTCCCGGTCAACCAGACCTCGTTCACCATTCGTTGGCCGGTGTTTGGGGCAACTGGTGACCATGTGCTCCACGGTCTGTGTTGGGTCCCCACACTCGCAGGAGGCGGGCGCTCTCCACGAGGCCCCACCTCTTCATCGCTACTCCATAGCGTCCAATGCCTGTCCTCAAGCGGTTCAGGGTTGACCACTGCTTTCGGGGCAGGTCCTGGCCAGGGACGTCCATGGGGTCATTGATGTACTGGTGTAGCCTAGGTGGTTCCGCTGACTTCCACTGGTCTCTCCATCTTGTCTTGACCCAGGCGGCCTTGGAAGCGTCAGCCGGTGTTGTGCAATCTAACAGATTAGTTGGTATCAGCAATTTGGACTGAAGGGCCGGTTTCCCTGCTGTATAAATCTTTAATTTTATTCAAGAATATGAAAACCATTTGGTGAACTTCTTGAACGATGACATTCTAACCATGACAGTTTCTGTTCCAAAGCTACATAATAGACCCAAGAGCCAAATGTGGTAAAGGTGAGGAAATTAAGCACTATCACCGCATTGTTGTGCAAAAGGACAAATGGAGGTGGAGTAACTCAGCGGGTCAGGCAGCATCTGTGGAGAACATGGATAGGTGACGTTTCACAGAGTGCTGGAGTAACTCAGCGGGTCAGGCAGCATTTGTGGAGAACATGGGTAGGTGACGTTTCACAGAGTGCTGGATTAACTCAGCGGGTCAGGCAGCATCTATGGAGCTAAGGAAATAGGCAACGTTTCGGGTCGAAACCCTTCCGGGTTTCGGCCCGAAACGTTGCCTATTTCCAGAAGGGTTTCGGCCCGAAACGTTGCCTATTTCCTTCGCTCCATAGATGCTGCTGCACCATAACTCAGCGGGTCAGGCAGCATCTGTGGAGAACATGGATAGGTGACGTTTCACAGAGTGCTGGAGTAACTCAGTGGGTCAGGCAGCATCTGTGGAGAACATGGATAGGTGACGTTTCGGTTCGAGACCCTTCTTCAGACATGTGGCTCCACCACATTTTTCTACCGTTTATGAACAGTGGCGTACATTGTGCGGTGGGTGAGAAGGGAATCAGTGTTAATTATGATGACCCAAGCCGCTGCCAGCAATCACTGTCCTGACTGACGTGAAGAGTGGCCAAATGCCAAGCCACTGCGCACTGTTAATGAACTTGAAAGATTCCTTTGGCAAGAGCCAGAAGAACAGGGAGCAAGAAACTGGAACAAAGGCATGGTATAAAATCTATTTCAAGCAGCATAAGCTGTTTGCCGAGATCAGACACTGTTTCCACAATGTAAAGCCATTCTATATTTGTACGATGGTGTTAGTGAATGCATAGCTCAGCTTTCTGCAATCACATAGTAACCAAACACGTCTCGGCAGACTTGGAAGGGGAATTGGATCTCTAACAGACTCCACCATCTTGAGCCATTAGAGGTGATGTGCTTAAACTCTGCCGGGATTTCCGTGTCTAGTTAACGGTAATTGCATGGTTGATGGTCTTGGCATTGCCAGATCAAAGCCAGCCAGCAACCATGCACAGATCCACAGCCCTTAAACGGAGCTAAGTACAGGCTGCAAATGGACAGCTCTAGCCTGGTGATAGGGGTGGGGAGGAGGTGTGCCATTAGTTGGTGACCAGGACAGATGTCAGGAAACCTAATGACCTTAAGAAGAGAAGCAGATTGGGAGTGAGGCCTAAAGACCTAGCCCAAGCACTGGGAATTTTGTTTCAAACCTAAAGCCAATTCTTATCATCAGTGACGTAATGGCAGTTCCTTTTAAAACACACAGGCCAAGTATCTGGTTGCCAGATTCTCAATTTCCAACGCAGCTAAGAAGAAGCAAGCCAACACTCGGTCACTGCATTGTAAGCACTGAGTGCTGCTTTATCACCATGGTCGAATAGTCCTTAGAACAGTTATCTGTCCAACCACAGGCTCCTCGCATTTCTGATGTGCAGCTTCAGGGAGTAGTGAAGGCTCCAGAGAACCTAAAGCCACTTCCATTCTCATGTAGGCCTACCCCAGCGCCTCCACTAGTGCCTGTCTGACTATTCCCTGCAACCACCCATCTTGGCCGTTCGGGGAAGGGTAGCACTATCCAAAGGCAAGGGTTGCTCCACAGATGCTCCTCGTGTGTTTATAGCAGCAAATTAACCTTTCATTTCCCGATGAGTCCACTATTATTGGGTAGGAACAGGAACAAGGTCAATCAGTTTCCATTGCAACATGTGTACTCTTTCTCCAGCACTTGTAGTTAACCCGCCAACCAGCATTGAGAAGTAGTGGGAAACCCAGATAGTCACAAAGGGAGCGTAACCTGTACACACAACATCTGGTGGTCAGTATCAAAGCTGGATTCCTGAAGCAGTGAGGTGACAAGACAGCTGGGGATGGGCTGTGCCACCACTGTGCTATCTACTGATGTCTTCCAAATGATTTTGCCTTATAGCAGGTGTGTATGTCAGAGGTGGAACACAAACCTTCAATGGAGTGGAATACTTTAATGTCACGTGACAAGGCACAGTGCAATTCCTTGCTTGCAGACCCAAGGTATGTAAACAGTCGCCACATACCGCACTGACACAGTTACAATTAGTACCCCTGCCTGCTCCTCCTTTGTTCTCCCCCATCCCCTCCCCCTCCCCTCCCCTCCCCCTCCCCCACACCGGATCCTCCATTGTCCATTGTTCTTCCTCCACCTGACGATGGTTGGGCTGGGCCATCTCGGTCCTAAAAGACTTCCCTCTTATCCTTAAACTGTGACCCCTAGTTCTGGACTTCCCCAACATCGGGAATAATCTTCCTGCATCTAGCCTGTCCAACCCCTTAAAAATGTTGTAAGTTTCTATAAGATACCCCTCAATCTTCTAAATTCTAGCGAGTACAAGCCGAGTCTATCCAGTCTTTCTTCATATGAAAGTCCTGACATCCCAGAAATCAGTCTGGTGAACCTTCTCTGTACTCCCTCTATGGCAAGAATGTCTTTCCTCAGATTAGGAGACCCAAACTGTACACAATACTCCAGCTGTGGTCTCACCAAGACCCTGTACAACTGCAGTAGAACCTCCCTGCTCCTCTTGCTATGAATGCCAACATACCATTCACTTTCTTGACCTTTCCCTTCAGGTATAATGGTGCCCGAGTTTGGTGTGCCAGTGTGGAGCGGACCACACTACCACGGCAATGTGTGGGGGTATCTATCCTACAGCCTGCAGCTCCACGTTCCTGAGCTGGTTCAACAGACATGCTTCAAAGCAGAAGCAGCACACTCCCACCAGGAAAATATGGAATGAACAAAAAATTAAAATCAAATCAATTAATATTAATGCCATTAATTTAACCAGTGAAACTGCAGTCCTGGCAGCACAAGGGCAGGCTGGCCCCAGACATCGGCATCACCACACACCACTTATCCAAATAGCCAGCCATTGCAAGTCAAGCTAGAAATGTCTGCTCATTATTCATCACACAATGCAAAGGTATTGCACCATCTGGAGTGTCAATATATGGGCAGAAGCCCAAGGACTTGCTCTTAATATCTCAGGGCTTGCTCTTAATGTGCATTAATTGTGCATGGTTAGCATTCAACAAGTCACACAGAATCGTTGCAGAGTTACGTTCATTACAGACCTTAATTATTGGTTTAATTGATGATACTCCACTCGTTAAATGTTTGTAATTAATTCACAGAGCAAACTGGGAGAGGAGTAATAATTGCTAAAGCAGATGTAAGATCCAAAATAACTATTTTTCACAGAGTGTAAAAATACTGTATCACAAAGGGCAGCTCTGCTGATTGATCATGTCCTAAATATTACCTACACCTTTTCTCTCTGACTTGCTCGGAATTACAATTCCAAATGCCTCCAAGCTCCATAGATGTCAGCTGGAGCCCAGATTGTGAGGGGTTTTCAAGTGTGGAAGTGTCAATGTCCACATTGCCACTCCGCTGTCATGGACAGATGTAGTGACAGAGACATGAGGCAACAAGCATGTCAGGTGCAATTGAGAGTGAAGGATCGTCAAGGAGTCTTGTCGCAAAGCAATCCTATACACTGCTGGAGCGAGTGGTTGCAATACTCTGCTTTCCCAAAAAAAATCAGTTCAAGTCATTAAGTTATAGAGAACAGTGTCAGGCCCTTTGGCCCAACAGGTCCCTGCTGTTCCAAGTGCCTTCCTAAGCTTCCCATTTGCCTGCATTTGGCCTTTAACCACTTCCCTTCCCACATCAGTCCATTTACCCATCACCTGATTTGTGGAAAAAAATGCCTTTCATTTTTTAATGTTACCGCTCTCACCTTAAACCTATGCCTTCTTTTACCACTACCCAATAGACAATAGACAATAGGTGCAGGAGTAGACCATTTGGCCCTTTGAGCCAGCACGGCCATTCAATGTGATCATGGCTGATCATCCCCAATCAGGACCCAGGGAAAAAGATTTTGACATGATTTTATAAGGTCTCCATTAGGTCACCTATCAAGCCACCCTGTCCCTCCTCACAATTTAAGCCTGCCAGTCCCAGCAACATCCTTGTCAATCTTTGCTTCACTCTCTCTATCTTCATAAATTCATACGTTATAGGAGCAGAATTAGGCCATTCGACCCATCAAGTCTACTTCGCCATTCAATCAAGGCTGATCTATCTTTCCCCCTTTTAATTATCAATATTTGTGTGCCTCAAGTCTACCAACAATTGCTCTTTTGTAATATTGATATGTTTCAGGACATTGCTGATCTCTTCCCCACATTCCTCAGCATCCATGGCTTTCCCCGTGATGAATACAGATGAGACGTATTCATTTAAGACCTTGCCCGTATCCCATGACTCCACACATAGACAACCACACTGACCCTGAGAGGGATCCCTAGACTACACCGCCGTCCCTTACTGCATGCAACCCATCACATTCTTGTTTCCAACTTGCTTATTGCTTAGTTCATCTTTCTTACGTCATATTCTGCTCCCCCCCAACTTGTAACATGATGCATATTGTTTACAAATCAAGCACTTTAGATAAATTTTTGGCAACTTGCAAGATAGCACAACGTGCCAACAAGGTTCTTGCACTGCCTGAAGAGTATCGGAGCAAGCTCCACCGATACTTTGAGATTTCACACCAGCAAGCGAGAACCCGTAATATTACACTGGCCACATCTTGGCCATCCACCTGACAACGTGGGCTGACAAATTTGCAAGTTTAATTATATATTTTAATTAATTTAATCTCGCAGAAGTAATAATTGTGATTTTCCAATGAAAAATAATATTTACCAGACCTCTTGGTACAGCTTGAATCCGAAATATCCCCAAACAAAGCAGATGTATAATACCCAACCACACTTGCCTCACGAATATCTAAAGATTTATACGTAGCGCGGATGTTTTGTATTCCAATGTTCATGTTTTCCCGTAAGGAGGAGTCTTGGTCATGCTGATCGCATCTCACACACAAACTCGAGTTTGGTACTTCACAACCTTTATGCTATTTCCACCAGTGATGTAATGTGAAAGAGAAGGCACAGTAAAGGATAAGTTTGCTTCCACCCAACCAACAGTGCCATTACCCTGTGCATAATTTCATGCATAGTGAATATATGTCTCAGAGGAAACACCTATTCCTTTGATTATCTTTTCCTAACTTGAGTGTTTTTGATGCTGCAGATTTCACTTTAAACACAATTTATTCAGATTTATACTCAACAGCTTTCAATGTCAATGAAACTCATCGAAACCTCCAGGACATAAAGTGTCACCAAAAATATTTATAGATTTGTCACTTGTTATAAAAATCACTTCCTACCAAATAATGCTTTAAAGAATTCCAGCTAACTTACCAAAATATTAATGTTAATGATATCAACATCAATAAAGTATTATGATGTTGCTATTTGTTGTCCCCGAACATTATAGCTGATGTTTAACCATGAAGTGTAATATGAGACGGTTGAATCAGCCTGATGTTGAGCTCCAATGACAGCAAGAATACGGAGTTTATTCGATGAGTGTGAAAGACCAGTAACCCAGCATCCCTGTAGGGTTGATATGTTATCAGCCTTTTGCAATGAGTGAAATGGAAAGATTTCCCATCAAAGTAACTATCATTTATTTAAAGGAAGATTTCTCATGCACAGATCTTTGTGCATTAAATCTGTACCTACAGAACTGCCCACAGATTGTCAGAAATGAATCAAAAACAAGCAAATGTCACCTTCCCCAAAGGAAGAAACGAGATCCTCCAACCCGTGATAATGTCATGCAAAATGCAATGGACATCTGATATCAAAATACAATATCCACGGGCAGGCAAAGCTTTGCTTCTAATTCTTTGGTTTTCCTCATCAGATGTATAGTTTAATTTAGTTTATTAGTAAAAAGCTTTTGTTTGCGTGCTATCCCAGTCAAAGAAATTTTTTTACATGATTACAATCAACCTGTCCACAGTTTAAAGCTAAAGGATAACAGGTAGAACATTCAGTGCAAGATAAAGTCCGCTGCAATTCGATTAAAGATAGTCCGAAGATCTCCAGTGAGGCAGATGGGGGGTCAGGACCGCACTCTAGATGATGAGAGGATGGTTCAGTTACCTGATAACAGCTGGGAAGAAACTGATGCTGAATCTGGTGGTGTGCGCTTCCAAACTTCTGCTGGGAAGAAATTGTCCCTGGGAAGTTGGGAAGAAGATGTGTCTAAGTTTTGCAGGTCTGCATCTTAATGCATTGATGTTCTTTATTTAATAAATGAAAATTAACGTAGCTTCCATTATTTTCTTAGGAGGTCTCAATTAATAACGTTGGAAGTTTGCTTGCTGTTCTGTGAGTAGATGCAGCTGCTAATTTGAATATAGCAAGCGGCCATAGGTAGCAAAGGATAAGTGATCAATTAGAATCATAGATGCATACAGCAAGGAAACAAGCCCTTCGGTCCAACACATCCAGGCCGACCAAGATGCCCCATCCAAGCTAGTCCCATTGGCCTGCACCCAGCACATATCTCACTTAATCTTTCCTATCCATGTACCTGTACAAATGTCCATTTCAATGTTGTTGGACCTGCCTCGATCACTTCCTCTGGCATTGTGCAAGTATTTGTTGAGGTATAAATGTTGGCTAGCACACATGTAAAACTCACAGTGTCTTTCAGTGTCGTGGTAGACTTCTTTATAATCAACTAAACACGAAGGTTCCGTTTAGCTTCTTATCTAAAACCTGCACCTCTAACAATGCAGTCTGTCCTTGGTACTACACTAGAATGACATGTATATTATGTTCTCAAGTACTGCAATGGAGATTGAACTCACAATCTTCTGAATCACAAGGAAGAATACTGCTACTGAGCCACCAGGCAGTCATTTTCAATTTATTTTGAATGATGTGTTTAATAAACCACGTTTTATATTGTCAGGGTACATTATCTAAGGCATTTAACAGCATTAGCAACCATACCAACACATGGTTGGAATAGATAAACTTTCAAAAGTGATGGCAATATCTTCACAAATGATCCCAAGAGTTTGACATTATACTTATCCTTCGTTTAATGAAACACATAGGTGATCCTTTCAAAACTCTATGTCAATCATGATTTGGGGAAGGCTGCAGTGGCTATAACTAATCACTCATCAAATACATGTTGATATCTGAGGAAAGACATTCTTGCCATAGAGGGAGTACAGAGAAGGTTCACCAGACTAATTCCTGGGATGGCAGGACTTTCATTTGAAGAAAGACTGGATAGACTCGGCTTGTACTCGCTAGAATTTAGAAGATTGAGGGGGGATCTTATAGGTCACAGTTTAAGGATAAGAGGAAAGTCTTTTAGGACCGAGATGAGAAAATCATTTTTTGCACAGAGAGTGGTGAATCTGTGGAATTCTCTGCCACAGAGGTAGTTGAGGCCAGTTCATTTTCTATATTTAAGAGGGAGTTAGATGTAGCCCTTGTTGCGAAAGGGATCAGGGGGTATGGAGAGAAGGCAGGTATGGGAAACTGAGTTGGATGATCAGCCATGATCATATTGAATGGCGGTGCAGGCTCAAAGGGCCGAATGGACTACTCCTGCACCTATTTTCTATGCTTCTATGTTTCTATCTTTATAGGCTCCTTCACAAATATTATAATTTCCCCCCCAAAAAAAACAGTACCTAGTCTTTAGGAGACGAAGCCTAGTCATTTCCCCTGATTGTTATTCATACATTTATAATCAATGCCCACCTCTATTTGCATTGATGAAGGTAGAGAAACCTTTCCTTGAATCATTGCCGTCCAAAGTGTTGGTGTTATTTCATTTGTGGACCAATCTCATTTCAGAGAGTCTACTCCTATGCTCACAGCTCCAATCCCCAACTAATCTGCTCTGACCTGACCTGACCCAGGCCAAAACTACTGACCTAGATCATCATAGAGCCCACAGCAATGTCAGGGTCCTGCACAATGGCACATTGAACCACCAAGGACCCACCCACAAAGATGATCAGAATACCTTTAGAAAATCCAATCCCTCAATTTTGCAATCTGTCAAAGCTTTTAAGCTTTTGGAATGCCTATTAATGTTGCTGAGAATAGAAAGCATTGAAATCCTATTAAAAATGAAGTAAAACATTAAAAACATATAAATTATTTAAAACAAATAAAAATAATATTTAAACCGCTGTTAAATAATTTAAAACAGGACAACAAATACAAATAATTTAAAATGAAGGTATTTTTAATACCTTTCTTTATCACATTCCTGTTGTCTAGGGGGAGTTAGCATTCTCTCCACCAGGTTTGGGCTTATGCACATCTTCACCAGTGTGAGCACAAGGGTATTTAAACATTCATTCTTGACCCTCTGAACTCCACAGAGTAACAGATACGCTGCTGTAATCTGTACACTCGCCAGGGACGTCAGTGTTTACGTAGACATAGAACAGTACAGCACAGGATATGAAGATACCAAGGTGTTGAACTTTGACATACATTTCCCAATAAGGGCTTGGACCATTCGTGCAGGGAGAAACAATGACGTTTTCAGATCAATAACCTATCAACAGAACTCATGAAAGTTCTGACATGTTGTTTCTAACTCCAAAATGCTGCCTGGCTCGCTCTGCATCTCCACCATTTTATTTTAGATTTCTGACATCTGCAGGTTATTTTTCTCTTTATCCAGGTTCACCATGTTGGGTTTTAGTGTAACAGGCAGTTTGACACGTGTTGTTGAGGGATGGCGTGGTTGGAAGTTGCATTTGGGCCAGTCCATGTGAGAACATGTCTCTCCTGGAAGGGCCAGGTGGGACCTTCAGACAGACAGATAATGTTACAGCCACAACAACATACACAAGCCTTTCATTCCAGATTCATGTAGTGAACAGTTAAATTCCACAGATGCCACAAGGGAATTCTAGCTTTTTTTGTGGATCTCAAGTCCAATAATTTAACCATTTTGCACATTGCTGTTTGAAATATTTTCAAAGACAAAGAAATAGTTGTCAGTCTGTTCTGATCATCTTCAAATGAAACTTAACATATCTTTGTACTTCTGAGAAGATCAACATTTTAATGTAAATGTCACTATGAATGAGTGTGGTTATCTGAAGCTGTAATGTCATAGTGATGGGTTTTAACTTCAGTTATAGCAAGGAATCAGCTTTGGAAGTTCTGACATAAAACGAGTTAGCTGGTTAAGTCAAGCCTATAAAACATAGCCTCAAAGAATTTTCTGACTTAAGAAATATGTTCCCCTCATCTTATTTTCTGCAACAGAAAGAAAGACATTTTAAGATCAGTTAATGTCGACAAAGGGATGTAGCAGAGATCGATTAAAATGCAAACCAAATGATTTAATTCCCTCTTTAAGAGAGCACAACATTGATTATAAAAAAGGTATTTAATAGGTAGAAACTGATATTGGTGTAGACCTGAAAAATATTGAACACATCATTGATCGGATGATGAAAGCTGAAAGAATACCCATAAAATGAGAGGAACACAGCGAGAGTGACAATGTACCCAAACAATGAAAGAAAAGTACACACAGCAATCAATGTGATATTGCTGTCCCTCTGTGCTGAAAACTAGATCAGTGAGGTGAACTAAACACTTGTTTAGACTCTCAATTGTTGGATGAAAGTAGAAGGAAATATGACACTCTCTGCCAGATAAAGTTTTACACGGAACAGCCTCTGTCGTGAGAAACGAGTTTGCTCAGGAAACTGTTAATCCTCAACATCAACTCTGGGACTTCACTACAAGAGACTGAGGGGGAAGAAATCTGCACATATTCATGGTAATTATTTATTTCTTGAGAAAATAGAGCATGAAATGATGAAAACACAATGTCACATAAATTGATAATTAGAGTTAAAAATGTTGAATTGCATAATTTCATCAGAGGTATATTCTAGGAATATGATAAAGCACTGAAAAGGATTCTTCAACTCTGCCCCCATCAATGCTGACAATTTTCTAAGAGATAAAAATAATCCTTACAAGTCTGAGTTTGTGAGTATTTACATGCCTCGTCTGCGTATTAATTTGACATATGTGCTATTGAGGCTGTTGGACATGGAAATGAATTTGAATCACGATTTTAGCTATAGATTTTTCAAATTGTGTCAGAGTAAATTTTTCATCACAAATTGCTATGCAATACCAGTCATTTCCATCCTTTTACAGAATAAATGTGTTGCTTTTGAAATATGGGCCAATAAAAAAAAAAATGTGAACATTTTCAGCACTTTCCACTTTTCACGGAATATTTGTTTTTCTAACTGAAAAAAAAATTCCTTGTGCCCTATAATTTTACTATTTCTAGCAATTAATTCCCAAAATCCATTAAAAGATCAACCAATTAATAACCTGAATGGATCCTACACACTGACTTCAGGATCCTATTAGAAATTCTGCTGGACCCTTGTGTGGGCATATTGATTAACCTGCAGACAGCAGATGTATTTCCCCTAAACTGGTGTCAGATATCTCCTCTAAGTCAGGTAATGTGGGTTCAAATATTACCAACTATTTTCCACAGTGAAAAAATAAATCAGCTTTTCTGTCCAACTAAAGCTGGACAAATTTATCAAGATTTGGTTCCGTTTTTCAAAGCTTGTCAAAGACCAGAAGCCTCCCCCACCTCATTAGAGCAAGCAGAGTGGCTCTTTCACAGATTATAATGGCAATACAATAAACATGACCAGTGATTCCAAATATGAAGGTAATTGGACAGTTTAATATGAATGTAAGTACTTCAAATATCAGATGATGTTGTTCCATATATTTCCCCCCCAACATGGAACTAAAACTAATACTGTCAATATTTAACACTAACAAATACTATTTTTTTAAAATAATTTAGTTCCTTATTACTAAATACATTACAAATTATATATTACAAATACTAATGTACCTACACATTCAGAAAATAAGTGCCAGTGGAATGAGTTAACATTTTAAACATAACTTTGGATTTTGCAATCCTTAGATACTTCTAACTCAGTGAGTTTTGAAACAAGACATACTATTGTAGAATAATCAGCAGTGATGGGTTCCCCCAGGAGATAGTCATTTGAGTGAAATAGATGTGAAATGGATGCACTCCAGTAACTTCAGGTAGGGGTTCTTCACGGACTGATTCTACCAACCAACACTTTCACTGAGCTCTCCATACACAGTATTTGGGACTTAATTGTTTTTCTGCCAAGTTTTGCCGTTGGTTAGCTGAGAACATCAGAGACAGTTTCATAAATAATGCCCAGTTATAAATTGGTGCTTGTTGTTATTGTTTTGTCACATTGCACTATGTTTGCAGATACAACAAGATCATAATTAAAAGAGGCAGTCTTTTTGATATGTTTACTGAAATAAATCTATACTCTTTTGTAAAACATGAATAAGCAGCAGCTACACCGCCAGTCTCTCATCTATCACTCCATATTGGATTTTGCTCTCAAAATATTTGAAAAGCCATGTAATTATATTGAAGAATACCACAAAGTTTGTAATGAGAAATTTTGTTCTGAACCTGAGGTTTAACAGATCAATTTAAAAACAAGGAATTAAGCCAATCCCCAGTTTACTGCATGGAGCAGTTAAAACAGGAAAAGAACATATGTGGAGAATAACCTGATTTCACGCATATAATACCGACTTTCTGTTTCTCTGTCTATATTATCATTATTAAAATTACACTAAATCACATTAGATATTTCTGTTATTTCTTATTTTATGAACCTCTTTATCTAAACTAATTTATCTTACTAGACTTTCATGCCAGCATTACTGGGCAATTTAGTCACTAATAACATCAGTGACAGATTTACCCATCCCACTAGTTAACAGTGATCTGGAAACTCAAAAACCTCAACAAATATATTAACAATGGAGGAATATCTGTCTATCTATCTTATCTATCTATCTTCTATCTTATAACTATATCTCTCTCTATCTTTGATCTATCTACCTATTTATCTATACATAACTAAAACTCTGATCTTGTGCTCTTCTGGTTTCCGTGGTTTTTCTATTTGTGCAAAAACGGTACACGATAACGCTACGATATTTCGCCACCTTACTCACCATTCTGCTGTGCTGCAAGTGCAACAAGTTTTTTTCCGATCGATTGTATATTTTAAAAGTTATTATGGTTTAAAAATCTTTAAAAATGCACATGCACAGAATGGTGTCCTTCCTGTCAGTCAGTGGGACACAGATTGTGTTGGGAAGCAGACCCAACGGGTCTGCTCTTAGTCTAGTATATTACTAAAACTCTTATCTGATTTGTTTCTATGTCTGTGATTCTATCTGTGTGTGTCTGTCCATGTGCTCCTGGAACTACGTCAAAACGGTACATGATAGCACTACAATCTTTGGCCCATCTTACTCACAGTTGTCCTGTGGTGTGTTTTATCAAAGTTTCGTTCGGATTGGTGGTATATTTTACAAGTTATTCAAATTTTAAACTTCCGAAAATCCAGTTTGAGAAAAATCACTTGAACTTGCACTGGCTGTTGGCAGGATCTCATTTATATAAAATACTTGCTCTGCCCATTACAATGATAACTAATGACAGGACTCCCAGTGCATTGAGATTTGTTACATAGTTGTAAGGAGAGGGAGGGAGTGGGAGAGGGGAGGAGCAGAGGGCGAGAATTGTTGTTTAATGTTATTTAACCATTGTGTTTAGTGGGGAAGTGTAATAGGGGGAGGTGAGGAGTGGGGGAGCAGGGAAATAGAGAGAGAGGAGGGGGGTAGGGAGGGGAAAGGGGTTAGGGAGGGAGGGAGTGACTGAGGGTAGGGGAAAGGAGAGGGAGGGAATGAGGTAGGTAGTGGGGGAGGGGAAAGAAGAGGGAGGGTGAAGAGGAGGGGGGGGAGTGCCGGGGGATGAGGGGAAATTAGCCACGCCTGCGCAGTTGGGGACTATGGGTGAGTGGTGGAATATTTCATTGGGGGAACTTGGTCTAGTGATATTTAAAAGCAACAAAACAGTCTTTGTGGAACACAGCATTTTGCTTGCACTCTGTGTGCAATGAAAACTGATAGCATCTCACCAGCTATAGTGTCATATGTAGAAATTACTTCAATATCATTTCAATCCAGTTTTTAGAAAGTAGTGAGTATTTTAATGGTTTAAAGGCTGATTGGATCACAAAGCTCCCTGCTCCATCTGTGGTAGTGCAGAGTAGACTCCTCTTCAGCTGATGATTTTATAAAAACAGAGTGTAGGTAGGTAGAGTGTGGCATGGGATGACTCCATATTCTAGTTTTATATTCAAGGTAAACTTTTCCCAAGGTTACGCTGAAAATAAGGAACTTGTAAGGCTAGCAAGAAGTCAATCTTGAGCAGAACCTTGAGTCTCGACCCAAAACGTCACCCATTCCTTCCCTCCAGATGCTGCCTATCCTGCTGAGTTATTCCAGCATTTTGTGACTGTGATTTCATAGAAACATAGAAAATAGGTGCAGGAGTAGGCCATTCAGCCCTTCGAGCCTGCACCGCCATTCAATATGATCATGGCTGATCATCCAACTCAGTATCCTGTACCTGCCTTCTCTCCATACCCCCTGATCCCTCTAGCCACAAGGGCCACATCTAACTCCCTCTTAAATATAGCCAATGAACTGGCCTCAACTACCTTCAGTTTCCACCTAGAACTACAAAAAGAGTTGATACAGGAATTTTAGATTCATGCAAGAAAAGAGGATGTTTGATACATTCAGACGCAGGCTTGTTTATTGACAAGTACTGGAGAACACAAATCATCTTTCTCTCGGATTTCCCATGAAGAAAATTATTCTTTAAAGAGCATGCAGGCATTACAGAATTCTATTGGAATATAATGTGAGTGTTCCACGTGAAAGATCCTGTTCATTTACTATTCATTTACTTCACAATATCATATACTTAAGCTCATCACTGACATTTTTGGATTAATAACAAATTTTCATCTGAGAAGTTTAAGTCTAGCTGCCATTGGACTTTCTGCTCCACTGAAATGATTAAATGGCTTAGGAAGGAACTGCAGATGCTGGTTTACACCGAAGATAGACAGAAAATGCTGGAATAACTCTGCGGGTCAGGCAGCATCTATGGAGAAAAGAAATAGGTGATGTTTTGGGTTGAAACCTTTCTTCAGAATGAGAGTCAGGGCAGAGGGGGACTAGGGGCGTGGAAAGGTTCAGAACAAATCAGAGCTGGGACCGATGACCAAGGAAAGGTGGAGTACCTTCCTGCACATTTGGTCTGCTCCAGCATGAAACCTCCTCAAGGTATGTCTACTTGAAGAAATCCTCTCACCAAGGGGGGTTCTGCAACACCCTCTCTCACTACTGTCCCTCTCAGCCTCACCTGATCCAGGAACACCACTGGGACCGTCAAACGGGCCCATCAGCGACTGCACAACCTGAGGAAACTAAAACAGGCCTCACTCCCCACCAACATCCTCAGGACTTTCTACAGGGGTACGGTGGAGTCTGTACTCACGTACTGCATAAATACGTGGTGCTCCACCTGCAACTGCTCGGACAGGAAGGCTCTGCAGAGGGTAGTGAGGGGAGCAGAGAGGATCCTTGGCGTCTCCCTACCCTCGGTACAAGAACTGTTCCAGAGCCGCTGTCTGAAAAAAGCTCAGAGAATTGCTAAGGACAAACTGCACCCCCTCCACATACACTGGATCTCCTGCCATCAGGCAAGAGATATCGCAGCATCAAAGCCCGGACTACAACACTGCTAAACAGCTTCCTACCACAGGCTGTGAGGCTGCTAAACAGTCACTCTGTACTCACAGTCACTTGATTCTGCGGCTTGGCACGGACACTTTAATAACTGGCACTGGCCACTCAAATCAGCTGCCCCGGACATTGTTATGATTGGTTTTACTGTATTTTAACGTTATGTTTTACCTGCTTTTAACTATTTATACTGTTCCATCAGGGACTGGATTGTTTTTAATGTTATTATGTGTGAAATGTTTTAAATTTCATGTGCGATGCTCCGGTATCCCCTGGGAAATGTCTTTTCATTTTGCACTGTACAACTGTTGCTTGCAAGATGACAATAAAGGTTGATTGATTGATTGATTGATTGATTGATTGATTGATTCCTCCTATTCTGCAGCCCTACCACCATGTTTTAACCAAGACTCACTGCCATAGCCACGTGTGTTTCCACTTCTCCTTGTCATGCTCCATGTTATGTTCTATGCCCTATGTTCAATGCTCAATTCCCCATGAACATGCCCTATGTTCAATGCTCAATGCCCTATACTCAATGCCCCATGCCCAATGCTCAACGCTCTCTGCTCTACACAGGCTCTATGCTCTCTACTCTACACTCTGCTCTCTGAACGCTCTATGTTCCCTGCGCTACCCAGGGCTCATTTTGTCATCCCTCCTTCACCTAATTTCAGTCAGGAAAACAGTTATATAATTCTGGGAACTGTGTAGCCTTGTTGGTCTAAAAGCCTCAGAAGATCCGCCATGCTCCTTGGCAGTATTGCTCCTCTAATGTCAATGTGAGGCCAAGGCCAAGGCCTTGTCAAGGTACACAGAACTGTACATTTTGGCACAAGTATTCACGTTTGAGAACATGGCAGAAATACAAACCTGTAAAGCAGATATCATGTTCAAGAACTCAGGAGCAGACATGGTCATCTCATAAAATTGTTCCTGATTTTTTTTTAAACTGCATTTAATGGAAAGAAAAATTACCAAGTAAAGTTCAACCATTAAAGTTGATATATATTTCTACCCTCACAACGATGCCTCATTAAAATATTATTTACTGTGCAGATATCGGCAATGCTCTCCTGGATGGCTCATGATTGGCTTCTGGCAGCCTGGGCAACAACTCGGCATGGTCTATGTAGATGATGTGAGTTGCCTCCAATCACACGCTCAACACTCACGCAATATACAGCCTTTTATTTGCTCCACTAGGTGCTCTATCATGAAAAACACAAAGTTTCATCTCATTGTCGTGTCCTGTATCAGATGTGCTGGCACATAATGTTCTCTTTAGAACTGTTCCAGCTGCTCAATAGCTTTCTCAGAAAGATAGAAATGCCCCAGGTTTCTTCAACTAATGGCAACAATGTCGGTTGATGGTTTTGTAGTCCTCCAGAGTATTATGCACAGTAAGATTTAGTGCGTGTGCAAAATAATGTATATTACAGTAACTACCTTCCAGTGCAGCTTTCCTCATGTTAACACCATTATCTGTAATAATCATCCTGCCTGTCAGCTTATTGGAATGAGTCCACTCATTCAACAGGAACTGTAAAAAGTGAAGGATGTTTGCAGCTGTGATTTCACCCACTAACAAGGCCAAAGCGTGATAATCATTAGTACAGCACCCAATGGACTGTGCTTGGAAGGTAACATAGTGTGCAGTCAGGGACAAATATTTGTTAGATGTGCAGAGAGTCCATATGTCAGTGGTGAAGTGAGCAGGAACTGCCTCTGCATCTTTTATCAGTGAAAGTATTTTATTTTTTATTTACAGCCTGATAAATACTTGAAATAAGTGAACAAGAAAGGCCAAATGTAGAAGGAACAGCATAATCTGAGTGGCAAATAATGAATCAATCTCTGAAAACTATCTAGTCTGCTGCGGAGAGTATTTGGAGGTCAATAGTTATGGTCTCTGCAACCATCTGTGTAATCTTCACAACAGCAGGATGGTTAGCAGAGAAGTTGGTTCCGACTCTGGAGACACGTCAATGGTCAATTATGATCAAATGCTCTTCCTAGTCAGCTCCTGGGTAAAAATAATGAAATATTATTTAAAGAAAGAAGGATGTGTAGCATTTGAACTTTTGCTAATGGTGATTCTGCTGTCAAACATTACCTGGTAACCAATGACCACTAATTGAAGATCACTGCATTTTGCAATTTTTTTATACCTATTTGGATTCAGCACAAGATGAAACAGTCATACACCTACCTGTGTTCATTCCCAAATTAGCTTTATGTCCTCTTCTGCTAATATATTTGAAAATGTCAGGAGGCAACTTTCAGGCATTTATTTCAGGGTTTAATTCCTTGGAAAGGAATTCCATTCCTCAGTGAATATTACTGACTATTTGAATTTTATGAGTCGTGACATTATTTGTAACTAAAGGAAGGATGATCGAAAGTAAGAACACTTTGGGATATTGGTAAAATCAGGATCAGCTTGGACACAGCCAGATCACACACACACACTGGAGACTAGAATATTCAAACATTCCACGCAGCAGATGTATTCTGTGGCACAGAAAGATCAGTTGGCTTTCATTTCAGTCAAACTATAGATTATATTTACCAGTTTATTCTGATAATTCATATGCAGGGGAAATATAAGGATGCATTCAAAAGGTGTCATTGCAAATATCAATCTTTGGAATTGTAGAAGAGTTTGCATCAAACGTTCTTCTCGGGCAGGTCAGGCAGCAAGAACTTCAGTTTTATGTGGCTGCAAGGATTTTAATTCTGATATTGGAAATGGGTTCTCAAACACAGAGTAAATATGAAATGCGATTAAAGTATCAATTCCAATCAATAGAAATTAGTCTCCCCACAGATGTCACATGGCTCAGGTAGTAACTCAAGTGTGTTGTGTTAATTCCCACGTGTGTGATTGTACCACAAGATCACGGAGAAGATTTCTCTGCAGTAGTTGCTGAACAGCTGGCTCGCGGAAGTGGCCATTGTAGGACTAGCTTCCCCTGACATATACGGTGAACACCAGAGTTCACACTCATCTCCTGCCAGACTGGGGACACTGGGATAAGGTAAGGCGGGCTTAGCTTCAGTCTCGATAATGAACAGAGAGCAGACTAGAATCATCAACTCGAGTTTCATGGATTTCTACAGATTTGCCATTTGATATCCAGCCTACCCAATACATCGAACATCCCAGTGCAGTGCATTCCCACACGGATTGTTAAAGGGACAGGCTCTGGTTTAAAAGCGCGCACCACCAGACTCAGGAACAGCTTCTTCCCCTCTGGCATCAGGCTTCTGAACGGCCTTTCCATAAGGCAGGGTACTGACCGATTCTCCTCTACCCCTTTGTGGACATTGCAGGAACTCAGCAGGTCAGGCAGCATCTGTGGCGGGAATGGACAGACGACGTCTCAAAAGGGTTCCTTCTACAAACTGATGCCTGACCAACTGAGTTCTTCCAGTGCATTGATTTGTTTAATTAACCTGTGACTGTAAATTAGCAGATTCCCACAATTATTCCCTCACTTTTTTCCAAATTATAATCCATCTATCGTGCCTGTGCCCATTCAACTAATCTCTCCTTAGCCACCTGAAGCCTTGTTGCATTCTCCTCAAGCCCACACTGCCCTCGACAGTAACAATAAACCACAATATATTACCCTTATCCGTATCCAAATCACTGAGGTGAATGGTGAATAGTGAGGGCTTCAGAGTGACCCACTAGTCTAACCCTGAACCCTACCATTGTTTTCTAATTGCACTATCACCACTTTCCTAAGAATAGCACACCACAAAACCCCGGTACAAATGACAAATAAACTAAACAAACAAACAGACAGACAGAATAGCTGCTAGTTTTGTCCATGCTGCTGGCTGCCAGGCAGACAGGCTGACTGTCCCTGGTCTTTCTCCATCCACCCTACCAGAGCAGGTTCATTTTCCGCCCTCACCCCAGAAATAATTCCAGAAACTGCGGCATTGTGGGAGAATGATTCACCTTATGGTTTCAGTTAGCACTGTCTTTATCTTGCCCCCATTGCCATAGTCAGACCATTTGATTTGCTTTTCCTAATTAGATTATATATTTCTTCTAAATCAAATCTTATGTCGTTAAATATTGGCCATTGGTTATTTACACTCAGCCATTAAATGTAATTTTCCAATCTACGATCCTATATGTCAGTTGAGTTTATATAGATTGAAAATCCTGGTTTTAGAATGAATTCAGTCACTTTAAATTTTATAGAAAATTTCATCATTTGGTAATAACCAATTCCTAACGTCCCATTAACCACCAGATAATCAATGAATCCTAGTACATTACACAATATCAGATCTGAAATAGCTTGATTCCTCATTGGTTCCTCCAAATGCTAATTTGGAAAACTATCTCTTACCCTCTCCATGGAATTCATCCTCCTCACTATAAAGGTGGTCATTGTGTCCCTCACATATAACTATTGTTGCACACAGCCCTGACTTCATGCCCAACATGATGCCCTGCTTTGCCACTACTGTTTGTATAATTACCAACACTGTTTCTTAAGGGCCTGAACCACTTGGTCGTCATTTGCACAAAGATTTTGTACATCCCAAAATCCCGAGGTGCCGCGCGTGACCGCACGTCACTGCCTACATCATCACGCACCATGCGCGCATCACGTGCGTCGTGACGCGTAAATGATGTCGCATAAATTACGCGCAAATGACGCCCAAGTGAGACAGGCCCTTTAGCTTCATTCAAACTGTTTCCACCTCTTGATTTTCTGAGCTAAGATCTTTACTCCCTCGGCCTTTACTCCATTCTTTACTATCAGGGCTACCCTACATCCTTCTATATTTCACCTCCTTCAAACTTCAGCTAATAAAGCTTACATTGTGTGCTTTAAAACAGTATAAATTATAAACCCTGAAATGACCCGAAACGTCACCTACCCATGTTCTCCACAGATGCTGCCTGACCCACTGAGTTACTCCAGCACTCTGTGAAACGTCATCTATCCATGTTCTACACAGATGCTGCCGGACCCGCTGAGTTACTCCAGCACTCTGTGAAACGTCACCTATCCATATTCTCCACAGATGCTGCCTGACCCGCTGAGTTACTCCAGCACTCTGTGAAACGTCACCTATCCATGTTCTCCACACATGCTGCCTGACCCGCTGAGTTACTCCAGCACTCTGTCTCCTTTTGTAAATTATAAAAGCTGATTACGTTTATATGAAGCAGTGTACAGTTTTGGGGAATGTTTAAACACAAACAGAAAACGATGGAAAAACTCAGCACATCAGGCAGCATCTGTGGAAAGAGAAACCGTCAATGTTTCAGTTCTGTCACCCTGAATGTTGGACTGAGATGGGTTCTGAGCAAGTCGATCTTTGGTAAATACCCGAGGGGAATCAGAAAGTAGTGAAAGTGACTTTAACGCATTTTATCTCCCCACAGATTCCCACGACCGCTCTATTAGATTTCCAGCATCCGCAGTCTCCAATATGTGTGCTCACCCTCTCTTCATTACACGGACGTTGAGACGCAAAACCGAGAGTCAACTTCAATTCAATCTACTTCTGACATTTCAAACAGTTTTTTCCCCTTTCTGCAATTGATAAGGATGTTTTTACAATAATCATCACATCATTAAAACATTTACCTTAATTGTTTTTTCCCAGAAAGATGGTGGTAACAGTCCAGCAATGCTGTCCATCAATTAAAAGCCTCCTATTCCAACAAGACAACATTCATTTAACTGCTGACCAATTTATATAGATTCAATGCACAAATTCACTTCCCGTTACCAATCTGCTCCAGTACACTTGTGTTCACATGGAAATAATAATTAGAATTGGCTATTTATTAGAAGAAATCTTGAATATAGTTTATCACCATGTGTTCTACTTGGTCTATGATATCTTGAGAAATATAACACCTCAAGTTATTTTCATGTCATTATGGTACAAACTAGTCCTATTGCTTAGTGGTGCATTCCACCTTTAGTACTGTTAAGGTTCTGAACATGAATTAGGAGTAGCTTCTTCATTCAGTGTACTAGCTGAATAACACATCCTTGCTGCCTCCACTGCTGGTGTGATTTGAAACGGCAGATGCTCGTAAAGCTGCATTATGATCATGCTCTACTGAGCATAGATGGGAAAACACCAGGTTAAACTCTGACAGTCAGTGCTGGATGGATTAGCTCTCCCTATAAATAAGCACTGATCACCTCCATTTTATTGAACCCATTTTTCGGCATGCAAGGGCCATAAGATGCTTCTCCTGCAGATTTCCCCTCCACTTTGCCAGCACTGATGTTGTCAGCAATGGCAGATTTATGGCCCATTCATTCATGGGAACAAAAAATCCCTGCCAGGGCCAGCTTAGTACACGCAGTAGCAGATAGTTCAAAAGATAACAGCTGCAATACCTCACTTTTCCATTCACCGTTTACTTTACACATCACCTTCAAGTAATAAATGTTTTGTGTCAGTTTCGGGTCCAATACCAGTGATATAGTAACGGCAAAAATGTTACAGCAAGTACACAGAAACGGGGTTAGTTACAGACCCAAAGGCATGCCTCTCAATCAAGGAGTTTTTATTGTGTGACTGACCTTGAAGCAACACCAGCAAGAACTGCAGTGGTTTAATATTTGGCAAACTTAATCCTGCTCCCTGTAATTGGATGCAATAAAATCAGAATCCAGAGTTGGAGCTTTGTTGCTGCTGCTGATCTAAACACTGACTGATATAATACTGCAGTATCTTTTGGTGACTAATCACTAAAACCATCTCACGGGGCTGCCGCAACTCCCAAATCCTGTTTTAATTACACGACAGTTATCCAGAAATGCAATTAAAAACGTTTTTTCTCATTTGCTAAATTACTTTTCCCTGCTGCAAAAGCTTGTTGTTTCTTTCAACAGAGTTACAGCCATTTTGTAAATGTTCACATTTGCAATGCTAATCTTTGCCTGAAGTTGTAGTCGTCAAGTTTTACCAAAACAAATCAGTTGTTAGATTACCTGCTAGCAGGGTGTTGTGAGACAAATTAAACTTTTATGCTACTCGTAATTTACTTAAAGTTTATTTAAGCTTTAAGCAACTCATTTCTCTAATACATAACTTCAAAGCGTCTGGAAAATATCGCTGATTCCGCAGGCCTCGCCGGCCCGAGACCCCGCTCATGCGCCCACTTCATTCTCCCCTCCTATTATAAGTTGAGACGGTCAGGAGGTTTAGTACGTCTTGATGACCGTCGCAGCACTGGAGCTTCAGGAGATACTGGTGCTTCCATAGCTGGTGGTAGATATATTGCTTGGTCATCAACTTCACTCATATTGTTATTTACATTTACAATTTTAGAATTTCTTATAGAAATTTCCATAGGGGGTTATGGGAGTGTTGAAGGAAGTTGTCGATGAATGTTATCAAGGAGTGACGGAGCTTGGTTCTTGGTTTCTGGGTTTCTTGGTCCTCCAAAATATTCCAAATGGGATTTAAACTGGAGGTGGTGGAGGGAAGCTGATGGAGACGCCGGACATGGTGCAAGGTCACGAAGTGAGACAGTTGACTGACGTCCATCCCGATACTTGATAGGTGCATAAGAAGGGTTGACATCAGTCAGTTCAACTTCATCAACAAAGGGCTCATTCTTATTTGATCGGACATAACGACGAAGCAACACAGGCCCAGGGCTCGTCAACCATGATGGCAGAGAAGTACCACTAGAAGAACGCCGTTTGAAGTTAAAGAACTGCTAATGTGGAGTAGTATTGGTAGCAGTTGACAGTAGAGATCTGATGGAGTGTAATGCATCTGGTAGAACACATTCCCACTGCTGATCTGGTATATCATTTTACTTTAAAGCCAGTTTCACTGCTTTCCAAATTATTCCGTTTTACCTCTCACCTGACCATTTCCAATAGGATGATATGGTGTTGTTTTACTTGTTGCAATTCCTCTATTAGAAAGGTAGTCCTTTAAATCTTTTGACATGAATGAGGTGCCCCTATCAGAATGTATGTAACTTGGAAATCCACAGAATGAAAACAGTTGATCCAAACATTTGATAATCGCAGCAGCTGACATATTTGGACAAGGAAAGGCAATTGGAAACCTCGAATATTCATCAACTATGGTAAGTATATAAACATTTCGAGAGGAGGATGGTAAAGGCCCTTCGAAGTCAATACTCAAACGTTCCATAGGTTGAGTAGCTTTGATCAATCTTCCTTCTTGAATAAGTATATGCTGCAGCAAGGGCACGTTTATCAGTAGAAATTGTTTCAGCTTGCTCCATATTAGTACATGGGTGAGAGTCTTTTGTAGTAGTTGCAGCAGAATACACATTAGATGAGCCATAAACATCTGATTTTTTCTGAGCCAAGCCTAATGAGTAAGCTTGATTGTAAGCTGACTGTAGATCCAAGGTTTTTTTTCTAATAGTCGTATTAAAGGCGACGCCAAACCATTGATAAAAGAGTCTCGAATAAGTTGCTGTCGATATTGATCAGCTGTAACTGCTTTGAAGGCACAGTCTTTACTAAGTCTTTGAAGTTCTTGTAAAAATTAATCAAGTGACTCACCAGGTTTTTGTTTCCGAGTAGCAAGGAGGTGTCGAGCAAATATTACGTTGGGTGTCTTAACGAAGAGTCTGCTTAGTACATCAATAGCAGAATCATAAGTTGTACATTTCTCTATGTAATCATATACATCAGAAGAGACGAAGCTTATTAATTCCTGAATCTGTCTGGTGCATTGTCGCCACACTCATCAAAGAAGTTATTTAGTGTACGAAGCCAGTGCTTCCATTCCTTTGCAGCAGTAGGTGAGTTGGGATCTAGATCCAAGTGTTGTAGGTATGTTGCAAAGCCTACCTGAAGCGTCGCTGAAAATCTGTCCCAGCCCGTGTGCGCGATTTTGCCGCCGTTTAGAGGGGGGGCGGGTTTAAAACGCGATTTTCCCTAGGCTGTTCAAATCGCGGTTTTTTCAGCCTAGTTGATTATTAACGAAATATCGCTGGAAGATTCCCTCGCTTGAGCTATTATTAGTTTTAAGGGCTTTCCTTACTTGTTATAGTAGTTTAAAAATTAACCTCTAAACCCCCGACCGCCGACAACGGGTCGGATCTCATACAGGGGAAAACGGAAGGTAGGCTGTATATTTTTACGTTAAAAAGGGCTTCTTAAGATCCCTTTATACAAAGTTTAATGTTGCGAGTAGCTAATTTTGGGCCCATTATATCCCGCAGTATTTTTCTGGGCATTTGGGGGACAAATCTACCGCAATGTGAACTTTCTAAACCAGCGCGTTCACAGGATCCCACTAGAAAGCTGATTTAAATGGACTTTAATTTACAGCAATTAAACACTAAATTCCTTCCATTTGGCCTATAAATTAATGTAAATGAGATTTTAAAATCATGTTTTATTGTGAATTATTTGTGAATATTATTTGGACACTTAGGCTATTTAAAAATGTTAATCATTTATTAAGAAATAGATAGATGTTTAGATCTAGTAATTGAAGTTTGGAATTAGCTACAATTGGGTAACTAACTAATTATATGCTTTAATTTCAGGTCATCCAAGTAAGATTATTTTATATTTGTTTCAGCATGCTTCAATCTATGATAACTGAAAATTTCATTCAGTTCCCTTAATTTTTAAGAAAGTTATGGGCTTTTGACTGTCCACGATCACAGCTTTTTTGTTATCTCCATAGAAAATCAATAGGGAACAAGATGCTAATTTCCGAGTATGAAAATGGCCATAACTATTTTAATGCTTGAGATATGAAAGTGAATTAGGTGTCAAATTAAACTTATTTTTATGCTTTATCTGATGGGATAAATTGCAGACTTGATTTTTTAAATCTCAAAATTTTGTAACATTGCTAAGTGTTGTGGTTTCAATAGTTTCTCCTATCTTGATCTCACATTGCTTAACTTCTAAGATTGAGTTGCTTAAATTGTTGTGAGGCAAATGAAACTTTTACGCTACTCGTAATTTACTTCAACTTTATTTAAGCTTTAAGCAGCTTATTTCTCTAATACAAAACTTCAAAGCTTCTGGAAAATATTGCTGATTCCACAGGCCTCGCTGACCCAAGACCCCCACATGTGCACACTCTGGAAAGGCCCCGCACATGCGCACACTTCACACGCCGACAATGCTTTAACTGTCTTTAGCAATGAATTTGTCATTCTCATATTTTCATTTGCTCACTGCAAATGCAAGAAGTTTTTTGGGAAACATTTGTCACTAATTATATAGTATATAGTTCATTAAATTCATTAAAGTTCATTAAGTTAATTAAAAATAGATCATTATAGGTGTGCGGCACGGTGGCACAGCAGTAAATGTGCTGCCTTACAGCGCCAGAGACCCAGGTTCGCTCCTGACTATGGGTGCTGGCTGTACGGAGTTTGTACGTTCTTCCCGAGACCGCGTGAGTTTTCTCCAAAGTCTTCAGTTTCCTACCTTTCTCCATAGATTTGCAGGTTTGTAAATGTAAATTGTCCCCAGTGAGTGTAGGATAGTGTTAATGTGTGGGGATCTAACTTAAAGTAACCCTTGCTTTCCCCCCCTCTCCAACCCTCCCTCTTCCCAGTTCTCCAACCAGTCTGACTGTCTCCGAGGAGATTTTATCTCTGTTTTGTTGTTACCTTCTCCCAGGTAACAATGATGTATTCTACATTGTCCTTGATCTCCATCCCCTTTGTAATATTTTCACACCCTACACTTCCTTATCTATGTATCTCCCTCTCCCATGACATCAATCTGAAGAAGGGTCTCGAGCCGAAACGTCACCCATTCCTTCTCTTCAGAGATGCTGCCTGGCCCGCTGAGTTACTCCAGCATTTTGTGTCTATCTTCTTTACATGACATTCTTTTCTTCCATTGTATAAATTTCAGACTAAGAACTGGCTTCAGATTTTAGTTCCTCACTCTCAAACAGAAAGTGAAAGTCGATCATGTTATGATAACGTTTCCCCAGAGGATGTGACTACCTTTCCCAATCAGATCATTAATTAATCCTCATTGATCTCACAGCAAAAGGGGAGGCAAAGATTAACTGACTATGTAAATATCTCATGACATATTCACATCTAACTATAACCTAAATATAACCAAAAGTCAAATACTGCTAGAAATGCAGAATAAAAGCAGCAACTGCGGCAACTGCACGGCACTTAAGGAAGCATCTGTGGAGAAATAAATGAAGTGAACATTTCAGGGCTGATTTTCTCCACAGATAGTGCCTGATTTGCTGCATATTTTCAGTTGTTTTTATGTTGATATTTAATAGAAACATAGAAAATAGGTGCAGGAGGAGGCCATTTGGCCCTTCGAGCCAGCACCGCCATTCATTGTGATCATGGCTGATCGTCCCCTATTAATAACCCGTGCCTGCCTTCTCCCCATATCCCTTGACTCCACTAGCCCCTAGAGCTCTATCTAACTCTCTCTTAAATCCATCCAGTGACTTGGCCTCCACTGCCCTCCGTGGCAGGGAATTCCATAAATTCACAACTCTCTGGGTGAAAATATTTTTTTCTCACCTCACTCTTAAATGATCTCCCCTTTATATTAAGACTGCGGCCCCTGGTTCTGGACTAGCCCAACATTGGACAATTCCGTGTCCCTCACCATCTTCCAGTCCCGCCTCAAGACCCATCTCTTCACCTCTGCCTATCCTTAGCCCCATGTCCCCCTCCCTTTTCATCTGTGCATTAATTGCCTCATATTGTGTTTTGAATTGAATTCTGTCTTTACTTTGTGTACTAGTCATGTCTCTACTATTTATTTCATTCCCCTTACATGTTTTCCCTCTACCTGCTAAATTTTTGTAAGGTGTCCGTGAGACTCTTGAAAGGCGCCCATAAATAAAATTTATTATTATTATTATATTTCCATCAGCTAGCTTGTCCAGTCCTTTCATCTATATTACTAAAACTCTGTTCTTGACCGGTTTTGGCGATCTGTGCTGCGATTTCCGAGAGAACGCCGCCACCTACGGCCGTTATTTTTGGCCACCTCGCTCAGAGCCCCCCTCCGCCGTATGTGTGCCGAGGATTTTTCCCGTCGATGAAATATGACAGAGATATTAATGTTTTTACAAAATTCCCCATTCTCTCTGCTGCCCCCGCTGGAGGCAGGGGAAGTGACTATAAAACCAGGAAGTGGTGTGCCTCAATTAGTCTCTGCAAACTGGAGCTCTGTCAATTAGTCTCTGCCACTCTGAGCTCGGAATGACACCGAACAAATGTCTACAGCACTGTGAGTACCCTTAATTTGGTTTGAAAATGAAAATATAGTTAGTTTGAAGTAAAAAAGCACTGCTTGCAAATGGTTGTTTGGGTTGAATTCAAAAGGCACTCTCTTTCTCTCTCTCTCTCTCCCCCCTCTCCTCTCTCCCCCTCCCCTCTCCTCTCCCCCTCCCCTCTCCTCTCTCCCCCCTCCTCTCTCCCCCCTCCTCTCCTCTCCCCCTCTCCTCTCTCCCCTCTCCTCTCCCCCCTCTCCTCTCCCCCCTCTCCTGTGTGAAGGAAGGGGAGTGGGAGGGAGTGCTGGGGGATGAGGGGAAATGAGCCGTGCCTGCATAGTTGGGGGCTATGCGTGAGTGGTGCAATATTGCGTTGGGGGGGCGGATTGCATTGGGGGAACGGGTGAGTGGTGGAATATTGCATTGGGGAAGGTTTGCGTTGGGGTACTAGGCCTCCCGTGTGACAGGGACCCAACGGGTCCCACTTGGTCTAGTAATTTTTATGTTTCTCTAAGATCACCCCTCATCCTTCTAAACTCCAATGAATACAAGCCTAGTCTTTTCAATCTTTCCTCAAATGACAGTCCCGCCATCCCAGGGATCAATCTCGTGAACCTGGTTCTATATTTTCTTAGATTAAACCATGCCGAAAGCACCCTGAGTTCATCCTCAAAATGAAAATCAACCACAATTTTTGGAAGTACCTTTCTTACAAGACCCCATTATTTTTTTATTTATTCTCAGCTCCTCTGCTCATTTTTATTTCATTGAAACATAGAAAATAGGTTCAGGAGTAGGCCATCGGCCCTTCGAGCCAGCACCACCATTCAATATGATCATGGTTGATCATCCAAAATCAGTACCCCGTTCCGTCTTTTTCCCCATATCTCTTGATTCCCTCAACCCAAGCTGATTCTGAGTCGACATCATTGCCGTTCTTGTTCTGATCGTCAACTAACACAGCTACTGCTCCTCTGAGTTGCCAAGTTCGTGGTTTTGGTCACCGTGCCACCATATCTCTGTAGTCATCTTCAGATCACACCTTGTCATAAGGTCATAAGTAATAGGAGCAGAATTAGGCCATTCGGCCCATCACGTCTACTCTGCCATTCTCCTCCTAACCCCATTCTCCTGCCTTCACCGCATATTCATCTCTTTACTACCAGCACATTGTAGTCAGTGAATTTTTTAGATGTGACCTTTGAATATTTATTCTGCCGCGTTTTACTAATGTACCCCTATGTTTGTACACACTGTCCCTCCCATCATGCTCTAGTTTCTGTAACCCATCACTGCCTGAACCCTTATCTTGTCCTTTTTCATTCATTTTCCAAATTTCCCTTCATCTGAATCCTGCCC
Source organism: Amblyraja radiata (assembly GCF_010909765.2). Lineage (NCBI taxonomy): Eukaryota > Metazoa > Chordata > Chondrichthyes > Rajiformes > Rajidae > Amblyraja > Amblyraja radiata. The sequence continues at coordinate 48,727,813 of NC_045972.1, read as the reverse complement.
ATAATATTTTGTTTAAAACCCACGTTACCTGATCTGCCCGGATGTTGTTGTCAGTTAACCATTCACACATCAGCTTCCCTCTCGCCACACTCAGCCACGGCCCCACAGATTGAAACTAATTTCACCCACAAAATCTTTGAGCTATGTTTTCAACACTAGTTGTTGGAAGAGATAGTTTCAACAAGATGGATATCAACCCAGGAAATTGTAATCTATTAAGAGAAAAGGTTTAGGATGATGATAATTCCAGGAACAGCAGATGGAGCCAAAGGAGTCCGTAGACTGAAGGTAAATGTGTACATAAAGCATCATTGTGCACTCATTGCAGGGCTGCCAGGGAATGAATCGTCTGTAACTGGATGCCTACTCCTGCAAGTAATGACCATGCATGATCATAGCCATGTGCAGTTGGAGCAATCACGTTATCCAAACTGTTTGGTTTTACAACTATGTTGAGTACTTAAAACCAATGATAGCACTTCTATCCTAATCGTATGTCTGAGTTTAGTTACCGCTGTTGTACTTGTGAACACAATTGCTTGCATTAAGGAGAGAGTTGATGAAGTAGCAAAGATGATGTATATGTAGTAGCATAGATGACGTATATGTAAATATCCAAAAAGGCATTTGACAAGTATATGTAAAAGACGAGTAAGCAAAATTAAAGCCCTTGGGATCCAGGGAGCGACGGCTGTGTGGAAATGGTCAGCTCAGGCACAGTGAGTGTTGTGATGTGTGGTTTTGTTTTGCTTTGAGGGAACTGCTTTGTGTTGTCCCCCAGAGGTCAGGGTTAGATCGCTGATCTTCATAAATAGTAATAAACGTGGACCTTGGTACACCAGGTATAATCTCAATGTTTGCAGAGAAGGTGAGACGTGGAAATGGAATAACCAGCTGTTGGAGATGAATACCAACAGCTTTCAGATGGACGCAGAGAGACGGACAAAATAGCAGAGGCAAAACATGGCAGGGAGGTGTGAAACACAACTGGAAAAACAGAAGCAAAATGCAGAGAACTGAGTCATATTAGAGGTGGTGAAGGATCAGAAAGTTGGGAAAGTATGGGCAAGAGACTTTGAAAGTCCTTTATAATATCCTTCAAGAACTGGACAGGAAGGTTATTAAAAAGCTCTGTGGGATCCTTAACTTTGATAAATAGAGATGTGGGCAGATCTTGCATGATACAATGGAATTGGAGCTACAGTATTTTCTAAACAAGATAAGGCTGAAGGATTCACAACCATGGAGCTGAAAGTTACAGAGAAATGTCTACGTGACACTAGGATATAATAACCACTGACCAGGAAGGACTGGGGGACCTAAAGCATCTTTTCAAATCAAGCTACAAGATCAAAACTCCTCATCTGACAGGCCCCATGCAAATAGGAGGAACGACACCTCATATTTTGCTTGGGCAGTTTACAACCCAGTGGTATGAATATTGATTTCTCTAGCTTCAAATGACCCTTGCTTTCCCTCTCTCTCCGTCCCTTTGCCATCCCAGTTCTCTGACTAGTTTCACTGTCCTCCTGATTAAATATTACTGATTGTATGCCTCGTTGTCACCTTCCCCTCAGCTGACAATGTACCATTCTACATTTCCTGAATCATTGCCCCATTGATCTGTGTTTTCACACCTTACCCTTCCATATCTCTAATGTCCCCTCTCCCATGACTCTCAGTCTGAAGAAGGGTCTTGACCTGAAACGTCTCCCATTCCTTCTCTCCAGAGATGCTGCCTGTCCCGCTGAGTTGCTTCAACATATTGTATCGATAAGATGAAGAATCTTTGAGATAGGTTGTTTACTTCACAAATAGAGACAATTTACACTATCACTTCCCAAGGAGTAGAAACAATATCTCCAGGTGTTTTTAAGCTCAGAGCTCAAAGCTGGTAGAAAACTGATGACAAAGGACTACTTGAGAACATTGACTCACTGACACATGGATTTATGAAGAATAACAATGGTAAAGGGAAGGCCTTGTGAGGTGAGGTACATCCAGAATCAGAACTGCAACTGATTATACAAGGCTTGAAGTCTTCTTCTTATCGAGTCCACATACAAGATTAGAAGTTGTTCAGCCAGAGCTGGACACACGTCTCGGCATCTGCACAATGGTGTCTGTCTTGTCACTTCTTGTGCTTCTTGTGCGTGGTGGTGGAAAGATTAGTGGAAACACGGGCCACGATTAGTGGAAACACGGGCCGCGATTGGTGGAAACACGGGCCGCGATTGGTGGAAACACGGGCCGCGATTGGTGGAAACACGGGCTGCGATTGGTGGAAACAGGGCCGCGAATGACGTGAACGCTCTGTCTTTGACTCCAAGCTGGAAGTTATAGTTAAGAAAAAAAACGTCTTTAAAATTGCTAGATTTCAAGGACTATAATAGTGTGTTGCAATAGTCTAGCATTTCCCATCAAGAAACCTAATATAATTCCTTTTTAGCTTTTAATAATACCTGATGCTATACTATTTCTAATGTTCCCTATTATGGGAGCTGTTGTAGTTAAATAAAACAACACCAAACTTCTATAAGATCTCTGTGCTGTAACGATTTCAGACGAGTTTAATTTACCTGGATGGGTTCAAGCAGAACATAGAAAATAGGTTTCAGCGAGGGCTAGCTGAAGAAACTCCTTGCAGTGGGCTTTTTGAAGCATGGTGCAATCTCTGGAGCACAGAAATTATAAATAAAGCAGCTCCACCATATATGTGAAAGGCACTTGCTGGGTATCAGATGATCTGCTGAGTTTAAATCTAGGCATGACGTGTTAAGAAAAGATTTTGCTTCATGCAGCATCTTTTGGTTTCCTGGATGATTGCAGTGCATTTCAGTCAATGAAATACTTCTTGAGACAGGTAAAAACATAGGAAGTGTGGCCGGTAGTTGGTATCTTGCCAAGATACATGGAAATAGGCCCTTTAGCTCACCGAGTCCACATCAACCATCGATCACCTGTTCACTAGTTCTATGTCATCCACTCCCTACACACTAGGGGCAATTTACAGAGAACAATTAACCTGCAAACCCACACTTCTTTGGGATGTGGGGTAAACCAGAGCACCCAGAGGAAACTCACGTGGTCATAGGAAGAACGTGCTAACTCCACACAGACAGGACTTAAGGTCAGGATTAAACCCAGGTCTCTGGCACTTTCAGCCAACAGCTCTACCAGCTATAGTGTTATAATTATGAGGTGTCAGAGGTTATGGGGAGAAGGCACGAGAATGGGGTTAGGAGGGAGAGATAGATCAGCCATGATTGAATGGCGGAGTGGACTTGATGGTCCGAATGGCCTAACTCTGCTCCTATCACTTACGATCTGTCACTTTTGTGATTCTGATTGATTGACAAATAATGGTCAGAACTCTGAAGGTAATTTCAATGTTACTTTTTGAAATCAATTCACAAGACTTTGTAAATGGAAGCAGGGTTTGTAAAACAGGATTAGCTCAAGTCAGCTGATCGCATTTGAGGAAAGATGTCAACTTTCTGCAACTGGAATATTCTCAGCACCCGGCCATTGTGTACAGTATTGACCAGTAACACCACGTCCACTAGCACCAAGTGCACTACTGCTGACTAGCCAGGTGGGACAATACTAAAATCTAGTTTGTACTTTTTAACAATGGTGCATGGAGGCCGCTGCAGATACTGATTGTTCCACAAATGATACAACATGAGAGAGACTGTGGGCACTGAGGAGCAAAGGTGAAGGGATGTCCCGACTCTGAAGACATAATGTGGAGGTCTTGGGAGCAATGCCAGGGATCACTTTGCAAATAACCTGTGTATTGGCAAAGATTTAAACAATCTCCTGTGGAGATTAGTGCAGCCTCTCCAGGAGCCAAATCCCACCAAAACAGGCAATTACAGGCTTCACCGCATCCTTGCATAATTAGTGCTCCTGTAAGCCTCACGCCATCATCTCATCGCATTGCCCACACACTTTGCAAGTTATTTAATCTTAATATTAATTTAACCAACAGATTGTATGACATTCACTGACATTCAGTAAATACAGTTGCTGCTAAATACGGATCAGAGACTCTGATCCTGAGATGAACGAGTAACATCCTAGTCATAGAATCATAGAGTGATACTGTGTGGAAACAGGCCCTTAAGCCCAACTTGCCCACACCGATCAACATGTCCCAACTACACTAGTCCCACCTGCCCGCACCTGGTCCATATCCCTCCAAACCTGTCCTATCCATTTACCTGTCTAAGCTCTTGACCCTTTCCACCATAAACGGGATATAAACGAGACTGTGGGTCCCCATCCTACCCCTTCCAAAGTCCACAATCAAAGTTCCTTGGTTTTGCTGGTGTTGAGGGCCAGGTTATTGTGCTGGCACCATTTGGTCAGTCGGTCAATCTCTCTTCTATACTCTGACTCGTCCCCATCAGTGATACGTCCCACAACAGTGGTGTCGTCAGCGAACTTGATGATGGAATTCGCACTATGACCGGCTACGCAGTCATGAGTATAGAGTGAGTTGCAGGGGGCTGAGCACGCAGCCTTGAAGTGCTCCCGTGCTGATTGTTATCGAGGCTGACACATTTCCACCAATACGAACAGTCTGTGGTCTCTGAAGAACAGTAATGAAGAAGAATTTGAGTCTGAAGAAGGGTCTCAGCCTGAAACGGCACCTATCCAGGTTCTCCAGTGGTGCTGCCAGACCCGCTGAGTTACTCCAGCACTTTGTGTCCTTTTAGAAGAACAGGAGTTGTGATGATTCCTCAAGTTGAGAATGGGAGAGAAATGCCACAGGAAAGGTGAAATGAACAAATAGAATTTGCTAGTGAACTGAAAGAATTATAGCAAGAAGCTCTTTGGTGATAGCAGTAGTCATCACTGCAGGTGTCTCCGCCTGTCACTGAATGTGTGTGTTTTAGGAGAAGGTCCAGAAATGGAAGAATATATAAAAGAGGTAAACAGAAACGGCCATGGAGCTAAATGATGCAGGCAACGGTTTATTAGAACTCTTCTTCTCAAAAAGGTGCACTCATTCCTGTAACAATGAAAAAAACATTTACTGACTAATCAGGTGTGGGTTCAGAAATCCTCTAGCTAGGCAGTTTCCTGCAAACCCTTATGGACTAATTAAATATTAAGCTAATTATTTTTTTAAATGAAACTTAAGTTATCGGTTGTATTTAATATTTTAGCTAACAAAGAAAATTAATAATTAATATTGGTGTAAATAATATCACATATGAATAAAACAGTAGTATGTTTCCACTAGGAGGGGAGATTTAACAATTATCAAGGCAACCCATCTATTGTTTGGTGATGTAAAGTGGCAGAGAATTGTCAAAGTTAGCAGAATTGTTATTGAACAAGTCACAAGGTGCAAATGTGAAAAGGGAATTGTTCAGCTCCAGTGTAAACCCATTTGGAAAGCTACAGCTGATGCATGCAGAATATGTAGGTGCGGTATAATGCACCTCGCAATCTCGATGCATACGATCGGAGTTTACAGGAAGAAGTGAATCGCAAGTTGCTGTGTTAAAAGCAGCTTGTTGTACAGATGTGATGAGTAATGGGGCAAGATTCTGAGTCGCCCTATTACTCAAGTCAGACTCTGGAGATTTCAGGCATAAAATTAAGGATAACACTGTGAGACAGGTAAGGAATGCTTTACTGTTTGAAGTGCTGCCTTTCAGATGGGATGCTAAAACAAAGCTTTGTCTACGCTCGCTGGGAAAGATGAAAGAAAATAACATAATTTTGAAGAGCTGGGGAATTAAACTTTGCATGCTGACCAGCATTTGCTCTTCAACCAGAAATAATGTGGTCATTATCACAAAGCTCGGTCTAGGAACTTGCAGTTCAAAGATCAGCTGGAATGTTTCACACATTACAGCAGTGACTACATTTCTAAAGCACTTCATCAAACATATAAGAACATCTTGAAAACGTCACAAAGGGTGCTATAGAAATGTTATTCCTGATTTCTGGGTATTTCATGTACTATAACATTTTCAGGAAATTTTTACCTCTTTACAGTAGATGAAATTGATATTAAATCATGGATTATGAATGTGAGGGAGTTTTCTTTCATTTAAAATAGTCCTTAAGAATGCCAGTATCATACTCACATAATGAGAAACCTTCCTCAAATCCACAAAACATTGTTTGATTATTTACCAATGTTCTTGTTTTCCTCCATTCTGACTGCATAAGCTGTGGCTGAGGCTTACTCCAGTGGGTGCTATCAATACTTCTTTAAAATCTTATCCACAAATTCTTTATGTATAATCCTTAACAATGAGAATCACAAAGTCATTGAGCAATAGAGCAAATTAAAACTGAATGAAATCCCCTGGTCCAATATCCATATACATTTACTTTCCAGCCACAGAATGAGAATCCTGGCAAATGTCCATTCTCTTCAACTCACATCTGCCTGGATAGAAGGTACACAAAAATGCTAGAGAAACTCAGCGGGTGCAGCAGCATCTATGGAGCGAAGGAAATAGGCAACGTTTTGGGCCGAAACCCTTCTTCAGACCCTGCCTGGATAGAGGGTCTGCCTCAGTCTGAAGAAGGGTTTCGGCCCGAAACGTTACCTATTTCCTTCGCTCCATAGATGCTGCTGCACCCGCTGAGTTTCTCCAGCATTTTTGTGTACCTGCCTGGATAGATGTTGATTCAGTGTAGACCAACGATGAACATCTAGGAACTTCTGTAGTATATCGCCAGCACAGCACAGGGCAGTGCCTTCTCCACACGGGAGCAAGAGGTCCTTCCAGTCAGGCCCCAAATTAATGGCAATGGCTTTACAGGCTTTCCCCTGTACTAAATGTTATTCCCTTATCATGTATCTGTACACTGTAAATGGCTCAACTGTAATCATTTGTCTTTCCACTGGCTGGTTAGCACGCAACATAAGCTTTTCACTGTACCTCGCTACACGTGACAATAATCTGAACTGAACTGGCTCTCTGCCATCTCAACATCCAATCTACGTCTGAAGAGAGAGTTTCCCAATCTTGTTCGCACCATATCTACTGATTGTCTTTCTCAGCTTCAATGATTATTACACCACGATTTGCACTCAAAATGTAATGGATTATCAGACGCTTTAGTTATTTTCCACACTATAACAGTCTGAGACAACTCTATTGTAAGAAGCCAGTGACATGCTTTCATGACTTCCTTTCTTCATCCATGGAATATCTGAAATAACACATTATTTCATTATTTAATAAAAAGTAAGATAACAATATGAATGGCTCAATAAATGGTCATGTGCAAATATTCACTCTACTTGATTGCTGTTTGCATTGTGACAGGTGGGTGAAAGTTTAGCCGTCTGAGTCAACCCTGTTGGGCTTTTGAACAGCATCACAGACTACAAACAAAAACATAGAATCTCATTTCAACTTATTGTCTGAGCACTGCTTGCTAAAGTTCACAGCTCAGTTCCTGAAAACAAAATCTTCCTTCATGCTCTGGACACTTTATAGTCAGATGTCACCTCGTTCCTCAACACAGTTTCCACAGATCAGGCACTCGCCTTGCTCTCCTCAATCATACACTGCTTCTGTCAATTCTAAATTTAGGAGACGTTTTCTATATTAATGCCTCATACTCATTAAAAGTAGTTGAGGCTGGGACTATCCCAACATTTAAGAAATAGTTAGACAGGTACATGGTTAGGACAGGTTTGGAGGGATATGGACCAGATGCGGGCAGGTAGGGCTAGTCTAGCTGGGGTATGTTGATCGGTGTGGGTAAGTTGGGCTGCAGGGCCTGTTCCCACACAGTATCACTCTATGATTCTATGACTAGTGTAGCTGGGGCATGTTGATCGGCGTGGGTAAGTTGGGCTGAAGGGGCTGTTTCCACGCTGTATCACTCTGACACTACCTATTTTATCTCATTTTCGTTTCCACATCACAGATCTCTTTGTGAAGCCGTGTTGTTCTTAGAAATGGACCCATAGCGTGGAAACAGACCCTTCGGCCCAATAGCCCATGCTAAACAAGATCCCCTATCTACATCAGTCCCATCTGCCTGCATTTGGCCCATACCCTTCTAAACCTTTCCCATTCATGTACCTGTTACTTAGTGGTTGTGTTAAATTCTCTGGGCCCTGAATCCATAGACAGCAGGCTCCACCAAACCAGGTCGCATTACAATTAAATCTAATTCCTGCGTGCTGCTACCTACCCGAAAGGTGTAGGCAATCTAATATTCTCAACCCGAAACATCACCCATTCCTCTCCAAAAGTGCTGCCTGACCCGCTGACCAGCATTTTGTGTCTATCTCATGAACCTTTGCACAGGTCAGTGGTAGAGATATCAGTGGTAGAGATATCAGTCGGGTACAGTGGGGTACAATCGGGTACAAGCGCCTTGAGTATTAGAAAGGCGCTATATAAATCCCATCCATTATTATTTATTAATCCAGTTACTTCATTCCAACATGTCCCTACCAACCCAATATATGAACATGAGTTTAACACTTTCTCAGTTCAACGTTGGATTAATACCCCAAACCTTGTTTAAATACAATATTGTGACCAGAACTACAGACTCTGATATGGTTAATATTTTATATATTACCCACAAGGGATTGTCATGATATATACCACGTGGACCATGCAACAGTTCCCAGCCATTGAGACCTGTTTGAGATCAGTAACATTTCAACCCCAATCTGACAGTTACTTGGCTATTGCAGAAACCGTGGCTGGTGTTATTGTATCCACCATTAAAAAAATAATAATAATAATTAATAATCTAAAACAAATGATTTTAAAAGTTTAATCACTGAAATGAATAGAACTCTTTGTAGCATAAATGTAGTGATTTATCCAAGGACTTTCACTGTCAATTATAGTTCTGTGAAAAGAGCTTGGTCATGGATGTCCATGTCTCTCTTTGCTGTTGCTGCTTTCTGTAAGTTTATTGACAATATAATTTTATAATTACCGTAACTTCCCAATTGAATTGCATCTATTTTTGATGTGGTTAATGCGTAGAATGTCAGAAAAGGTAAGAACGTTATTAATAATGCAAATATAAAGCTACAAATAGTGGAAAGGTTACAGATATCCCAAGATCCAACCCGACTGTTGTAAGCTGAACGTCAAATGGTAAAACAAACAAAAATAACTGAAATATTGAACTCAAGCAGTAGCAGCAGAGAAAGAAAAACAGTATTAACATTTCAAATCAATGAGCTTTGATCAGAACAGCTACCTGCTACTTTACCTCACTGCTGTGAGCGGCCAGCATTTCCCCACTGCTCATTAACTGCACACATTAATGTATATAAACACAGCCCAAACTTCTTTAAAGGTAGCGGGGTTGTATGTATCTACAAAAAATGAAGGGGGTTATTTAGATATTTAGAAGATTGAGGGGGGATCTTATAGAAACTTACAAAATTCTTAAGGGGTTGGACAGGCTAGATGCAGGAAGATTGTTCCCGATGTTGGGGAAGTCCAGAACAAGGGGTCACAGTTTAAGGATAAGGGGGAAGTCTTTTAGGACCAAGATGAGAAAATCATTTTTCACACAGACAGTGGTGAATCTGTGGAATTCTCTGCCACAGAAGGTAGTTGAGGCCACAGCTCATTGGCTATATTTAAGAGGAAGTTAGATGTGGCCCTTGTGGCTAAAGGGATCAGGGGGTATGGAGAGAAGGCAGGTACAGAATACTGAGTTGGATGATCAGCCATGATCATATTGAATGGCGTTGCAGGCTCGAAGGGCCGAATGGCCTACTCCTGCACCTATTTTCTATGTTTCTATGTTATTTGTGAACGGAGTAAGTGTTGCAAAATTCAGATTAAGGGACAGTTTCTTCCCCGCTGTTATCAGGTAAATAAACTATCCCATCATCAACTAGAGAGCGGTTCTGACCTACTAGCTACCTCATTGGAGACTATCATTAATCAGACTTTACTGGATTATATCTTGCACTAAATGCTATTCCCTTCATCCTGTATCTGCACACTATGGACTGCTTGATAGTAGTCATGTATAGTCTTTCTGCTAACTGGATAGCATGTAAAACAAAAATGCTTTCCAATGTACCTCGCCACACGTAACAACAAACTAATCTAAACTAAAAGACTAAAGAATGGCGGAACATGCAAGAGTGCATGTCCCAAAGTCATCTAAAATCTCATTTATTTTCGCAAGTGATAAAACCAAACGTACTTTCACATCGGTGACCAAATTCCAATGAATGGGCCATGCTGGGTGGATCTGCGCTTGTTGGTGAGAAGCTGAGGGAGTCAACATGAAGTGTACCTGGTACACAAAAAAGCTGGAGAAACTCAGCGGGTGCAGCAGCATCTATGGAGCGAAGGAAATAGGCAACGTTTCGGACCGAAACCCAAACCTATTTCCCAAGGGTTTCGTCCTGAAACGTTGCCTATTTCCTTCGCTCCATAGATGCTGCTGCACCCGCTGAGTTTCTCCAGCTTTTTTGTGTACCTTCGATTTTCCAGCATCTGCAGTTCCTTCTTAAACATGAAGTGTACCTGGTTCCTTAGCTCAGCATGAAGTAGACAGCCCAGAGTAAGGGTACCCACTGGTGGAGCAGGAGGCTGTTTCTGTAATGTATGATGAGTATTTCACTGTATGAAGAGACAGCAGCCCTCAAATACTCCAATGTTTACAAAGTATCCAGCAAGTTGAAAGAAGCCAGATGCAATAAAAATAAGATTAGTATTGATATTAGCAGTCACCTTCATCCTGACAGCCATGGGCAATGCTGTCCTTCCCTGTTTTACAGCTTTAGTTGTGACATTTAATAGATTTCAGTCAGTACTTTATTTTGTGTGAGGCCCCATCTCAGCATTGCTTCTTTCTAAAGGGAGCAGAATGATTTCTGAAGCCTCTGGGAATATGGCTAAATGCTGAGTGCTTCCTTGCTGCAGACACTCCCACCTTTCTCTCCTCAGTAAATCATCAAGTTTGCTCTCGCCTCTCCTATTCACAAGCATTTCCAGCATAAAACTACAAAGCCATGAACACATGGAAACAATCTTTTATTCAGAGGAATATCTCATACGTCCAAACAAAACCGACTGAAGAGTTTTCAAAGAAAGGAGATGACAAAAAAACATAACAATTTTACTGGCATGCAGAAGAGGTATTCTGCCAATGTAGCCAAATGCAGTCCAGAATAGCATTAAACAGCACTGTAGGAAGGAACTGCAGATGCTGGTTTACATCTTGGCATTAAAGAGTATATGGGGGAATTTCAGTCAGAATGAAGGGTGTGGGAGTGATCTTCATTCCATTTACATTGTGCCCACTGTGCAAAGTTTGAAGTAGCTGTAATGCAGGGCTGTAAACTGGGGTTCAAATCCTCCTTGCCTACCATGTGTATCAAAACCTGTCTATTTTGCACGCAGCAGTAGTTGTTAAGTACACTGGAGCAAACACGAAGATGGTATCAATGGACATTAACTCATAAACCATTTCAAGACACCGCAGCTTAAAACACTTAAAAAAAGATCACATTGTGCCACGGTCCCCAATCGGTTCAAAGGTGACGTTAGTGCAATAGTTTACTGCTGTAAACTTAAAAGATGATGAGGCATACGTGACCCAAAGCTGTGAATGGCTATCATAAAGAAATACTAATAATAATTGCAACAATTGTTACATAGGCTAAATTCCCAGATATACTTCATTGGAAGCATTTCTGTTTGCTCCTATGATCAATTCTACTAAACCAGATTAAATTAAAGAGTGAATTCTCCTCATTTTCTGCTGCTCTACGCACAACCCGCCCGTCATTTGGAGATCATTCACTTTCACCTTATCAGCCGACACATTTCTCTCCAGAACCTTCAGTAACAAGATTAATAGGAAATCTGATTGCTGAGGTAACACTGCAGCAAGATAAACCATTCATGGAAACTCCACATCATGTAATGTACGCTTATGCAATCAAGCGTAATTCCAGCAAGCTCAAATGCCTAAACTCTCTGCGGATGATGTCAGTGCTCCCTTGTATGAGTGAGATGACAATGGCAAAAGAGACAGGCTGACCTGACAACTATCTCTATTGAAAGTGACCAAAGTAGTTATCATCATTGCAGAATAATCCGTGGACTTCAAGTTCAAGTGAGTTTATTGTCATGTGTCCCTGAATAGGACAATGAAATTCTTGCTTTGCTTAAGCACACAGAAAAATAGTAAGGCATTTACTACAAACAGATAAATGTGTCCATATACCATGATATAAATATATACACACATGAATAAATAAACTGCAAATAAAGTGCAAATAACAGAAAGTGGTTGTTAATAATAATCAGAGTTTTGTCCGAGCCAGGTTTAATAGCCTGATGGCTGAGGGGAAGTAGCTATTCCTGAACCTGGTTGTTGCAGTCTTCAGGCTCCTGTACCTTCTACCTGAAGGTAGCAGGGAGATGAGTGTGTGGCCAGGGTGGTGTGGGTCTTTGATGATACTGCCAGCCTTTTTGAGGCAGTGACTGCGATAAATCCCCTCGATGGAAGGAAGGTCAGAGCCGATGATGGACTGGGCAGTGTTTACTACTTTTTGTAGTCTTTTCCTCTCCAGGGCGCTCAAATTGCCAAACCAAGCCACGATGCAACCAGTCAGCATGCTCTCGACTGTGCACCTGTAGAAGTTAGAGAGAGTCTTCCTTGTTCAGCCGACTCTCCGTAATCTTCTCAGGAAGTAGAGGCGCTGATGTGCTTTTTTGATGATTGCATTAGTGTTCTCGGACCAGGACTTAACATACATTATCCTCAAACCTCAGTTTCCCCACTCCCACACCGCGTAAGAAAATGAAAAATGTGCTGATGGTTTTCAAATTTCTTCATCATATCAATATTTCAAAAATAATCGACCAATGAAAAAAATGAATAACTAACCAACACAAAACAGGTAGCATAAAGCAGCCAGCTCAGTTACAAAACAAGGTTTAACATGGAGTTGCTATACCTCTCTAGATGCAAGGCATCGTCCTATTGAAGCCTAATAATTATCACTGTCAATTGTGAGCATCAGCCTGGACCCACCAGAGTAAAGATATTACATTTCTCTATCTCATCTATCTTTACCGATTATGGTCCCAATGTGGTCAGCATGCTGTGAAATAGGTGGACATTTAATTATGAACACATCATAAATGTGCCTGACACTGCACAAGTGACACTGCCAACCCTGAGGATCGCACAGACTGTTCCCCAACTCATTCTGAAAGGTGTGCACTGTTAATTTAAAGATAGTTTGGCATTGACAAAAATTGACCAGAAGAATTGAATTGATGAATCATTAAATATTGCAACTAATTTACCAGTGTCACCTCAAAGCATGCATTTTAAACACACTTATACTTTTGTTATATTAAAACCAAATAACTTTCTTATTTATCCACTCTCACAAACCTATAAAATATTTTGTTTCATAAATAATGTAATTGTTAAACACAGAATGCTTGAGAGCACTTTCCCTGTCCTATAGTATAACTCACGGTGGAAAGCAGAAAGAGGTGGTATTTCTTTGAGGCTAAGCTGTAGATTCGCTCTAATCGCTGCAGAAACTTCACAAACAGAATTGCAGGGTGTTTTCCAATTTAGCTTTCATACTTCTGTGGTTAACTGTGGCTAACCTATTTATCATTATTTCCAACGTTGTAATTCCAGCATTGTGAATACATATAGTAAGAAATGTTAATAACTATTGGTCAAAAACTGCAGAAAATACATTGCAGTGCTCAGATCTCAGAAAACAAAGGATGAATTATTAAGAAAATATTGCTAAACACAAAAGCTTGAAGACATTAATCTTCAGGAGAAAAAATAATTCGGTATGCAAAGACTCTGGCTGTGTCACAACGCTGGGTGAATGTCCTCCATAATGTTGAAGTACATGTTTCCATACCCCCCCCCCCCCCCTCCCCCCAACAGACTTGAAATAGAAGAGACAAAGCATATAATAATTAAAGGCTGGCACAATGAAAGAGCTTTGAAGAGAAAGCTGAAAAGTAGCTATCATGTTGGCAGATAAATTCTACACACAATTATTCATTCCTAGCCCCTTGACATGTAGATTAATGAGTTTGATAACCTGGGCTTTCCAAGAAGTAGATTCAATTCTGTTTCAGAGCTTTCTCCCCCCCCTTCTCGAACCGCAAAACACCTCAGCGTTTCAGAAAGCAAAGAAATCAATACATTTACACCGGTCATCAACATTTTTGCAATTGAGGAGCTATGTCAAGTATATTATATCTGCTGTGCAAAAAGACTGCTTACTAGCTTTGTCATAAATACACAAGGGGCCATGTGATGGCTGGAGGGAGGAGTCTTGCTTCAATAGTCTGTGATTGTGTACATGGTTCAAAGTATACTCTGCATGGGAAAAATAGCAGCTTTGGTAACAGTAATCACAAGGTACTCAAAGAAATGTCTACATTAAATTTTTTGTTGTGCCCCTCAGGCAAGTGACTTTTATGTTGTTTCCTTGGTTAATGTTGCAGTGATCAAAGTCCATTTCAAGGAAAATTGTAGAACCAGGCTAAAGGCTGCTATGTGCACTACTTCATGAAGGTTGTTTTTCATTAATAATATTTAGACTAGCAACACCAAATGACATACACTCTGAGACAAAATTACACTCTAATGCTTATAAATTATTTTAATTAGTGAAATAGAAAGATTCAAATTTTCAAGAATAATCTTGTGATAATTTATGATAATTGTGAATAATTTTCCACCTTGTACAGCATGACTAACCTTGGATGTCTAATCAGGAAACCAAATTCAGTGCAAAGCTAGCACAAACCTAACTGGCATGTCAAAATCAATTTACCCTGTATTATTTTCTAACAACTTTATAAAAACTTCATAATTTAGCCTGAAGAGGAAAATGTTATCAGCAAATACCAATCAGAATTTTGGAGATAAAGATGAAAATCTCATACCAGTAGAATTATTGCATTTCATTTTAATGTGAATGGTTCCATGTTACAGTCAACTCTGCCAGTCCGTGGAAGCTTTAAAGGAATTAGAATGCAGGTACTGTAGATTATACTTGAAATGGAGTCTTTGAAACCCTTACAAAAGGTGTATTACAGTGAAAACATATTATAAATAGAGCATTCATGATGATTTCTCAGTAAGTGAAGAAAACTGCTACATCTAACATGTGATACTGTACATCAGAGCAACATTGTTCAAGGAACCAAGAAAGCTAACAAAATATACTTCACCTATTTAACTTCAGCAGTTCCAGAACAATGACAGTTGATTTCTTAAAATATATATTTAAAACATAAACATAAATATGTGTTTTGAATGAATATTAAAAAAAGTAAAATAAGGGTCAACAAGTCTTTGGGATTAAGTTTAAATCCAGTTCTATAGTATTGCTGGCTTGAATTGGCAAACAAAAATCAAACCATTGAAGAACATTTGTGTGGAAACCAATTATGATTTCAGATGCCAACATAACTGAACTAGCAAGGGCGATGTGTGTAACAGTGATAGCTGGCAATAAAAAGCCTTCCCCTCCAGCGCATTGGCTCAACTTATTTAAAAAACAGATTTTCAAGTCTGAAATTACAATATCTCTGTTGTATAATTCAAGAGACAATCTGCATGTTCCAGTCATAAAATGGCACCATTTTATAAAAGTGCTTACCTGTGTGTGCTTACCTGTGTGTGCTTACCTGTGTGTGCTTACCTGTGTGTGGATACCTGTGTGTGGATACATGTGTGTGCTTACCTGTGTGTGGATACCTGTGTGTGGATACCTACCCATATGGGCACTCATGCTTCAATCCTTTTTCATGGACATGAAGAAGCAAATATGACAGCTATGCTGCACAAAAATATCTAATGTGGAATACAACTGTTTATAGTTAAATAATGTAGATTTCAAGATTAAATTTCTTCCTGCGTCTACTGTGTACCAGTGTTGAATTTCTCAACCTTAATCTGTGGAAAGTTATTCCATTAACAGAACCGTTGGTTGGGTAATTGTGCATTGACTGTGAAAGAAACAGACTCCACTGGACCATAAGATTTGTCGAATTCCATGCACTTAAGTTACAAACTGCATGTGCAGTTTAAATTTCAGGATGACTAAAAGAGAGAAAGGAAAGTGAAGTACAAGGTAGTCCTGAACACAGCGCTTAACAGAAATCCATCAGCTAAAGAGAAGATGGGGAGTAGAGAGAGTACAGGAGGCCCAGCTAATGATGGTGACATTTGTGGATTCTTCAACAGTTAAAGACCATTTTAGTTGAACCCCTTATCGTCTGCCTCACCCTTCCCTTTACACAAGTGAAGTTACCTGCATTCCACTGCTAATTATCTAGTCCAGTCTCATAACCACCCTGGACCAACAGAAGTCGAAAAGACCATGCATCAAGTGAAATACGACAAGATCCTGGGAGCAGATGGCATCCTTGCTGAAGTTCTGAGAGGAACTTACAAATTTGTAATCATGTCTCCTGTACCTGGCAATGAAACCCAGCCAAGAGATGCAATTCCTGAGCAGACTAGTGTCAAGCAAGGCAACGTCATCACCCGAAGGCTCCTCTCACCACCTCCAACAACCTTCCAACTGCAGAGGAGTGTATCCATGGGGCAAATGGGAATCATATCTCTGTAGCCCCTCAGATTCCTGCCCCAAAACAGGCAGGGGAAGTATGTTTGGCTGCTTGAGGCCGCCAGAGCAGTAACCAGCACTCATGCAATAGACCATGGGGATTTTAACAAAGCTTTGGAGCTGAGGTAGATGTTGGCCCTGTCAAAGAAAATGTGAACTTTTCTTATGGAGTCCAGAATAACCCATGGTCCACAGAGATAGTGGAAATAAGATGGACTGCAGCTGCTGGAATTTTGAGCAAAACACAAAGTGCTGGAGGAACTCGGCAGGTCAGGCAGTATCTGGGCAGGAAATGGACAGACGACGTTTCAGGTCGGAAAACATCTTCAGACTGATGGAGTACTCCGGTATTTTGTACTTTGTTGTGCCTTGTGGTGGACAAGATTAAAATGCTCCTGGCTGTGAGAATACTTTAAAACAACACATTTCAGATTGGAGAGAAGCATTTTCTTTACCCTGATAGCAACACTGGAATAATCACCTTTTGTTTATTGACAATGGCTCCCCCACCAATCTCTTCTTTTCAAGACCAGATGAGGCAAAGACTAACAACACTGCATTCCTCGCTGTGGCAGGTTGCTAATCTGCAGCACGCAGTTGGTACGCAGTAATCTCCATAGGAAAGTGGCGTCTTCAACGTATGACATCTAAGTTGCTGTACACTTGAATGAGATATCAATGCTTTCTGAGATGCCTCGCTCTGCTTGCTTCCATTAGTTGTGCCTCCATACATACGCCTGTCATACTGCTCCTCCATGATATTCTCCTAGGAAAACTTTGAAGTTCAAGATGTTTTAAACATTTATAATATTCACTGAAATGTTCAGTATTGCACCAAAAATCTAGGTTTTGTAGGAGAACTCTGGATTTAAAGCACCGAGGCCGAAACCATGGTCCTCTTTCCTTCTCCACTGCCTCTGGAGTAGAACTGGCATCAGCAACACTCCGTCAGAATGGCGTGTTATATGCACCAGGACTGGAGAAGCCCACTCCTAGAACCTGCACATGTCCGAGCCTCACTGCCGATTGGGGTGAGCTGGAGACATCTGCTCAGTCCCAGTTACAGCTGCCCCCAGAAACCCTGAGCCAGTACCACCACCCAATGGCCATCACCAATGGAGTGCCTGCACACAGACATTTGGCTGGAAGACTCCAGTTACCACAGCCCTAACCCATCACCAATCATCCATCACCACTGGCTTGTTGTGGAGACTGAGATATGCTTTCAGCTCCACAGGGTGGTGACCAGGTCTAATTGTATGGTTGACCAGGATCTGCTTCAGCTCTGAACGCCTTTCCGGGTGATTGCATACATACATGCCTGTTGTGGTTTCACCCCCACCCACTCCCCAAAATCAAGACCCGAATCATTCATGAAGCTTCCACTCCCTGAACTTCTGGAGTGACCTCCCTACCAACTAATCCTCACATTCTCCCTTTGTCCCACTGACTTTCCAGTCCCAAGCTCAATCTCAGGTTCAATTCCCCACCCCCATCAGCCCTGTGTCTCTAGCTGAGAAATCCGCTTCAACAAGATTTTGAAAGGTGTTGAAGTTCAGCAGATAACTCTGGTAAATAGGTTTCGGGCCGAAAGTGAGTAAAATGGGAAATGGCCAAAGGGTAAAAGTGGGAGGTGTGTCAGAGGCTGCAGATGCTGCAATGTGGGGCAATAACAAACTGCGTGAAGAACTCAGCAAGTCAAGCAACATCCGTAGAGACGAAGGCACAAAGTGTCTAGGAATGTTTTACCATGTTAAATTACTTTAGTTGTCACTTGAATCCTCCTTACGTTTGTGATTGAACCTGTTATCCCAGTATTTTTATTGGTTAAGAGGTGTATAGGCTTTGTGTGAAACTTGTGACAGGCATCACATTCACTACAAAGATCTACGACAAATCTGTTGTCTCTCTATTCAAAAGTCCCACTCTTTAATCTTCTTCCAAAACTATCGTGAAATCAAACGGATTTTTTCTGATTTTACCCAGTCAATGAGATGCCAAAAGTACATTTTATGTCATTTTATTTGTTTGACAACCCGGCATTAATCTTTGAATTCCCTCTCTAAATCGGTCCCCTTCTTTCTATTAAGACATTCTTCAAACTACCACTTTGATCAATTTGCTGGTGATCTACCTTAATATCTCCTTCTATACATTGATGTCTGGTTGTATTTGATATCGCTCCCCTGTGAAAGCTGTTACATGAAGACAAGTTGTTCTTGTTCTTCTTGTTGGTGGTGCCATGGGTGTTGACACTCAGTTCAATCATTAATTTTTCCACGTGTAATCCTGGCACCTAATTGCTAAATGACCAGGCGTCCAACACTGTTGGTGCTCCGCGCCAACAACCATTTCTCATCAGTGCTTCTGTTCCGCCAACCTGCTTAGAAACATAGACATAGAAAATAGGTGCAGGAGTAGGCCATTCGGCCCTTCGAGCCTGCACCGCCATTCGATATGATCATGGCTGATCATCCAACTCAGTATCCCATCCCTGCCTTCTCTCCATACCCCCTGATCCCTTTAACCACACGGGCCACATCTAACTCCCTCTTAAATATAGCCAATGAACTGGCCTCAACTACCTTCTGTGGCAGAGAATTCCACAGATTCACCACTCTCTGTGTAAAAAATTATTTTCTCATCTCGGTCCTAAAAGACTTTCCTCTTATCCTTAAACTGTGACCCCTAGTTCTGGACTTGCCCAACATCGGGAATAATCTTCCTGCATCTAGCCTGTCCAACCCCTTAAGAATTTTGTAAGTTTCTATAAGATCCCCCCTCAATCTTCTGAATTCTAACGAGGACAAGCAGAGTCTATCCAGTCTTTCTTCATATGAAAGTCCTGGCATCCCAGGAATCAGTCTGGTGAACCTTCTCTGTACTCCCTCTATGGCAAGAATGTCTTTCCTCAGATTGGGATGCTTGTTTGGCATCCTAGGGGAAGTTGGAAATTATATTTTCTCCCCTGCCACCACCCTCTGTTTCTTTGCCACTGCTATCACTCAGACAGCCCGTAGATTTGCCACCTCTAAGATCCACTGACCCGGGTCCAATCCTGATCTCCACTGCTATCTATGTGGAGGTTACACGTTCTCCCTGAGAGCACATGGGTTGTCTCTGAGGTCCCTGGTTCCCAATATTGCTAGGTGGAGTGTGCAGGTGAGTGGTGGTATCCTCGTGTATGATGTGTGACAGATCCTGGGGAGAGACTGATGGGAATGTGAGGGAAATAGAAAGGGATTGGAATAAGCAGAAAAGGACACAGAGTCCTGGAGTAACTCATCAAGTCAGGCAGCATCTCTAGAGAAAATGGATAGGTGACGTTTCGGTTCGAGACACTTCATGCTCTTCAGAGATGCTGCCTGACCTGCTGAGTTTCTCCAGCACTTTGTGTATTAACCAGCTTTTGCAGTTCCTTGTTTGTACATTGGTATAAGCAGGGTCTTGTAGTTGGCATGGAATTGGTGGACTGCAAGGACTGTTTCCCTGGTGTTTAAGAAGGAACATGGAAAATCGAAAATCGGAAAATCGAAGGTAGACAAAAGTGCTGGAGAAACACAGTGGGTGCAGCATCATTTATGAAGCGAAGGAAACTGGCAACGTTTCAGCACGAAACGTTGCCTATTTCCTTCGCTCCATAGATGCTGCTGCACCCGCTGAGTTTCTCCAGCACTTTTGTCTACCTACTGTTTCCCTGGTGTAGCTCAATGGCTCGGCCAACAATAAGCAGATGAATATTCTCAGCTCTGAAGTTTCTTGGTTTGGGAAGGGAGATCTAAACTTTCTTTGTGGAACAGAACCAAAGTCTAGGATCCATAAAGATGGAGTGTCCTTTTCCTTCGGACTGTAGTGATGATACATTGCAACCATCCCTTCCTGAAAGCAGTTACATAATGCCAGAGATTTCCGGGAATAATGTGTCTTCCTGGAATTAAAGTGTCTTTCCATGTTAGTGTATTAGTCGCAACACCTTGAGCTCATCTCGTGGAATGACTTATGTGGCAGCTACTGAATGCCTTTAGGAAACCCAACTTGATCCTCTTTATCCACCTCAAACTGTAATCATAAATTCATCAAATGTAATTTCCAATTCATAAAACCAGGTTAATTCTGTGTAAATGTTTTATGACTTTTTGAATGTCCCATCACTAGCTACAGTACTTCATAATGAATTCAACAGATTTCCATTCATCCACCCCTTTCTGTTATTAGTCTAGCTTTTCCTTAAAAGCATTCATGCTATTTGCTTCAGCTACACAGTGTGATAAAGAACTTCATATTTCATCACTCTGTGACTTAAGAACATCTAATTTCCTTTCTGAATTTATTAATGGATATCTTATATTTATGGCCCTTTGCTTTCAAACGCTCGTGTGAAAATATTCACAGAGAAACTGATCCCAGTTTGCCACTGCTAATCCGCTTCTGAAATTCGTTGCCATTGACTTCAATGGAAGGGAAGAAGATTCAGTTGTCTCGATATCATGCATTTGGTCCAACTGATTGGTAATGAATTCCAAAGCCATCTCTCCAAACCTGGCCTATCAAATGCCTTGGTTACACTGGAGACACAAGAGACTGCAGATGCTGAAACTCAGAGCAAGAAATGAGCTGCAGAAGGAACTCAGCGCACCAGACGGCATCTACGGGGGATGTTCATTTGGATTGGATTTTGACCAGATCCAATCCAAATGAGGGCCCTTGACTAGAAATGCCGACCATGTATTCGCTCCACAGTTGCTGCCTGCCTGCTGAGTCTCTCCAAAGGCTCGTCTTTGCTAATGTGAAAGATCTCCATCAAGACATATTTCAGATTCCTCGTTACAAGAGAAGAGGTCCACAGTTTGTGCAGTCGTTCCTGCAAAATTAGCTTTCTGGCTTCTACAACTCTTCTATTGCTCCAAGCATCTCCATGTCTTTTTTTCTATTCTGAGGACCAGAACCCTGCACAATACAGCAAGTTCACCTAACTGAGGTCCAAATCAAAGTTAATGTAACTCTGTTGGTTTGGAAGTCAGTCATTAACCACTGTATCATGTCTGCAATTTTTTATGATTTTATTAACTGGTGTTATTACTTTAAATGCATTATCTTTGCACGTAGATGGCTTTGTGCACCTAAACTGAGACTCTTATTTTTCAAAGAAAAGTCTCCTTATTCCTTCTATCAAAATGTAGTACACAATGTTTACTATATTGAAGTTAGTTTACTTCAATATAATTTACCTGCCCACTCTATAGACTTGCTAACATCTTTTAGGTCACTAACCATTGGAGATAGGCAAAGGAGCTGTCCTTTTGAAACAATTAATCAAGGCTATTTGAATAGAAGGTCAATGGGAGAAGGCCTTGATCCACAGCAGTTTGCTTACCATCGCAACAGATCCACAGCAGACGCCATCTCCCTGGCCCTAGGCTAATCTCTGGAACACTTAAACAACAAGGACTCCTACATTAGACTCCTATGTATCAACTATAGTCCTGCTTTCAACACCATAATCCCATCAGAACTAAGAATCAACTCCCCCCACTTCCACTGGACCCTCGACTGTCTGCCCCACAGATCAGTGAGGATAGGTGCACAATAATTCTCAACACCAGTTCCCCACAAAGTTGCATTCTCTGTCCCCTGCCACATCCCTTTTCACTCACGACTGCACGACCAAATTCACCTGTCCCTCCATCTACAAGGTTATAGACAACATGACTTTGATGACCAGAATCACAACTGATGAGACTGAGTACAGGAAGGAGATAGAGAACATAGTGACATGTTGTCAGGACTATAACCTTGCCAATCGTCAACTAGATGAAGGACAAATTGTTGATTTCAGGAAGTGTGGGTGACTACAAGCCCTCTATCAGCATCAATGGACAGATGTGGAAGTGTTTGAGAGCTTCCAGTTCCTTGGCGCTAATATTACCAATGATACTTGTGCGGTACAGTGGCGGTAGAGTTGCTTCCTTACAGCGCCGGAGACCCGGGTTCGATCCCGACTACGGGTGCTGTCTGTATGGAGTTTATATGTTCTCCCCGTGACCGCGTGGGTTTCTCCGAGATCTTCGGTTTCCCCCCACACTACAAAGACGACAGGTATGTAGGCAAGGTACACAAAATTGCTGGGGAAACTCAGCGGGTGCAGCAGCATCTATGGAGCGAAGGAAATAGGCGACGTTTCGGGCCGAAACCCTTCTTCAGACTCGTGTTCGTGCCCCACCGAACTCATCTCCACATACCTTGACTCCATCCTATCCCCCCTGGTCAAATCCCTCCCCATCTATGTTCTAGACACCCAAGGGAGGTGCCGTGGTAGTCTGGCGCACCGATCTCTACAAAGCTGAGGCCACGCGCCAACTCTCGGACACCCCCTCCTACTTACCCTTGGACCATGACCCCACTGACGAGCACCAGGCCACCATTTCTAGCACCATCACCGACTTCATCAATTCCCACGCCCTGCCCGACCAAGCTTCCAACCTCATCGTTCCCCAGCCCCGCACGGCCCGTTTTTACCTTCTCCCCAAAATCCACAAACCCGGTTCTCCCGGCAGACCCATTGTCTCTGCGTGTTCGTGCCCCACCGAACTCATCTCCACATACCTTGACTCCATCCTATCCCCCCTGGTCAAATCCCTCCCCACCTATGTTCTAGACACCTCCTTCGATATTCCAGCATCTGCAGTTCCCTTTTGAACAGGTATGTAGGCAAATTGGCTTGGTATAAATGTAAATTGTCCCTAGTGTGTGTAGGATAGTGTTAATGTGCGGGGATCGCTGGTCGGAGCGGACTCGATGGGCTGAATGGTCTATTTCCACACCATATCTCTAAATTAAACTAAACTAATCTGCTGTGGACCAATTACATTGATGCGGCAGGCAAGAAGGCAAACCAGGAAATTGGCCATGTCTCCAATGACTCTGACAAACTTCTACATATACACTGCCAGGTTGCATCACAGCTTGGTTCAAGAACAGCTCTACCAAAGACCGCAGGATATTACACAGTTGTAGATGTAACTCAGTCCATCACACAGATCAGACTCCCCACCATTAACTCCATCTACACTTCATGCTACTTCGGAAATGCAGCCAACATAACCAAAGACTTGTCCCATCCTGGTCATTCCTTCTTCTCCCTGCTCCCATCCAGCAGCAGATACACAAGCTTGAAAGCACACACCACCAGACTCAAGAACTTGGCTCTATCCATTGTACTTGAGTTGCAGACATATTTAGAATATTTCTCCTGGTGTAGCATTTAAATAATAAAGCCTGTTAGAGGTAGTTACCAATAATAGCAGATCACAAACCAGAAGCAAAATTATTTAAGTTACATCAAATAAGTCAGCTGCATAGAATTACAAGGAACTCACAATCACAATAATACTTTATTAACCAAGCATGTTTTGCAACACAAGGAATTTCATTTGCCAAGTCAGTCATACAAATAAAAAGCAACGGAACACACAAAACACATTTTAACATAAACATCCATCACAGTGACTCCTCCACATTCCTCTCTGTGATGGAAGGCGAAAAAAACTTCAATCTCTTCCCTTTGCTCTCCCGTGGTCGGGGGCCTCTAGCCCCCTGTTGACAGGATGATCTTGACTCCCATAGCCGGCAGTGGGCCCTATGTGTCAAGGCGATTAGCTCCTGTATTGGAGGGATGTCAGCTCCCCCGTGCCGGACAAACGAACCCCACATAGGGGCTGGTCGAACTTTACGCAGTGTTGGAGCTCAGGACATCCATGGCCTCCCGCGAGACTGCGAGATCTGGATGTAAAGTCCGCAGACCTCAGTTGGAGCGATCCTAGGCAAGGGATCGACTCCGATGTAAGTCCACGCCCCTTGGTGAGGGCCAAGGTCAGTCGGAGGAGGTCTCCAGCTCCATCGATGGTAGAATGCGATCCTAAAATGTATCGCATCTCCGGCAAGATAAGAAACAGCAAAAAAAAGTCTCCCCCCAATAAAACAAACCGGGGAACATTTACACAAACTTTTAACACACATTAAAAATATAAAAAGAGACGAAAAAACAAACAGACTGTTGGCGGGGCTGCCAATCGCACGGAGCCCCAGCTGCCGATTGATGATGGAAAAAATAATTCTCCACAAGAAAAGTTTACTAATATATTTTAATAAATTCATCATGACTATGGAAGGCACTGTACAAAGATTCATTTAGACCCAAAGTTGACTGAGACAGCTGATTGAAGAGGGAAGGATGAAGGGTGAAGAACTATTCAAGATGGCAGAAGAGAGATTACTTGTTTAGCTTCTCAACCCAACTCCAGTTGTCACATGTGTTTAAGAAGGAACTGCAGATGCTGGAATATCGAAGGTACACAAAAAAGCTGGAGAAACTCAGCGGGTGCAGCAGCATCTAAGGAGCGAAGGAAATAGGCAATGTTTCGGGCCGAAACCCGTAGGAAATAGGCAACGTTTCGAGCCGAAACCCAAAGGGTTTCGGCCCGAAACGTTGCCTATTTCCTTAGCTCCATAGACGCTGCTGCACCCGCTGAGTTTCTCCAGCTTTTTTGTGCACCTCCAGTTGTCACATAAAGTGCTGGTGGTCCCATTGTGGCTTAATACTAATGATTAACAATATAATATTTCTCTACAGTCATCTTAAGTGGAATCACCTGATATATGGCTGTTTTACAAAATCTAAATCTGGTTGACTGCTCTTTTTAATCTGTTTAAATAAAAATAAGCAGGCAAAATTAAATATTACACTGTTAATAAATGGTGCTAAATAACACACACCAAGTCATGATTCAATTATATTGGTGATGGATTGCCTCAAATTTAAGAAGAAAGTAATAAATAACTGTGAAGTCAAACAGGTACATGCTTTACAAAACACCGACATCTCTTTGTTGGATGAAGAAGTGTCTCATTCAGATTGATGTTTTTTTCAGTTACAACAGGACCAGAAGAGGCTTCAAGTTGCATGGAGAGAACTGTGTAGGCATAAGTGGACATCTGTAGATTCAGACATGCTCTCTATCCAATATTAGGTTTTTTTAAAGCTATTTTCCATGTACAGATGGAGTGACAAACAGCCAATAATGTTTTTCCAATTTGCTGCCATTGCAAAATACAGGTCATCTGTAATCACCCTGGGACCCTGGACCTGGAGCTGGAGCTGGACCATAACAGGGGTTATGGGGAGAAACATAGAAACATAGAAAATAGGTGCAGGAGTAGGCCATTCGGCCCTTCGAGCCTGCACCGCCATTCAATATGATCATGGCTGATCATCCAACTCAGTATCCTGTACCTGCCTTCTCTCCATACCCCCTGATCCCTTTAGCCACAAGGGCCACATCTAACTCCCTCTTAAATATAGCCAATGAACTGGCCTCAACTACCTTCTGCAAGAGAGAATTCCAGAGATTCACCACTCTCTGTGTGAAAAAAGTTTTCCTCATCTCGGTCCTAAAAGATTTCCCCCTTATCCTTAAACTGTGACCCCTTGTTCTGGACTTCCCCAACATCGGGAACAATCTTCCTGCATCTAGCCTGTCCAACCCCTTAAGAATTTTGTAAGTTTCTATAAGATCCCCCCTCAATCTTCTAAATTCTAGCGAGTACAAACCGAGTCTATCCAGTCTTTCTTCATATGAAAGTCCTGACATCCCAGGAATCAGTCTGGTGAACCTTCTCTGTACTCCCTCTATGGCAAAAATGTCTTTCCTCAGATTAGGAGACCAAAACTGTACGCAATACTCCAGGTGTGGTCTCACCAAGACCCTGTACAACTGCAGTAGAACCTCCCTGCTCCTATACTCAAATCCTTTTGCTATGAATGCTAACATACCATTCGCTTTCTTCACTGCCTGCTGCACCTGCATGCCTACTTTTAATGACTGGTGTACCATGACACCCAGGTCTCGTTGCATCTTCCCCTTTCCTAATCGGCCACCATTCAGATAATAATCTACTTTCCTGTTTTGCCACCAAAGTGGATAACCTCACATTTATCCACATTATACTGCATCTGCCATGCATTTGCCCACTCACCCAGCCTATCCAAGTCACCTTGCAGCCTCCTAGCATCCTCCTCACAGCTAACACTGCCCCCCAGCTTCGTGTCATCCGCAAACTTGGAGATGTTGCATTCAATTCCCTCGTCCAAATCATTAATATATATCGTAAATAGCTGGGGTCCCAGAACTGAGCCTTGCGGTACCCCACTAGTCACTGCCTGCCATTGTGAAAAGGACTCGTTACTCCTACTCTTTGCTTCATGTCTGCCATCCACATCAATACTGAACCCCCAATACCGTGTGCTTTAAGTTTGTATACTAATCTCTTATGTGGGACCTTGTCGAAAGCCTTCTGAAAGTCCAGATATAACACATCCACTGGTTCTCCCTTATCCACTCTACTAGTTACATCCTCGAAAAATTCTATAAGATTCGTCAGACATGATTTACCCTTCATAAATCCATGCTGACTTTGTCCAATGATTTCACCACTTTCCAAATGTGCTGCTATCCCATCTTTAATAACTGATTCTAGCAGTTTCCCCACCACCGATGTTAGACTAACTGGTCTGTAATTCCCCGTTTTCTCTTTCCCTCCCTTTTTAAAACGTGGTGTTACATTAGCTACCCTCCAATCCTCAGGAACTACTCCAGAATCTAAAGAGTTTTGAAAAATTATCACTAATGCATCCACTATTTCTGGGGCTACTTCCTTAAGTACTCTGGGATGCAGCCTATCTGGCCCTGGGGATTTATCGGCCTTTAATCCATTCAATTTACCTAACACCACTTCCCGGCTAACCTGGATTTCATTCAGTTCCTCCATCTCATTTGACCCCCGGTCCCCTGCTATTTCCGGCAGGTTATTTATGTCTTCCTTAGTGAAGACAGAACCAAAGTAGTTATTCAATTGGTCTGCCATGTCCTTGTTCCCCATGATCAATTCACCCATTTCTGACTGCAAGGGTTAAAACATTTGTTTTAACTAATCTTTTTCTCTTCACATATCTATAAAAGCTTTTGCAGTCAGTTTTTATGTTCCCTGCCAGTTTTCTTTCATAATCTATTTTCCCTTTCCTAATTAAGCCTTTGTCCTCCTCTGCTGGTCTCTGAATTTCTCCCAGTCCTCTGGTAGGCTGCTTTTTCTGGCTAATTTGTACGCTTCATCTTTTGTTTTGATACTATCCCTGATTTCCCTTGTTATCCACGGATGCACTACCTTCCCTGATTTATTTTTTTGCCAAACTGGGATGAACAATTGTTGTAGTTCATCCATGCAGTCTTTAAATGCCTTCCATTGCATATCCACCGTCAACCCATTAAGAATCAATCGCCAGTCTATCTTGGCCAATTCACGTCTCATACCATCAAAGTTACCTTTCTTTAAGTTCAGGACCCTTGTTTCTGAATTAACGATGTCACTCTCCATCCTAATGAAGAACTCAACCATATTATGGACACTCTTGCCCAAGGGACCACGCACAACAAGACTGCTAACTAACCCTTCCTCATTACTCAATACCCAGTCTAGAATAGCCTGCTCTCTCGTTGGTTCCTCTACATGTTGGTTTAGAAAACAATCCCGCATACATTCCAAGAAATCCTCTTCCTCAGCACCCCTGCCAATTTGATTCACCCAATCTATATGTAGATTGAAGTCACCCATTATAACTGTTTTACCTTTGTTGCACGCATTTCTAAATTCCTGTTTGATGCCATCCCCAACTCCACTACTACTGTTAGGTGACCTCTACACAACTCCCACTAGCGTTTTCTGCCCCTTAGTGTTTCGCAGCTCTACCCAGATCGATTCCACATCCTCAAAGCTAATGTCCTTCCTTTCTATTGCGTTAATCTGCTCTCTAACCAGCAACGCTACCCCACCTCCTTTCCCTTTCTGTCTATCCCTCCTGAATATTGAATATCCCTGGATGTTCAGCTCCCAGCCTTGGTCACCCTGGAGCCATGTCTCCGTGATCCCAACTATATCATAGTCATTAATAGCTATCTACACATTCAACTCATCCACCTTATTACGAATGCTCCTTGCATTGAGACACAAAGCCTTCAGGCATGTTTTTACAACACTCTTACCCCTTATACTATTATGCTGAAAAGTGGCCCTTTTAAATTTTTGCCCTGGATTTGCCGGCCTGCCACTTTTACTTTTCACCTTGCTACCTATTGCTTCTACCCTCATTTTACACCCCTCTGTCTCTACGCTCACACATTTAAGAAACCCTTTCCCTTTAACTCCATCCTCCACTATCCCATTCGACACCCCACCCCCCTTATTCAGTTTAAAACCACCCGTGTAGCAGTGGCAAACCTGCCTGCCAGAATGCTGGTCCCACACCTGTTAAGATGCAATCCGTCCCTTTTATACAGTTCCCCCTTACCCCAAAACAGATCCCAGTGATCTAAGAATCTAAATCCCTGCCCCGTGCACCAGTTCCTCAGCCACACGTTCAGGTCCCGTATCTCCCTGTTCCTGCTCTCGCCAGCACGAGGAACTGGAAGCAAACCGGAGATAACAACCCTGGAGGTCCTGCTTTTCAGCATTTTTCCGAGCTCTCTAAAGTCACGCTGCAGAATATTCATCCCCTTCTTTCCGACATCGTTTGTGCCGACATGCACTACCACTTCCGGATGTTCACCTTCGCCCTTGAGGATTTTCTGCACTCTGTCCGTGACATCCTGGATCCTGGCACCAGGAAGGCAGCACACCATCCTCGAATCCCGTCTGTTCCCGCAGAAACCCCTGTCCGTACCTCTCACAATGGAGTCTCCCACTACAATGGCGTTGCCTGCCTTAGGCCTTTTTGGTTTTGGCTCAACAGCCCTATTCGCATCGCAAGCCAGTCCGCCGCTCAGTGTAAACACGTCTTCTGTCCCAACAGCTTCTAAGTGGGTGAACCTGTTCACAAGAGGTACAACACCCGGGGACGTTGGCATTCCATGCTTCCCTCCCTTTCTCACGAAGGGTCAGAAGACAGGAGAATGGGGTTAGGAGGGAGAGATAGATCAACCATGATTGAATGGCGGAGGAGACTTGATGGGCCGAATGGCCCAATTCTGCTCGTATTACATGACTTAATGACCTCTGGATTTTGGCTTGTTGGGATGTATGATAGCAACATGGCACCCAAATTGGTTGAGTAGGCACAACCTTTCCTTCATCCACCTTCAGGCTCCATGCCAGGTTGCCTTAACATCCGGTCCTCCCTACTTGTTCATGGTGGAGAGGAAGTTCTACTCCTTCCATCACTTAAGTACGCATTCTCCAACTTCTAAATAGTTACTCTCAAACCACAGCAATCTCTTGTCATGATGACCAGATTCAGCAGCTCCTAACCTCATGATAAATTACACTCATTTACCATTCTCCAACAAACCAAAACACAGTGGATGACTATTTTAATTGGAGCAGGTGTGGGGTATCGAGAGTTAAATCCTGCATTGTGCCCACTATTTGTTAGTTGTCTGTAATTTAATTGGATGCTTCTGAGAAATGGTATATTGTTTTGGGATTGATGTGAGCAGTGCACACTCAGTGTGCCCTCACCGAGGCATGGCACACCTACAGAGTTGAAGAAGGGTCTCGACCTGAAATTTCATCCATTCCTTCTCTCCACAGATGCTGCTTGTCCCGCTGAGTTACTCCAGCATTTTCTTTCTCTCTCTTAGACTAGTAGTATGTATGCTGAGATGAAAGCTCTTTGAGTTACCTACGCAGAGTTGCTAATAAAAGACTATGGATTCTAATCACTTATTGTGAGCCTGATCTTTATCCAACAGTGTCTATCTTCTGACCAAAGGAAAATCTCACAATGAGATATCTGTGCAAATATTTACTATTTGGTGCCCAACAACAAGTTAAGCTACATCAAGTCGAGCGCATTTTGAAAGAACATGCAATAGAATTTCTCATCTGTCACTTTCACTGATCGCATTGATTGGCCCAGTTTTTTTAATTACCTTGAAATCAAATTTGCATATTATTGGCAGTGGCCTTCTCAAACTGTTTAAAATATTTCAATTACATTTGAAGACATATTTATGACAGCACAGATCTACTGCAAAAGTAAACTGCCCCCTCATTTATGGACGTAAATATTACCTTGTGATACTAACTGTTAAAAATATACATCCACACTTTTAGAAGCCGGCACTTTTCAACCAGTGTACTGAAGATGATTTCATTTTGACAACTTTGCCACTTTGATGGTGTATAGAAATGGATTTAAAAGTAAAATTCTGTTTTGTCTCCTTCACTAAAATATTCTAATCGTTTTATTCTATTCTTCAAATTGCAACCAAATGCACAGTCAGCAAATTGCTATTTTAAATTGTTAACTGTTTGTTAAATCGTTAACTCCAATATGGTTTGAATTGTATTAAAATCAAGCATGGGGAAATGTTCTCCACATTATTAGTAAACTGTTCAATTGTACACAATTAAAATTAACCTTTCCTCTAAAATTCCTTGAAAAATTATTTGTGGGAAGTCACTAGCAAAAGGTTTTATTTAATCTGATCTACATGTTCTCACCCATTAAGATCTTAATCCAGAAACTAAAAACGAAATTATTGCAGATGTTCAATATCTGAAAACAAAATCAGAAAAAGTTGCAGCTCAGTCAGCGTGTGGAAGAACCAAAGTCAGTTTGTTAATGTTTCTGGTCTTACACCTTCCCCTGGGATTGATTCCAGTTTAACCCTGTATCTAGTTATGGGTTTTTTCATTAGGTGAGCACTGATTAAAGATGCCCAGCATAATTTGGTTAAAAGAAAATGTGCCGTGTCTAACTAATGTAATTAAGTTTTCAGGCTATGCGCTTTGAAGAATGAATATCATTTACTGGCATTTCAGAAAGTATGTAATAAGTTTCCACATAAGAAATTGCTGAGATCACTGGCTAATACTGATGGAGAGAATTGTCATTTTGCACAATGGATGAAGACAGCTGAAATAAAAGTGTAGCATGCCAACTTCCCTCCACACTTAAACGACTAAGTTATTCAAGTTGGAGCAAAGCATTCCAAAAGGACATACGTTAACCAAATAAGCAAAATGATAGCAGACACTATT
Organism: Amblyraja radiata; assembly: GCF_010909765.2. Taxonomy (NCBI): domain Eukaryota; kingdom Metazoa; phylum Chordata; class Chondrichthyes; order Rajiformes; family Rajidae; genus Amblyraja; species Amblyraja radiata. The sequence continues at coordinate 48,696,093 of NC_045972.1, read as the reverse complement.
TCACATTGGTTTACATTAAATCATTTCTCATCCTGCCTCCTTGTTTAATCTGTGTCCTTTTGTAATATCAAGCTCGCATTTTGAAAATTCACAATATGCTCCTACTTAAATATTCATAAATTTTATTCATACATCGAGAAAATATATTTGTGAGGTACCACTTTATTCTCAAGACTAAGATTAGAAATGAAGGAGGCAGGGGAGAAAAGTACATAAACATAAGGATCTTGGTACAAAAATCACTTAAAGCCAGTTTATATGTGAAAAACATGAATTAAAAAGAATAATGTGGTCAATGGTTTGATTGAGATTTGTTTGGGTGAGAAATTCGATCCCACCTGACTACTGGTTGTACCTTTTCAGGATCGTCTCAGCCAGCATATGAGACATTTAATGATGTCAAAAACTGATGCCGTGCTCTGCAATCACAATAATCATGCCTGCTGACCCCACCCACAAGACTCCTCTCCCTCACACCTGACAAATAATACATTACATCTTCTCCTCATAATCACCTACTCAGCACAAATGCAAGCTTACAGCCATATCATCTGTCACACACAGACTAGGAGCAATTCCATTGTGACCTCGTTATTCTCCACTTATATTCCTGATGGCACACAACGCCTTCTTCCCTCTTTACAAAGATAAAATGGATTTTGCATAGTGCATTGTTGGCCAACACCCTGGCAAATCATCGCGCCCGATAACATTTTATTCAGTTCCTACAGAATTAATCGTCCTCATCTGTTCACTCTTACCTTTGAATCAGAGGGCTCTAGGTTTTAGTTCAGAAGTTTAAATATAGAATTAAGGCAAGGCAGTGCTGAGAGAATGTTGCCTTGTTGAAGATGTCATTCTTTGTTACATGTAGACCTTCTCAGTAATCCCGGGGCACTGTTTTGAAAAAGAGTAGTTCTCGCATTTTCTCAGCAAATATCCTTCAAATGTCGTTGCAAAAACAGATTGTTTGGACATCTTGAATTGTGCTGTGCACAAAGTAGCTGCTATATTTCCAACATAACAACTGTGATTACACTTCAAAAAGTATTTCATTAGTCATAAGATGCTTTAGAATGTCCTGAGGCTCTGAAATAACCCACGTAAAATCTAATCTTTATTTATTTTTGACACACTCTGCATGGCAAGTTACAGATACACTCGACACACATCGAAGCTGTTACACAATGAGGAAACTGAAAGTTAAAGGTAGGCAATGACAAACTAAATAGTGAGACAGTTCTCACCATTCCATCATTTGAAGTGATTTGTGAACTGGGATGAGCACGACTGAATAATAAAACTTTCCATGTTGCTCATCAAATTCCGCTGGGTAACAGAGTGAGTCAAAACATTGAACGGGAATTTCCTCTCAGTCGATCTTTATTTGATGCCCACAGTTTGGGTGGAGGTCCCATTAATGTAAATTTACCTTGAAATTGAATTACACATCATCCTTTTTCTAAGATTTTTTTTAAACTGCTGATGCTGGAAATCTAAAATAGAAACAGAAAATGCTGGAATCACTCAGCAGGTCGGCCTGCATCTGTGGAAGAGAAACAGGTTGAAGACTCATCACTGGACCTTTCAGAATGACGACAGCAGACGTTTTTCTGGCATTGGTCAGCTCATTTTGCTGAACTATTTATATCCACAGTGTTCAAGAAGGAACTGCAGATGCTGAAAAATCGAAGATACACAAAAATGCTGGAGAAACTCAGTGGGTGCAGCAGCATCTATGGAGCGAAGGAAATAGGTAACGTTTCGTCTGAAGAAGGGTTTCGGCCCGAAACGTTACCTATTTCCTTCGCTCCATAGATGCTGCTGCACCCGCTGAGTTTCTCCCTTATTTATATCCACTTGCAACTTTGCTAATTACCATACATCCTTAATTCATATTGGTATTGTATTGGTTTATTCTTGTCACGTGTACCAAGCTGCAGTGGAAAGCTTTGTTCTGTGTGGTATCCAGGTTCATCATCCTAATCTGACACCATTCCAAAAATAATCTTTCTTCCTGTTCTTGCCAGCAAAGTGGATAACTTCCCATTCATCCACATTATACTGCTTCCACCAAGCTTCTGCCCACTCACCCAACCTATCCAAGTCACCCTGCAGCCTCATAGCATCTTCCTCGCAGCTCACACTGCCACCCAGCTTTGTGTCATCCGCAAACTTAGAGATGTTACATTTAATTCCCTCGTCTAAATCGCTAATATATTATAAACAACTGGGGTCCCAGAAGACCCCCCCCCCCAACAGGAGTTGTCGAATGCCCAGTGTCAAGGGGGCCCTGAACTTCACCATAATTAGCACCTGTGAAAAGAATCTTGGCTTCCACACAACAAAACATCAGGACTGGTTTGACAAGAATGACCAAGAGATCCGGGAGTTCATTACTTACAAACACAAGGCATGTTGATTCAAAAGAAAATATAGCATAATTTGAAGGATGAGGTCCAACAGGTGAGTTACACAAGATTCCAACAATGTCCCATCTACACTAGTCCCACCTGCCTGCGTTTGGTCCACATCCCTCCAAACCTGTCCTCTCCATGTACCTGTCTAACTGGTTCTTTTTTTTTTAATAAGATGCAGTGTACAGTAGAATAAACTGCGGCATATGACAAAATACATTTATTGTACATCTTCCATTTTAATTAGACAAAAATGAAATAGAAAAAGAGAAAAAGAGCAAGAGAGAGAAAGAGCTAGTGAATGTATAAACCCCTAAACTACCAAAGAGTGTAGTCACAGAGTGGATCAGTGAAAAACTTTTTTTTTTTTAATTAAAAAGACATAAACGAAAAATAATAATTTTAAAAAAGACCAAAACATGTTGATGTACCCGCTTCATTTCTCACCACACCCATCACCCAGTCCGTAAATCGGTTTAATTCCGAAGTTGTGTTGCACCATACTATACTTGTAATGAATCAATGAAAGGAGACCATATCTTTAAAAATTGCTCTGGTTTTCCTGCTAGGACGAGTCTCATATCTTCAAGATGTAGCGTCTCAGACATGCTTGTGATCCACATTTTAAGAGTTGGGGAAGATGCATTTTTCCAAAATTTAAGTATACATTTTTTTGCCATGATCAGGCCATAATTGAGGAAACGTCTTTGAAATATTGATAGCTCAGAACAGGCACCTGTTATTCCAAAAATAATCAATTCTGTATGGGGGTCCAGTTTTGTTTTTAATAATTTTGAGAAGATTTCAAAGATTCCTTTCCAAAATTTATGATGTTTATGCAGGAGGCAAAGGAGTGTGTTATAGTTGCTTCTTGAGATAGATATTTGTCGCAGATGGGAGATACATTTGGAAAATTGTTGTTCAGTTTAGTTTTTGAATAATGTAGTCTGTATAGTATTTTAAATTAGATTAGAATATGTCTTCCATTAATTGAACAATTATGTATATATAGGAAATATTTTTCCCATCTGTCTGGGGATTTTTAGGCTTAATTCCTGTTCCAACTCTCTTCTAATTACATCTGACAATGGAATTTCTATATTTAGAAGGATATTGTACAGGTATGATATTAATTTATTTGACTCTGCGTTTCTATTCAAACCTTCCACACAACAAAACGTCAGGACTGGTTTGACAAGAATGACCGAGATCCGGGAGTTAATTACTTACAAACACAAGGCATGATGATTCAAAAGAAAATACAGCAGAATTTGAAGGATGAGGTCCAACAGGTGAGTTACACAAAATGCCAATAATGTCCCAGCTACACTAGTCCCACCTGCCTGCGTTTGGTCCACATCCCTCCAAACCTGTCCTATCCATGTACCTGTCTAACTGTTTCTTAAATGATGGGATAGTCCCAACCACAACTACCTCCTCTGGCAGCTTGTTCCATACACCCACCACCCTTTGTGTGAAAAAGTTACCCCTCGGATTCCTATTAAATCTTTTTTTCCTTCACCTTGGAAAACATGGACAAGATGGCGACGCCCCGCGGCAGCAGCCTTTGCAGTCCGTCTGTCTTTTTTTCTTTTTGTCCTGTTAGGTGTATGTTTTGGTTTTAGTTTTATATTATTTTTAGTTGTGTATATGTGTGGGGGGCGAGGGGGGGGGGGGGTGGTGGGGGAAACTTTTTAATCTCTTCCCTGTACGGGGACCCGACCTTTTCCTTGTCGAGTCCCTGTTATCGTTGGAGCCTAACATCGTGGAGCCGGCGGCCTCCAACCGGAATCCACCTGGGGCTCCAGTCGCAGAGCCTGCGGACTCACTACCCGGAGGCCTACCATTTCAAGTTCAAGTTCAAGTTAGTTTATTGTCATGTGTCCCTGTATAGGACAATGAAATTCTTGCTTTGCTTAAGCACACAGAAAATAGTAGGCATTTACTACAAAACAGATAAATGTGTCCATATACCATGATATAAATATATACACACATGAATAAATAAACTGATAGTGCAAATAACAGAAAGTGGTTGGTAATAATCAGAGTTTTGTCCGAGCCAGGTTTAATAGCCTGATGGCTGAGGGGAAGTAACTATTCCTGAACCTGGTTGTTGCAGTCTTCAGGCTCCTGTACCTTCTACCTGAAGGTAGCAGGGAGATGAGTGTGTGGCCAGGATGGTGTGGGTCTTTCATGATACTGCCAGCCTTTTTGAGGCAGCGACTGCGATAGATCCCCTCGATGGAAGGAAGGTCAGAGCCGATGATGGACTGGGCAGTGTTTACTACTTTTTGTAGTCTTTTCCTTTCCAGGGCGCTCAAATTGCCGAACCAAGCCACGATGCAACCGGTCAGCAACTGGTCCTGCCCTTTGTTCGACATCCCAAAATGCAACACCTCACACTTCTCTGTATTAAATTCCATCAGCCATTCCTCCGCCCACCTGGTCAATCGATCCAGATCCTGCTGCAATTGTTCACATCCCTCGTCACTATCTGCAAAACCACTCACATTTGTATCATCAGCAAACTTGCTAATCTTGCCTTGAATCCATCTGATGGCAAACTATCCAGTTCAGTTTCGCCGGCACTCCAGAAAAACAAGTGGACTCGTGTGGAAATTGGTACATAAATCTGAACATACCTCAGCCATGGCTATCTTGAAATTGCTATCTACAAATGGAGAAGATAGAAAATGCAATCAAGAAGAGTTTTGTTACTTGTTTTATAATCTCATTTCAAATCCCATGAACAAATAAAGCAATTTAAGTTATTCCCAGAATTTAAGGAAGATGCTCACTTTACCGATGAAACAGAGAATATAATATCTTGCATCAGCTTTGTCTACCTGAGAATATATTACACTCCATTAAATCACGTTAAGTTTCTGGTCTTATGTACAAGTACGGTAAGGTTGAGGTACAATGCAAAGCTTGGCTGCAGCAACATCAAGGCATGTGGACTCTGACAGAACATAAAAATGTACACAGAACATCAGGTTGTGAGATATCACTTCACAGTTGTGAAACTCGGGTATGTGTGGTCTTGGCTGATGGATGGATCTCTTCATTCTCATCCAGCCATGAGGTATCTACATGAATTACCGTGTCTGCTGAGTTGCTAATGGGTGTGGGTCCAGTTTACATATAAATGGGGTCCTGGCAAATCATATTGGGGTCCTGGCAAATCATATAACTAGGGCAGAAGAGAGGTCTTTAAACTAAGTAGCGGGGGGGAGGTATCAAGGGGGGTAATAACGGCAGGGGTAGAGGAAATAGAGCAGGGTATCAGTGGGGAAACGGAAAATCAAAATGTGACAGGAGGATCCAGAATGTGTGAAGATAAAGCTCTAGATGTAAAAGGGGCAAAAACAGAAAGGAAGGGTAGTAAAAATCATCTGAAAGTGCTTTATCTAAATGCACGGAGTATTCGAAATAAGATAAATGAATTAACGGTGCAATTAAATATATATAGTTATGATATCGTGGCCATTACGGAGACATGGCTGCAATGGAATCAGGACTGGGAGTTAAATATAGAGGGGTACTCGACAATTAGAAAAGATAGACAGGAAAGAAAGGGAGGAGGGGTGGCCCTTTTAATAAGGGAGGGAATAACGGCAATAGAGAGGAAGGATATTGCGTTGAAGGATCAGGATAGTGAAACAGCTTGGGTACAGATAGAGAATAACAAGGGGAAAAAAACACTAGTGGGTGTAATTTATAGACCTCCAAATAGTTGTGACGCTGTTAGTCAGAACATAAATCTGCAAATAGTTGACGCATGTAAAAAGGGAACTGCTGTAATCATGGGGGACTTCAATTTTCATATTAATTGGGCAAACCAAACTGGGCAGGGTAGACTAGAGGAAGAGTTTATAGAATGTATTAGAGACGGGTTCCTAGAACAGTATGTCACAGAACCGACAAGGGGGGAGGCAATCTTGGATCTGGTCCTGTGTAATGAAGTAGGATTAATTAAAAATGTCATAGTTAGGGACTCGTTGGGAACAAGTGACCACAATATGGTCGAATTCCATATTCAAATAGAAGGGGAGCAGGTTGAAACTCAGGCTAGGGTGCTTAGTCTAAATAAGGGGGATTATGAAGGTATGAGGACTGAGCTGATCAAAGTTGACTGGGATAGCAGACTCAAGAATAAGACGGTACATGAGCAGTGGTGTACGTTTAAGGATCTACTGTATAACCTTCAAGAAAAATTTATTCCTATGAAGAAAAAAAGGGGTAAGGGTAAGAACAGTCAGCCATGGCTCAGTAAAACTATAAAGGATAGTATTCGGCTGAAGGCAAGGGCATATAAGGTAGCCAGAGATAGTGGGAGGGTAGAGGATTGGGAAGCATTTAAATGTCAGCAAAAAATAACTAAGAGATTAATTAAGACGGGGAAAATAGACTATGAAAGGAATTTAGCGAACAACATAAAAACTAATAGTAAGAGTTTTTATAGCTATATAAAAAGAAAAAGGGTGGCTAAGGTGAACGTTGGTCCATTGGAGGGTGAGACTGGAGAGTTGTTGGTGGGGAACATGGAAATGGCAAAGGCATTAAATGAGTATTTTGTATCAGTCTTCACCATAGAAGACACAAAAAATATTCCAACGCTGGATAAACAGGGGGCGGTAGGAATGGAGGAGCTAATTACTATTAAGATCACCAAGGAGGTGGTATTAGGGAAATTAATGAGACTGAAGGAGGATAAATCCCCTGGGCCTGATGGATTACATCCAAGGGTCTTGAGGGAGATAGCGGTGGGGATTGTGGATGCATTGGTGATAATTTTCCAAAACTCCCTGGAGACAGGAACAGTCCCAGTGGATTGGAAAATGGCCAATGTAACACCTATATTTAAAAAAGGAAGTAAACAGAAGGCGGGTAACTATAGACCGGTTAGTCTAACATCGGTGGTGGGTAAAATGTTAGAGACAATTATTAAAGAAACACTAACGGGGCACTTGGATAAACATGACTTCATCGGACAGAACCAGCATGGTTTTGTGAAGGGGAAGTCCTGTTTAACGAATCTGCTCGAATTCTTTGAGGAAGTAACAACCCGGGTGGATAAAGGGGAACCGGTGGATGTGGTATACTTGGACTTCCAAAAGGCTTTTGACAAGGTGCCACATAAGAGACTATTGCTAAAAATAAAAAATTATGGGATTGGGGGTAATATATTAGCATGGGTAGAGGATTGGCTAACAAATAGGAAGCAGAGAGTGGGGATAAATGGTTCATACTCGGGATGGCAACCGGTAACTAGCGGGGTTCCGCAAGGGTCGGTGCTGGGACCCCAGTTGTTCACAATTTATATAAATGATTTGGAGGAGGGAACCAAGTGTAATATATCAAAATTTGCGGACGATACAAAAATGGGAGGAAAAGTAGGGGATGAGGAGGATAGGAAGAGTCTGCAAAAGGATATAGATAAGTTAGGTGAGTGGGCAACAACTTGGCAGATGAAATTTAATACTAATAAATGTGAAGTCATTCACTTTGGGAAAAAAAATGATAGGGCAAGTTATTTTCTAAATGAGGAGGAGCTGCGTTGTAATGCAACGCAAAGGGATCTAGGGGTAGTAGTACATGAATCACTAAAAGTTAGTATGCAGGTGCAGCAAGCAATCAGGAAGGCCAATGGAGTTTTGGCCTTTATTGCTAGGGGGATTGAGTATAAAAACACGGAGGTCTTGCTGCAGCTGTACACAGTATTAGTGAGACCACATTTGGAATACTGTGTACAGTTCTGGGGTCCATACTTAAGAAAGGATGTACTAGCCCTGGAGGCAGTGCAGCGAAGGTTTACAAGATTAATTCCTGCAATGAGGGGATTGACATATGAGGAAAGGTTAAGTAGGCTGGAACTCTACTCTTTGGAGTTTAGAAGAATGAGAGGCGATCTCATTGAAACGTATAAGATCGTGAGGGGCCTTGATCGGGTGGATGCACCGAGGATGTTCCCAATGATCGGGGAAATTAGAACTAGGGGACATAGTTGCAGAATAAGGGGGGGCTCTTTTAAAACTGAGATGAGGAAGAACTTCTTCACCCAGAGGGTGGTTAATTTATGGAATTCACTGCCCCAGGGAGCAGTGGAAGCAGAAACATTAAATATATTTAAATCTAAAATAGATGGTTTTTTAGCTGCCAAGGGGATAAGGGGCTACGGGGAGAGGGCAGGGATATGGACCTAGGTATGGTTAGTATAGTAAGACCTGAGTGATCTCCTGGACAAGTGTCGATCGCCTGGATTGGGGTCGGAGAGGAATTTCCCGGATTTTTTTCCCGAATTGGACCTGGGTTTTTATCCGGTTTTTTGCCTCCCCCAGGAGATCACGCGGTTCTTGGGGTGGAGAGGGGTGATAGCGGTATAAAGGGGAGGGTAGTGTCTTGTGTTCTGTGTCTTGTGTCTACTGTTTGTGGGTAAGGGTGTCTGTTTAGTGTTCAGCCATGAGCGAATGGCGGTGCGGGCTCGACGGACCTGGTGGTCTACTCTCGCACCTACTTTCTATGATTCTATGATTCTATGAAATCACCACGCCCAGCATTCCTACCCAGACAGATGTAAGGACAGCTCGTGGAAAGATGATCTCCACTGGTCAAGCCAACCCAATGCAAAGAATTTTATTTTTTATCCTTCATAAATTTTAATTATCCAGCAAAGGTTTAATAGATACAGGCGCATTCTGAGAAGATACTCTGTGGTTGATTGCTAATCAACTGATCAACCATTCTGAATGTACTGTGCAAGAGAACGCTTGCTCAGTGGTCCTCCACTGATAGCAAAGACCACCTGCTTTATGTGCACAGGTAGTGACCAAACAACACCTAGAAAGAAAGGCACAAGGTGCTGGAGTAACTCAATGTTGAATTATCCAATGTTCAGTAACTACATAACCCCCCCTCTCCCTCACCCCACCTGGACCTGCATCTATTCCCCCCCTCCCCCTCACCCCACCTGGACCTGCATCTATTCCCCCCCTCCCCCTCACCCCACCTGGACCTGCATCTATTCCCCCCCTCCCCCTCACCCCACCTGGACCTGCATCTATTTCTCCCCTCCCCCTCCCCCTCCATTCCTTCCTCTAGCTTCACAATTCACATCTCTTCAATCCTTTTGTCTCACACCTTCTGTCTTTTCGTCTCTGGCCGTTGTCCACTATCTGCCTATAAAAGCCCTGATCACCTCTGTCCACTAATTACCTGCCAGGCTTTATTCTGCACCTCCTCTCTTCCAGCTTTCTTCTCACCCACACTATCCGTCTGAAGAAGGGTCCTGACCCAAAATCACGTCTCTCCATGTTCTCCAGAGGTGCTGGCTGACCCCATGAATCACTCCAGCACTTTATGTCTTTTTTTTGTAAACTAGCATCTGCAGTTCTTTGTATCAACATGTAGAAGGATTTTGTTTCCACCAAGTTCAGCAAAATTAATTAATGCACAAGTCTACAATATTTTAACAATCACTAATTAGGGCGACACCATGACACAACTAGAGTTGCTGTCTCACAGCGCCAGAGACCCAGGTTCGATCCTGACTACAGGTGCTCTCTGTACGGAGTTTGTACGATCTCCCCATGACAGCGTGGGTTTTCTCCGGGTGCTCCAGTTTCCTCTCATACTCTAAAGATGTATAGGTTTGAAGGTTAATTGGCTTTCGTAAAAATAAATTCTAAATTTATGCTAGTGTGTAGGGTGATTGGTGGTTGGCGCGGACTTGGTGGGCAGCAGGGCCCATTTCCACGCTGTACTCTAAAGTCTAAAGTAAAGTTGGGTCTAATCCATTTAAAATGAATCTGTTAACACACATTACATGGTTAGGGTAGGAATTTAACATGGACAGTGTTTATTAATCACATATTGTGCAATGAAATACTTTGAGTCACACATAACTCTGCCAAGCACCACCTCCTGATATATTAACCCATATATGTTACTCCCAATGAATCAGATTTTTGGACATTGAATTAATACCAGGCAATCAATGTGTGAGATGTACTTCAAAATGCATTTTAAAATTCAAGGCAAAAACGCACACTTAAATATAGGAATACATCTTTGACTTTGTGCTATTTTTTCACTTATTGGAAAAAATCATATTGTCATCATAGTACTATAGATCTTAAGGACTCGTGAAAGTGGTGCATTAGTGGAGTCACAACAGACATCCCATATCCTACTTAAACATCTTCATCATGTGATGATAAATAACTCTTTTTAAAATCATGATGACATCATCAAATCAATTCAGTATGTCTAATTCCATAAATCTCATACAAATATCTTTAATATTTAAAAGTTGATAAATATTAAAAGTTGATAAATATATATATGTCTGTGTGTGTGTATATACACATATATATACATACATATACACACACATATATATATACATACATATACACACACATATATATATATACACATATATATACACACACATATATATATACACACATAAATATATACACACATAAATATATACACATACATATATATATATACACACATAAATATATACACATACATATATATATATATGTATGTATGTGTATATATTTATGTGTGTATATATATATATATGTATGTGTATATATTTATGTGTATATATATTTATGTGTGTATATATATTACATATATTCAAAATTGTCTATAAACATATTTTTCTTCTTTAAAGACTCATATTTAATTTGAATGGAAAAGAGCCCAGCACCATTCATAAATGTTATCTACGTATTAATATATTGATTGTCATCAATGGATCATTCTGCACACCAGAGAAAGAGATGGTGGAGAGTAGAAGATTCGAGAGTCTGTCCCACATTGTGGGTTGAACTAGAAAGTAAACACCCGAGTGATGGGTCAGGTAATGGCCCGAATCTTGGTATCTGGGCATTGCTGGCAAGACAAGTGTTTACTGTGCATCATTAATTAACTCTGGACTGTTAATGGCGTGGCACCTTCACCAACAATGCTCTCGGGTTGGAACTGCAAGATTTAGATCCAGCAATTATAAAGGGCAAGGGATATATTTCCAAACTAGGACAATATCTGAATTACAGAGGGCTCGCAAATGATAGCGTTCCCTTGCATTTATAGTCTTAGTCTTTCTTGGTCGTAATCTTACCCTTTGTCATAGAGGCCAGAAATGCTGTTGGAATAGTGTCAACAAGGAACCTAAGCTCATATGATATAATTGAATATCTTTATGAGGATATTCTTGGAGCCTCTTCCTCCCATTAGATGTTCAATTATCATGACCACGTGCGGAAGGACTGCATAATATCATCCTTATCCACAGGTTGCAAGATTGCTTCGCTCTGCCTCGCTCTGGTCGTACTGTTTGGTTTGCATTTGGTCCTCAGCTGCAGCTTCAGTAGGTCAGGTCATCATTATTAGTTTTGCCTTATGCTGCCTCTGGCATTTCCTTCTACACTTCTCTTGAACCAAGGTTGATGGCTGGCTTGTTAGTAGTGGTAGAGTGAAGAATATGCCAAGCCATGTGTATACAGATTGCAGTGCTGTGCAGTTCTGCTGTTGACTATGGCCACCATGACTCAAGGATTACCAGATCTGTTCTTCAGTCAGTTCCATATAGCATCACTGTAAAGCCATACATCATCTGGAGCGAGACTTTGTGTAAAAACAGAACCTTGTCTCCACAAGAAATGTGTGGTGGTTATTTCAATCAGTGCTCTCATAGGTAAACCATCTGCCACAGGTGAGTACAGGAGAATCAGACAGGACCCAGTAGCTTATGGAAGGATCATTCAGAAGCCTGATAACAGAGGGGAGGAAGCTGTTCCTGAGCATGGTGATGCCACTTTCAAGCTTCTGGGTCTTCTGCCAGATGGGAGCAGAGAGAAGGTTGGAATGACTGGGATGAGACAGCGTGACGTGTAGATGGAGTCAATGGTGGGAAGTCTTGTCTGTGCGATGGACTGGGCTACATCTACAACTCTCTGCAATTTCTTGCAAATAATAGGCCAAATAATAGGACAATGCATTTGTGCTTTATTACTTAAATATGCACGTTATTTATGATATTATTTTGAAATTTAAAACTTAAATACAAAGTATTAAATATATTCTTTAATATTAAAAATTGTTTCAACTAGGTTGATGGGAAAAAGGTAAACAGTTGGTTAAATAATCAGTGTATCAGTAACAGCATGCATCATGGTGATACAGTGCCTTTTTACATGTTTGATTATAGTTATATTTATCAAACAGTGAAATATTTTGCTGTGAGAGTCAGCTGCTGGAAATAATGTAATCGCCAACACTGGGGAAGGTACTGAGTATATCGTCTCATGAGTGCAGAAGAACTACAACAATATTAATATAATTGCTGCTGCTCTTCATTACAAACCGAAAGACATCTTGGAAACTGTGATTGAAATACTTATCAAATACTGTTAGAATAAACTGAAACCAGGGAGGGTTCAACACTAACCAGATTTTTAACCAGATATTAATGATTAAGTTGCATCTTTAACCTTGCCAGTCAGATTTATATCAACATCGATTTTCTGTTTCACAGACAATATCTAAAATATACCACCATTAGCCACATTCTTTAAACCAAGGTGCCCCTGCAGAGAGAACTGCATTTGGATAAATGGCTTCTGAAAACCCAGTAAATATTCTTTCACGTCAGTGTCATTACTAACATGAAATGATAATGAAGCATGAAAGGAAGATGATTCCATATTCAGATGACAGCATTAGCCTTTATAAGCAAACTGAAATATTTATTACTTTCCTGCTCAACATCCCTGTCCATAATCTTAAAATAGAGAGGAAAAAAAAAATCTCTCATGGAGGTCAAAATGTAAGCAACCTGGTTTGCAATCTGGGGCATCAGATCTTAAAATGCTCAAAAGCAATTGCTTCTATTTTCATATAAGCTGCACAAATTAAAAAATGGCCTTAGGTTATGCAGTATATAATCATGATTTAAAAACACAAAATTGCAATACTGGATCTAGTTAACTAAATAATCAAATCCATTAATATTTTTCAAGTTTTCACTGACTTTCCTTTAATATCTTTGTCCAAAATACTATTAGGATGGTACTTATGATCGATTTGAGTTTCTAAAGTGTTGGATATTTTTTAATTTGTTGGGTAACCATGCATTAGGCTTGGTCACGTATTCAGCCTTTTCTTTTGTAATAATCAAAATATCAGTTTACTATTCATTAAGGTGCTCGTGACTTAAATCGTATCTGTTCCATCGTGAACATCACTTAGAGTTTATATCTTTCCAATGTCAACGATACACACCTATACATAAACCCACCTATTTCTTCCAGGCACAAATATTTTTTCTTTAATAAAGTTTATTGAAAAAAGAAAAACCTGACTAAGGAGAAATGAATGATATCAGTCATACAATCTGACCTTTATTTCACCTCTTTAACAAGTATGGTCTACGATCTGAGCATAAATAATTAGCAAAATCTTTCTGTTCATGCTCCTAGGAGATGATTCATGAAAGAAACTTTAAAATGGCCTGGAAAGGAAAAATAAAACAGATGATGATCAATTCTAAAATACTACATGAAATTAATTACTGTTTAGCATCAGAAACGTGGCTGTAGATTCCGAGACTCAGTGCCATTTATCTCCAGCCCTGCGATGTACAGGACAATTAGAAAGCCAAATTCACTCCCCCAAGTCCGAGAACCGTCGGATGCTTGAAGTAAAAATGATTAACTCCAAATTATTCAAATCATTGTACAACAGCTACAACATGATGGAAATTTACAGCAACTTGTAGGAACTACAGAGAGGCAGATTTAGGGCTATTTATCAATATCAAGACTGACTAGGAATGACAGAATCCAGATAGATTATACAGTAATATGGCAGCAATGCTCTGAGGCGGCTCTGCACTTTGCCAATTTTATCTGCAATTTCTGACTGTTTCTAATTGTGTCCCTACATTTGCATTTTTATAAAATTGACTTTAAAGGATTTATTTAATTCTTTAGGCTGTACCAATAAAAGAAGGATTGTACTTAAATTGATGCCTCCAGAAAGCCATTTGTGTTTTATACAGCACCTTTCCATGCTTCAAAAAAATATACTGTTTCCTTTAAAATGTTTGATCAGCAGTCTAGATGGGCTTACTTTGACAGGAGATGCACTATTGCATCACATTAGTGTTGCTGCAAGTATGAAGTGTCTTTTCTGCCAATCCCAGTCCACCACAATGGGCTTCATTCATTGGGCAAAAACACATTTTGGAAATACATATTTTCAGATTTACCTTGAAACAATTTAAGTTGGCTTATTTATTTATAATGAGATATTTTGAAGAGGATGATGATGTTGGCAATTGGAAGCTAAGGTGGTAAGTCAACAATAAATTGGTTTGGCAATAATGGCGTTAGGAACTCGGGTCAAGTTTCCAAACTATAAGGAATTGAGTATCAAAACTAAAATGCTATCTCTTGCACCAGAAAATAAATTACAACCAAATGGTTCTAGAGAAGTTGCAGGAAAAGCTTGACTGGAATGTTTCCAGGGTTAGACTGGGGAAGGTGGGATACTCTAGTAGGAACAGAGAAGAATGAGGAGGTTTGACACAGGGTACAAGATTCTGATGAAGAAGCTATTCCCGACAGAGGATAGTGCAAGGTCCCGAAAGTGATTAAATAAAAGACAAAAGGGAACTGGGAAAGAAACAGCATGAGGCTATGATCTGGAACTCACTGGGTGTGAGCAGTGCATCAGAATCAATTGGAGCTTTCACAAGGGAATAACTCCTAAAGGAAAATAATCACAAAGGAGAGGAGTGTAATGGGAGTGACTGGGGAGCTGCATTCAGTGGCTGAATTGCCTGCGTCTCAACCATGACAATTTTTACGATTTTTATAATTCTGTGATTCTTTTGTCACATTGCCCAGTAACCACACCTGATGCTGAACCTCAATTCATTGTTGTGTGTGTATGTCTTTGAAAAATCTATCTCATAGAAAATAGGTGCAGGAGGAGGCCATTTGGCCCTTTGAGCCTGCTCATCAATGACTTTATTTTTTCCTAAGATATGTAAATGTTGCTGTCAAACAGAAAACCTTTTGGCAGTATGCATGAGCAGTAGGAAATACATTAAATGAGGCTGAAATGCTATATATTGTTAAAATGATGTTCCACATAGTTAGCCTGATAATGTTTGTGATACTGTCACTAATTCAATGAATTCAACTCCGTGTAGGAACAAAGCTTTTATTAATAATTCTTAGTGTAAAAGTCCATCATGCCTTTGCACCCAGCAGTATGTTTCCCCTGCTATTTACTGCTGTTTTCCACCACCCCTTAAATCTGAAGCAAACGGAAACTGAGTGATTACCCCAAAGTGTACTAGATGAACTGGAAAAAGTCTATTCAAACAAAGCTCATTAGTTTTCATACCTCCAGGGCTATGACAAATTAAGCGGCTGGTGAATATGCTTACAGACAAAAGAATGACGGAAGCGGAGCTGAGGTGCTGCTTCGGTAGAATTCACCAGAAAAAGAAAAGTGTAGATAAAAGAATAAAGGATGCGTCTACACTTACCTGCTTGTAAAATGATGTTCAATAATTATTAACATATTAAGAAAATACATAAAGAAAGCAAATTGCTATCAGTGCTCCCAGAATTATCTGTATTTATAAATGGGCATACATAAATCAACGGCAACTGTAATACCCATTAACTTCCAATCACCTCCTCAGGAATCTCTAGTCACTATTGTTTTCCTTTATATTTACCCAGCTTTCATATGAATGTCACTATTTTACAAACACTTTGATTCATTGCAGCAGTAGGCTCACATTTATTATTGCCATGTACCAAAGTACTGTGGAAACCTTTGTTTTGCACGCTATCCAATCAGATCAGATTTACCATACATAAATGCAATCAAGTCCCTCAAGTATAATAAATGGAGTAAAAAGGGAAGATACAGAGTGCAGAATGTAATTCTCAGCATTGTGGTGCATCAGTTCCACTGACAAAGTCCAATGTCCACAATGGGGTAGAAATGAATCGGACAGTACCATTCAGAAGCCTGATAACACAAAGTAAAAAACTGAGTCTGGTGGTTTGCGTTTTCAAGCTTCTGTCCGACAGGAGCAGGGAGAAGAACGAATGACCAGGATGGGACAAGTCGTTCATTAGGTCGGCTGCTTTTCCGAGGCAGTATGAAGAGTAGATGGAGTCGATGGTAGGGAATCTGGTCTGTGTGATGGACTGGGCTACAGCTACAACTCTGCAATTTCTTGTGGTCTTGGACTGAGCTATTCCCAACCCAAGCTGTGGTACAACCCATCTGTATGCTTTCAATGGTGTGTCTGTAATTGCTGGCCACGAAACGAATGCTGGAATACTGGTGATTCCATTGCTAACATTCAGATTAATTGGCTCAATGCAACCAAATACTGGCATGGGGATATTTAGGTAGTCTATATTCCAGCCACAGTTCACACTGGTGATCAAAGATCCATTTTTACTCCATAGAATTTGACATGACAAAATAAACTTGTATTTTCATCATTGTATGTCCCTTTCAAAGAGAGTTTAATTGAGTCGCATGCCTTCGGATTACCATTCGAAAAATGATTGAAGTTCCTCGGAAGCATTTGATTCATTGAATGGTTTTAAAAGATACTTAAAACACATCAGCAACACAGTGAGTTGGAACTGACTCAACAAACAAAATGTTTTTCTTCAGAGTTGTAATGGTTCTCAGCTGCCCCAGAGCCATCAAGTTCAAGTCCAAGTGAGTGTATTGTCATGTGTCCCTGATAGGACAATAAAATTCTCCAACGCTACAAACTACTGCTCCTTGGTGGCAGTTTCTGTGGAATCTGATTCCACCATCCATTCAAAAACAATAATTCTCCTCTATCCTCTGTCTCTTTTGTTTGTCATCTTAAATGTCTAAGCTTGGCCGATACAGTTTATTGGAGGAAATATTCAATCCCTATTTACATAGAAAGTAGGTGCGAGAGTAGACCACCAGGTCCGTCGAGCCCGCACCGCCATTCGCTCATGGCTGAACACTAAACAGACACACTTACCCACAAACAGTAGACACAAGACACAGAACACAAGACACTACCCTCCCCTTTATACCGCTATCACCCCTCTCCACCCCAAAAACCTCGTGATCTCCTGGGGGAGGCAAAAAACCGGATAAAAACCCAGGTCCAATTCGGGAAAAAAATCCGGGAAATTCCTCTCCGACCCCAATCTAGGCGATCGACACTTGTCCAGGAGATCACTCAGGTCTTACTATACTAACCATACCTAGGTCCATATCCCTGCCCTCTCCCCGTAGCCCCTTATCCCCTTGGCAGCTAAAAAAACATCTATTTTAGTCTTAAATATATTTAAAGTTTCTGCTTCCACTGCTCCCTGGGGCAGTGAATTCCATAAATTAACCACCCTCTGGGTGAAGAAGAAGAAGTTCTTCCTCATCTCAGTTTTAAAAGAGCCCCCCCTTATTCTGCAACTATGTCCCCTAGTTCTAGTTTCCCCGATCATTGGGAACATCCTCGGTGCATCCACCCGATCAAGGCCCCTCACGATCTTATATGTTTCAATGAGATCGCCTCTCATTCTTCTAAACTCCAAAGAGTAGAGTTCCAGCCTACTTAACCTTTCCTCATATGTCAATCCCCTCATTGCAGGAATTAATCTTGTAAACCTTATTTACTCAAAGAAAACTCCACTTTTTATGGCTGATGAGGACCGATTGTTCTGAGCCTCTGAGGTTCTCCGTAACTCTCAGATAGTGGTGTTAGTACGTTACCACACACACAACCGTTGGTCCTCTGGATATGCCAAGAACTGGATCTCCATCCCTGGCATTCCTGGCCTGCTCTGTTTTATCAGGTTCCTGATTAGGAATGTTATGTTGTTCATATTGGTGGTCATGTAGTCCAACTGTAACTTTAGCAGTGTCTGGACTCTTTGTCAGCATACCACCTTCAGGGTTAATTATAGGCGGTCCCCACTGTCAAAGTAGGGTTAGTACCACACTCACATCCCATGTGTCCGTGTAGCTTGGCCTTGGAGGTATTAAGTTGTAAATTCCCTTCATGAATTTTGTTGTAAAGGGGTGCGTTCCTATCGACCCGTGCCCTGCTTCCAGCATCAGATAGGAGGAAAGTGCGCCTCTGGCACCATAGATTGCACTATAACTTTGTTTATAGTTATGGTACAGAGTTGATAGGAACTCCAAGACATCCGTTATCCGAACTGTGTTGTATTTGTTCGGACAGTCCTATGCCTTGACATGGCCTCCTCAGAATCTGCAGACCAACAAGTTAATACGTTCATGTAGTGGATGATTGCTCCCTGTAACTGGGTACACTAGGAGGTCCCTGCTCTTGGGTACAGCCATAACTGGCTGGGCTATAATTCCCAAATTTTTTGGGAACCAGGCTTGAGTAGGCCAATCTGGCACTACCAATATGCCTGTGGCTTAGTCTTGCTTGATTTTGGTCAAGCATCGGTTTGTGAGACAAATTGGCGGAAAGCATACATAAACATTCCTCCCCAATTGAGGGAGAAAGCATCCACTGCCTTAGCTCCTGGATCCAGCTCGCAGGACACATATCTGGGTAACTGATGGTTTGGTCTAGATGCAAACAGATCAATATCTGGTATGCCAAATCGTGTAGTTATTTTGTTAAAAACTGCCCGATTCAACATCCATTCTGTGTTGTTATTAAACATTCGTGATCCAGCATCTGTCACCGTGTTATATCTACCTCGTAGATAGACCGCTGTAACCCAAATATTCCTCTCGATACACCAGTGCCAAATGAGGTTCGACAATCTGTCGCAAGATACAGATTTTACACCACCCTTGTGATTGATATATGCCACCGCAGTGGTGTTATCAATCTGAATTTGAACAAGCACAGGTTGCATATCGCTACAGAAAACCTTGAGTCCATATTGTGCCCCCAACAATTCTGGGTAATTGATTCCCTGTGTTGGGGAATTACAGACTCCTGCTCATTCCATCTACCCCCACAGCTCTAGACTGTGTTTGTGGCTCGCCATCCTTAGCCGCTAGCATTGGTCTGAACCACCGATGGCTTTCGAGCAAAATTTCCCTTGAGCTGTCTCTCGTTCGTTATCCACCATAGTTTATCAACAATGGCCTCTGCTGGTAATCCATAGTTTTGCCAATTTGGCCTGCATGTAATCTGAGTGTTCGTTCCTTTGCTCGCTGTAAATTCTGGTAATGCAAAGGCCCGTGACGTACTGCTGGAAATGCAGGTACTATTTGCCAATTACATTCACTGTTTGCCTGATAGATGGCTAGTATTTGACTATCCGGTCATAGCAGGCTTACTTAAATCTTGTTGTTTGCCCCTAGGCAAAGTCACCAACATATTTACTGTTTTTAATAGCAAATCCTAGGTAATCAATTACCCTTGTAGGTGTCAATTTTGATTTAACTGGATGGATGAAGTAACCAATTCTTTCAAACAGGGTTTCGGTTTGCTTTGACTGATGCTTCTGACAATTCTTGGTGACTCCAAATTGAAAATGTCCTCCAAATATGCCATTACTATGTGGTTTTGAGACCTTTGTAGGCCCAGAATTGGTTTCCGTAGTTTAGTCAATAGTCTAGGAGCTGCTGTCAACCCATTTGGCAGAGCCATGCCATCCAGTTAAACTTCAAATATCTCCTGTTCTTAGTGAATAGACACCGAATAGAATGCATCTTTGAGGTCGATGCATGCCATGTGACCATTTTATAGGAAGCTCCTATAAAACAGTTGTTAGACCATAACAAAATTTTACTGTTCTGAAAGTCTATACTGCACAAATGAGTTAAACCTGGATGAAGTGACATCCTCCATCTGTCACCTGTCCTGGAAGGCAATCCTGCCCATAATACTGGGCCTGCCTTGAAGACAACTCCGGTCTGAGTTCCAAGTCTGCTAGGAACCTATGTATGTTGTGCAGTAAAACATAATCACATGTTGTTATCTGTTTTTTAAAACCAGATCTGAAATTCATGTTATTGTCATTTTGAACAAAAACACAAGAGTAAAATTACCAACATGTAACTGGTACACAATCCCTTGTTTCGGTAAACCCAGACCCACCTACCTCCATGGCTACCGGTGGTCTTGTGGTAAGCCCAAAAGGCCCCTGATGCGAGTTCCTTTTCTCTCCTTGATTGGGAGTAGGACTGTTATGGAGTGTGGATTCCATGTTTCTCCTGACCTCTGCTTGGGTCTTGGTCTGAAAACCTTATCATACTGAGCTTGCCTTGTAAGACAATGCTGGCCATAATTCTGAGTCTGCCTTGAAAGACGACTCTGATCATATTTCCGTGCCCAGCTTTCAAGCTACCACCGGCTTCAGTGAACTGCTTACCCCCTATGGAGGTGTGGGGTGTGTTGTCGCCTACTGATGAAGTTTGCTTGTCGTTGTACCTTGATTGGTCCGACAGCTTTTGCTTCCTTCTTCTAGTCTTACCTGAAAAGAGGATTCGGCGGCTGATTTCTCCAAAGTCACCCTGATAGCGCTGTTCCCTTGCCGGCATTTGTGCGAATATTCTGCCAACTGCTGGCTCTTGAGGCCATATGCATGTGCTTCAGTATGTTCATACTTTAAATTCGAGATCAGTTACCTACTGATCACTCACACTCCCTTCCACTGAGAGTGAGATTTGTAGGCAGCCCTGAAAACAGGTGCTGCCGCAGGCCCCTGAGGATACCTGCGCTGACATGGCCCCTCTAGCGGACCTAAATGAGATTCTTGCTTTGGGTCAGACTGAAACTGACCGTGGATGCTCCTCTCCTCAGAGCAGGAGACATTTGTGCAGCCCTGAAACAGGTGCCGCTGCCTGCGGGTTCTCCATAATTCCCGGGCTGATAACTCCCTCCTTTGGAGTATATCATTGTGGAGCACCTCTCCACCAGATGCTCCATGTGGGTTTTGAACGTTTAAACACGTTACCCATGAAGGAGGTTATCCTCTCCATCCGGGATCCTCCTGGCCAGACTTATTTGCGGGCTTTCTCCTTGCGTTCCTTTCCTCAGAGCGAGAGATCAAATAGTGGCTAACCCCCCAATTGGGTTTGCCTAGGTACTCCTGGCCCGTTTTGTTTTCCCCATGTGTGAGGCTGCTGGCACGGCCTGCTGTAGAGGCCCGTGCTGATACTGCTCCCTCCTTCGGAACAGATCATTGTTGGAGCAACTTCTCCATAAGTTGCTCCATGTGGGAGAGTCGTCCTCAGACGCTCTCTGTTGAGGGAGGGTATCCCTCTTCCCCGGACTCATCTGAGTCAACGGGTTTGTCAGACTTGCGGGTGGTTTTTACGTCCCGCAGGACCACCACGGAGTTCCTCCTCCTGCACCAAGTCTTTCCTGCCGGTTCTGCCGGCGGTAATGTCGGGAACAAGACCGTCGCCCGCTACTGGGAATGCTGCGGTCTTCGGCAGCCGACTTCCCCGCGGACCGTCTCCTCGACATCTGGGCTCTGAAATTACAAAAAGCTTCAAGTCCGAGAAAACGCAGGTAAGCAGTTCAACTTTCCTTACCTGCCGATCCTGACGGCTGGGAGAACACAGTGCCTCTCCAGTCCGTCATGCGCGTTGCGTTCAGACGTAATGACGCGCACGCAGACGGGCGGCCCTTCTTCACGTAGTCACTCACGTGACTCTGAAGTAAAATTGGCTATAAAATTACTTTAACATTTCAGATATTTAACAAAAAAGGTTGTTTCGCATTAGCCTAATACCTTTTACAAGATATTAACACCCTTGATTCTGTCAATCGAGAGGAGTTTGCTGAATCCTCAAAATTAACTGTTCTCAGAGGTTTGTCTCTGATCTACATCTGCTGCCTGCAATTCAGATGCAATACTATCACAGACTGGAGTAAAAGAAAACAATTCTCAATTTTCCACATCACAATTTCACGCTCACATCTACCCACCTTCATGCTGTACTGCAGCTAATCTACAGCTCAAACTCTGCGCCTTCCCTCCAGAAGTGAATTCACTTCAACTTTCATCACCAGGTGGTATTTGCATGTATTTATATGGCAATCTTCAAGCGACATGAAAGAATGGGAAAAATGCCCTTTACCAGTAACCCTGCATCGGCTCTATAGGTCTACAAACTGGAAATACTGACCTCTTGTTCTGGACTTCCCCAACATCGGGAACAATCTTCCTGCATCTAGCCTGTCCAACCCCTTAAGCATTGGAGTACAAACTTGAATCTTATGCTTCAATCTATGAAGAGGCACTCAAACTCAATTCCTACTGATTCATAGATGAGTGTACTCTGAATTAATCCGCACTTAACATTCACAGACAAAATCCACAACACTGCAGAATTGGAATGCGATGCAAATTTACCAAAACAGTGAGAACAAATTCAAGTGTTTGGATATTTTAAGTAATTGAACCACTTGCAGTATAATTTAATATTCTCAAAGTCAAATAATTGTTAAAGAAACAAGAAATGTAAAAGAATACATTTTAATTGGGAAGTGCAACTATATTTGTGAGATTCCAGTCAAGTGCTTGGCTTCAGTAAGAACAATAAGCCAAATAAAGCAAACTTTTACTGTAAGAAAAGACCCAGGTGTAACTGAAGGGAATGTGCATTGATAGACCATCCCCATCCTAGCACCACCCTCCACAGCACTGTGTTCAACTCTGAACACTTATTAAAGTGAAGAAAGAGATGTTGATGCTTGGTGGCGATTCTCTCTATGGTTTGCTGATAATTGGAAGTTGACTAACAAAACCAAAACCGGGCAAGTTGGATTTTTCTGCTGCTTTTTGTGCTCAGGACTTACTTGGGCAAATTTGCAAGTTGCCCATAACCAAGGGCAGGCAGGCAGGCTGTGGTAAGTGTAATTGGGTCTCTGGGTCCTGAGTGCCATTGGTCCCAAACTGTAGATGTTCAGAACCACAGCTGAGATGTTGGTAACGTTTACATTAGTGGCTGCGTCATTGGAAGCCTATGAGGTGGCACGGACTTCTCGCACGGACCCTCTTTGAACATTTCAGATGGTTTGCAGCCACCACTCAAATTATTCGCAACTTGCGTAATCACCACCTGATGTTTCAACAGGTTACCAAAGGCATTGTAATGTATTAATATATCATTTAGCATTCTTGGCCATTGAAAGCATAAAGGTTGAAAATGATTCTTCGTCATTTTCAACCATAAATATGATGTATTGAGATGGTCCTATGTGCTGGCTAGAGGGGCCGAATGGCCTACTCCTGCACCTATTGTCCTTTGTGCAATGACTTGCTCAAAACTGTCCATGACACTAAGCAACTATATATATATATATGTTGCAACACATTCTGTTCAATTGGTTAGCAATAGCTATCCATGTCTGCTACCACTTGTGGAGGATCAGACACAACTCTTCTGCAGGCACAGTCACAATAGACAATAGACAATAGGTGCAGGAGTAGGCCATTTGGCCCTTCAAGCCAGCACCGCCATTCAATGTGATCATGGCTGATCATCCCCAATCAGTACCCCGTTCCTGCCTTCTCCCCATATACCCTGACTCCGCTATTTTTAAGAGCCCTATCTAGCTCTCTCTTGAAAGCATCCAGAGAACCTGCCTCCACCACCCTCTGAGGCAGAGAATTCCACAGACTCACCACTCTCTGTGAGAAAAAGTGTTTCCACGTCTCCGTTCTAAATGGCTTATTCCTTATTCTTAAACTGTGGCCCCTGGTTCTGGACTCCCCCAATATCGGGAACATGTTTCCTGCCTCTAGCATGTCCAAACCCTTAACAATCTTATATGTTGCAATGAGATTCCCTCTCATCCTTCTAAACTCCAGAGTGTACAAGCCCAGCTGCTCCATTGTCTCAGCATATGACAGTCCCGCCATCCCGGGAATTAACCTTGTAAACCTACGCTGCACTCCCTCAATAGCAAGAATGTCCTTCCTCAAATTAGGGGACCAAAACTGCACACAATACTCCAGGTGTGGTCTCACTAGGGCTCTGTACAACTGCAGAAGGACCTCATTGCTCCTATATTAGATTCCTCTTGTTATAAAGGCCAACATGCTATTCGCTTTCTTCACTGCCTGCTGTACCTGTATGCTTACTTTCATAGACTGATGTACAAGGACCCCCAGATCCCATTGTACTTCCCCTTTTCCCAACTTGACGGCATTTAGATAGTAATCTAACAGTTCAGCACAGTTCAGCACACACCTCAACACAAATCTCAATCAACTGATCAAACTTGGATCCTGGTCATCACACTCCAGGAGGGTGCCTCTCAAGAATCAGTGACCGGAAATATCAGAAGAAACCTTGAAATAGAAGGAAATAGTGCATTTTCATTAAATGAGAATTAATAAAATACAGGAAAGAGAACCATGACAGAAACAGATGACGGATCACCAGCACCATAACCTAACATCATTCCTGTGTCCCATATAAATCCTGGCCGACAACCTCCTCCTGAGCCTTGATCCTTCCCAAAGCCCCAGGTTTGTGACCATGGCCTGTACTTACCTGATCTCCCATGTGTGACCCGTGGACCAGATGAGGCATTGAAGCATTTGATCAGGAAGCCAGTTCATCAGCAGAAGGCACGTGGAACCTTGCATGTGACTGACCTCTGCGACAGGATGTTTGTTGGTCTGCCATGCACAAACCCATTCATGTGCCTTTCCAGCTTCAATTCAATTTCTTGGTCACTCATATTTATTAACATTTCATTCTCACTCCTCGCACCGCTATTGTTCTAATTCTTCAATATGTTTTGCTAAGTAGATACACAATTGTTTTTCTGTTCATTCGGTCGTTTTCTCCAGCTATGAAGTTATCAGCTGTGCATTTTCAACAACTTGCCACAAAACAATTTAAATATTAAATTGTTCGAGAGCAAGTTTAACAACCAGCAGAAATGTGAATATTGTTTTTATTCAGTTTCAATAAAGGCTTTATGCATTAATTATATCTCCATGTGTTTACCTCACTATTAACTTAATATAAAATGATACCGTTGATAATTTTCTTCCACAGAAAAGATGCAATTGTTGCAGCTGACAAAAATAGAGGAATATATTTGTTGTAATGGCAACATAAAAACTAAACATGGTTCACCTTTTGTGAGCCATTAGGAATAAAGCTATTCAACACCACTGACTATTTGTGTAGTAAATTGAACGAGATATGTTTGAATTTTGCTTATATTGTCATTTTTAGCAAATAATGAACTATAAAAATAATAAAGCACAGCTCATGCAAGGAATATGATTCTAACTTTCAACAAGATAATTTCTTATGTTTCAATTTAGTCTAAAACTGAGATCTGATATTATGTATACTTACATACAAGAGTATTTGATTGCGACTATGAATAGGATACGTACTGGAAACTAAAATGAAATACAAGTAACTACTGTACTCGAGCCTCATATTCTCCAATGCCCGTTTAAAATCACTGCACAAGCATAATTCAAAATAATGACATAACATAATCATAAAGGAATATTTCAGATACAAATAAAAATGCATGATTTTTTAATATCTAGTTTTTGCATTTTCTCTTTCACACAGCAAGTAAGATATTTATGGATTATTGTGATACTCAAGAGAAACAAACTCATTGTAAAGTCATTAACTGTTCTGTATGTTGCTTACGGCTTCCTTGATATTTCCAAGATGATCAATCGTTAACATAATCAGTAAAATTAACGTTCAGATATGATTAGAAATCCTCTATTTAATAAAGGTAAATATCACAATATCAAAATAAACATAAAATGAAAGTTGGTCCTTATCAATATAACCAAGAAACACTAAAGATAAATAGTACAATAGTGATGAGCTACTTATAAAATAAAAGACTATGAGAAAGCCTGAGAATGTATATTTTTGCTTCAAACATATATCAGCAAAATATTTAGAACTCTAAAAGTGAAAACAGGAGTAAGGCTTGTGGCCCTAGTGCCTGCTCTGTCCTTCTATAAGATGATGGCTGATCCTCTACCTCACCACCACCCAATCCTTTATCATTTAACCCCTTCAACATCTGTATTTGCATGTGCTATTTCACGACATATTAGGGCTTGCATTAACTCACAGGGTAGCATCAACTTGTATATGCCAGGGAATAACGAGACTACAAGTGATATCAGCCCAAAAACTCTTTTTGGAGGTCATCAAATGGCATTTGCTTTTGATTAGATTTGCATTTAACCAGTTGTTACTCAGTTAATTTGCCCGTTTGTGATCAATGTAACATGCCACCATCTGTGGGACACCTCAGCACAGGACAAGCCAGCTTGCATCTCTTCAACCAATTCAATGTTCATTACAAGGCACAGAGTCAGAAGTATTGGCCAGGAAATGTCAGCTGGTTAGAACGGGGCTGCGATTCAGCAGTGGAGCAGAATGCTTAGTGAATGGTGGAGCAGCAACACACATCAGAGATACGCTTTCTAGTTGTGCAAAATAGAATGTTGGTTAATTGCCGGTAAATCTGTTAAAATTACTTAATTTAGCTCTCAGCGGTGAGAATACCCCAAATTCTCAGTACACGTGCAGGGATTCTCAACACCAGTGGCCCACGAGGATACGTTCTCAGCCCATACTATACACCCTACACGCTCAAGATTTAGCTTCAACGTCATTTACAAGTTTGCAGATAACTCCGCCATAGTGGGCCGCATCCCAAACAATGACAGGAAGGAGGTAGAGTGCTTAGTTACATTATGTCATCAGCCTCTCCCTTCATGTCAGCGAGACAAAAGAGCTGGTTATTGAGTTCAGGAAGGTTTATGAAATACTTGCCTCAATCAGCATCAATGGTGCCATTATGGAAATGGTCGCGAGCTGCAGCTTTCTATGTGTAAATATCACCAGCAGCTTATCCTGGCCATTAACGCTACACCCAAGAAGATACCAATGGTCCTACCTCTTCAAGAATAAGGAAGTTCAGCATGTCTCCAATGATTCTTACTCATTTCTATAGACGCACCATGGAAAGCATCCTAACTTGACACATCACAGCTTGGGTTGTCAACGTGTCTGCCCAAGACCATGAGAAATTGCACGGAGTTGTGGATGCAGCCCATTCCATCACGCAGCCTCCTCGCCAACGATTCCATCTCCACTTCACCTTGCCTTAGGAAAGCAGCCAACATAATCAAGGCCATTTTTCACACCAGACATTCCCTCTCTTACCCTCGTGCGTCGAGTGGAGATACAGACTTGAAAGCCCATACCACTAGATTCAGGAACAGCTTCTTCCCCACTGTTATCAGACTAGTGAACGGTCCTTCCATAAGCTGTGATGTGGTCCTAATCTCCCAACATCCCTCATCGCATATCTTGGATTTTTTCTCTCTAATTATAATGCTCTAATGCTGGATCGCTCTATTCTACACCCTGGTATGTTTTTTACCAGTTGTACTTAAATATGGTTAGATTGTAAAGTTTGATTTGAATTCACAGGAGAACACACAAAAACAAGCTATTGACTGTATCTCGATCTACATGACAATAATAAACCAATACCTCGCTCCTATTTTCAATGCATGTAAATTGGAAGACAAGGGCAGAGTATCACTTTCACAAAGCAGTGCATCTCTAACAAAGACTTTCTGATTTCAACACTTAATCATCTGCCTGGCCTTATCTGAAGTCATTGTGACAATTGCACATAAATAGCAGCATGCGCTCTGAGTCTTGCCATTATCTTGATGGCTGAGTAGGGGCCAATTCTCAACTAATCACGTTTTCGTAAGCATTCCGTTCTTTTAAAATGTAAACATTCCCTGTTAATATTATTAGACAGTTATTAGCAATGGAGTTTGCAGGAAACAGATAGCAAGTCTCTTGAACTATTGAGAATAGCCAGGCAATGTTTCAATCATAGTCATTGTTCTGTATCACAACATGAACACAGTTCATTGTGACAAATTCTCTACCCAACAAAACACCTCAGGGCAAGCTAATTGTACTAATTTTTCTTGACAATTCATGTATGATATGTGTGGAAACAATGCTATCTGTATTGTGTAGAAGCGCTGCTGTCATTATTCAAGATGATGACATTAGAACGATGTATTTTTATGTAACTGTAATCAATCTTTACCCATGAGCATTGTCATAAAATAGTACAGAAAATGCTGCTGCGTGACCAGAAATTGAAACAAGTTAGGCCATGTAGAAGAATTAACAAACCTGTAGCAAATGCTAACACATGGATTATTTTCCTCAGGAATCAAAGCATTCAGTATGTCTACCTACCTTTAGTTTATGTAAAACTAATCCCCTCGGATAACATTATTATTTGACATTCTCTGACATTAATAGTATCAACTGATGAACTGGATCAATGTGAACATTCACCACAAAATTACACCCATTAGTGTTTATCAGATTAACGAGAGCATTCATTCAAAGAAAATGTTTGTCCAGATGCCGGTTCCTGCCAAAAGTGTTACAATAGTGGTTCACCGTAGTGATGGGGTAAAGAGAACATTGTGTCTACCATGGAATATTTCCATACTAAACCTCTGTTGTTTGTAGATGCAATTAAATAACATCCCTATCAAATAATTTGTAAGACTATTACACAAACTATTTGATGTATTATGTTATATGTCATTTTTGTAATAAAATTTAAACTTACGACCGTGTAAGTTGTCTTTATGTACATTGTATCTATTCTTAAAATTATTACAACTGCAAAACTGATAAACATCTCAATGTTAATATCTACTGACATGATGTGTGTGTACAGGGTTGTATACACACACACACACTGCACATATACACATATATACATACACATATACATATACATATACATATATAAATTTCTATCGAGCAAATGTATTGAGGTAGAGAGATTATTAAACATTGGCTAGCTTTCCTCTTCTTTATTAATTTGTCATTTAACATATTGTTCAACCACAAGTATTCAAATAGATTTGATGCATACATTCTACTAAAGCTCAAAATGCATGCTTCAGCAAAAAACGGCATAATCTAATTACTC